>NC_134955.1:41839755-42160755 GCF_965638725.1 Aptenodytes patagonicus | reverse complement strand
CTGAAAGTTCCATCATGTTATGTAAACTATCTTTACTAGATAATTTTACAGTTACTTTATGTAAACTGTCTGTATCATTGGTCATCTTTACACTATGTTTTCTGATAAACTTTAGTGTCTGCTATAATAAAAAGTTGCATAATTTTCAAATTGTTTGGACTCGTGTCTTAAACACAGAAAGTTCAAATTGGACAGTGTCCCTTTTCTGAGTTAGAGTAATGATATACTAAGTAAGAATAAACGTTCCAAAAAACATTTAGATCTTATTACTATACCTTTACCTGCTCTTCAGTGGTATTAAACTTGAAAGGATGAAAAATATTGTTCTCCTGATTCCCTACAACTATTTTGTATGTGTTGCATGATGAAAACTATATTTTGTGGCAGAACAGAATCCTTTAGAAGTTAGTATTACATTTTGAAGTATTGTTTTTTCATGTGGTAGATGCTTGAATTTCTAGTCTCAGTAGGTGCATTTTCTGTAGCATTAATTTAATGCTTTAAAAACTAAAATTCCATTCAGTCCATGCAGGCTACTGTCCTTCAAAATTACATGCTGTTCTGTTGCCTGGCTATTTCATTTGACCAAAATCAGTAGTTAATTTTGCAAAAACACTGGGAAAATAATCTTGTCATGTGCCTGTACTTTTAGTAGTGGACTCAATTCTTACATTTAATTTTATCTTGCTCTTAAAAAGTAGCTGAATCCAACAGTGTAAACAGCTTGAGGATCAGGCAACAAAATAGGTAGCCTTTATTTGTTTATTTTGATTTGAGGGGAACATACCTGCCAGAGTAAACTTAAAATTTGTAGCAAAGTATAGTGAGGCTTCACCTGGATTTTTTAATTTGTTGTCCAAGAGTAAGTATGTCTAAATATAATTTACATTATGAAGTAGTACTGTGAGTAAGTGACTAGTACAGAAATAACTTTGATTAGTTGGTTTCATATTAAAAACTAATGTTTTGGCAAGGATGGCTACATACCTCTGTGTGAAGTGTCCAGTATAAAGGTGTTTCAGAAAACAGTGTATGTTCATACAGAAAGCCATATCGGGACATCATGTGTTTTCTGGTGAAGTAATAGGGAGAAAGTCCTCATTCAGCCCTGTCCTCTAAATGGAAAGTAACTTAAGGTTTCCAACCAGTGTAAGACTAAAAGTTACATTGTTATATCATACCAGTAATGTGCAAGTCACTCTGGATTCACGGCACATGAAAAGTATGCAAAGTGTTGGGGTGCGTGTAGTCTTCCTTTAAAGAACATTGAACATACCAAAGGAATAATGTGCTGTTATGGCAGACCCAAGTGTCTTGGGTATAAGTAACTTTCTGAAGTTGAAGGAAAACATTGTAGTTATTTTGGCAATAATAAACTTTGTGTGCTGCACATGGGAGACGTTCTGCAGATGCACACCATAAGGCTGTGAGGATTGCCTACTCACTGAGATAAATCAGAGGCAGTTAGTTACAGCTGGAGTATGAAGACATCATATAACAGAATGCAGAATTCAAAGATGAACGGCATTGGTGAAACCTCATTCCTGCTTTCCCCTGAAATGCAGCTTCCTTTGTAGTTTGACTTCCCATGAAATTCCAAAATTCAGCTGATGGGCAAGAAACTTGTAATCATATGTACAACAGAAGCAGAACAGCAGGAGCATACAGTTTGCTTTAGTTCTTGCGGCTAGTGGGTACAAGCCAACACTGCATACTTTTCGAGAGGAAAATCCTTGCTTGAGTCCCAGTTGAATTGTCATGAAGATTGCTAAAAACATGAATTGAAACTCTGGGGTTGATTGGTGAATGTGTGGGAGGCAATGAGGAAGCTTTCTGTTATTTTTTGCTACAAATGCCCAGTAGTTTGAGGGGCTCTAATAGTGAAAGTATGATGGCTTGAGTAAGGAAAGCAAGCAGATACTGACTTGTCAGTAAATCATCCAAGAATGATAGTATGTTAATTTCTTGGATGTTGCACGGAATAAAGAGTTCAGGGTAATAAATGTTATTTTTTTTCCATTGTTCCTCTGAGTGAAGAATCACAACTAATGAAAAGAAACTAGCCCCAAAGCAAAATAAATTCTGAGAATTTCAGATCTGAAAATGTTGACAGCGATTTTCAGTGTTGCACCTGATTCCCCCCACCACCTTTCTTCTCCTCTTGCTGCTCACTCCCTGATGCTGTCAAAAAGTTTCATGCAGTGAAATTTCACATTATAGGGAGTCAGAAACAAACTCATTCAGATAATGATGACTCTTGTGACTTCTTAGAAAAAGGATATGAAACAGGACATCAGTGTGTAAGATTAAATAAAATGCAGTAGTAGTTACAAAATAGTTTGATATTTCTAGTATTTATCTCTAAGTGTGTGCAACAGGTGTGATAATGTTTTAGAGAAGTAAAATGTTGTTTATTATTTTAATGCCCTTAAATATTTTGGTAATTCTGTATGAATTTTTGTAATAAAATTAGGCCTTTAGTTATATGTATGGGATTTTTTGTTTGTAGCTAGCGGATATTCCTTTATGGTGATTTGCAGACCCAGCCAGATTTCTTCTCTTGTGTGCTCTGAGCCACTCTACTCCAAGCTTCATTAGTGTAGTGCTGTGGTTAAATTAGTAAGACTTGCTGAGGTCATAAAACTGTGGCTATATTTTGACTTCATGGGGTTTGGACTGGAGCTGGCTTATATCCTTGCAACTGAGTGGTAGGATTCAACAGTTAAATAGCAGCAAGCAGTTAAATCAACTTAGGGCATTCTTTCTCCTCCTCTTTTTCACTCATAGAAACCTGGCCTTAAAAGAATAGCAAATCAATACTCAAAGAAAGATGCCTCTTGTAGAATTCAGTTACTGTGTGGTGTGGGGGAGTAACATCACTGACTTGTCAACAACACTGTAGCTTGTTAGTGATTTTTAAGATATGTAATAATTACCCTCGTTTGTATGACAATGTGGAGAGGAGTACATGTGCAAATATATAGTTTATTGGAATTTAATAAGATTAATTTCTTACTGTAAAACTGAAGTTGACCATCAGATGTGATGTGAAAGATGTAACTGATCTCACTACATGCAGCAATATTTTGGCTTATTTGTAGTGGCTAGTCATTGGTATAATTTTAGATCAGATACATCGTTATCTTCTCTAATGAACAATTAAAGCAGAATTTTAATTAATGTTTTGAAATTGTAGCTCCAAGATGGAACAACTGCTCCTAAATAGTATTTGCCACAGCTCTAAATTGAACAAATTTAGGTTGACTTTTCAATTACAGTGCTCTATTGGCTTCAGTTATGAATTGAGCAAAAACATTTCATCTGCTTTATTTAACTTCACAATTTCATAATTATTTTCATTTTGATTTTTTTTAACCCCCAAATGTACAGTACTTTATAGGGCATATAAATCATAGTATGTACACTTTATCTGGAAAGCTTGGTGGAACACTGCCTTATTACAATGTGGAACAAAGCTTTGTCTCTCAGTTTAAAGAGAGCACCTAGGGTAGAGTGTCTTACTAGTGCATGGATGAAATATGAACATATTCACAAATAATTTAAAAAATTATGATTCTATTTAATTGGCAGTCAGATTCAGGTCACACAAATACCTAGCCTTCAGGAGCCTTAGTTACAATGTAATTGCGATGAAATGCAGCATTTTATCTTACTATAAAGGGTCAATAGTGCCATCTACTGATAGTTTGTTAATGAGACTGTTCCTAATTGTAATTTTAGCAGAAACTTCCATAATTTAGAAGAAAATCTTCTATACCATCAAATATGTCAGGCAACATTTCAGATGAAGTTTTACCTTCAATTTGGAAAAACTTGCAGCAGTGGCTCAGCCATTTGAGAAGATTTGTTGGAAATCCTTGGTTTTGCCCAGCATGTGTTCCATTATGTATCTTTTCTCTAGAAGTTTCATATTTGAGAGTGGTCTTTAAAATTGGTGGGAGCTAGGTATGGTTCAGTTACTCAGAAAACTTTGGTCAAATGTTTAATTTAGAATTATGAAGACAGCTGTATTTTATAGAGACTTCTTTAAAATGTAGCTGCTAACATATTTACAGAGATCTTTCACCTTGGCTCTACTGCAGAACATCTAGAGCTCTTTTCCCTGAGATTTCGAGTATTTTTGCAGAGGATCTAAGAGGCAAAAGTCAAATTGTGAAAGGTCTAGGATAAAGTTAGAGAATTCCAGGATATAGGTGTAGGTAGTTCATGTGGTATTCCTGGAGGTAAAGGGAACTGAAGACATTTTGATGGGCAACTTGAGTAGAGAATAAGATTTGGAAGGCTCATACATATCTGCGTGGAAATAGTATCACCAAGACCGATTTTTTTAAAAAAGTGATGGAGGAGAGGTTAGGGGATCAGAGATCAGGAGATGGGAAGGGGTGAGGCATGTTTGCATAGGTGGACTGAGCAGGAGTTGGAAGCTAAGCCTCCAGTCAATGAGGAAGAGAAAATCAGTAAAAGAATACATATGTTGAGGGAATCCAGCACTCTGATATGGTTCTTCAGAGGAAAAGATCTCTATCATAAGCAAAGATGGAACAGGAGAGAAATTGAAGCGGAAATTGAAGGTGGCAAATAGGCAGGAATCCCAAATGTGAGGTTCATTCATCGTAGTGTGATTGACTAGCTATGACAGTGCTACAACTGAACAAATAATCTCTGCTAAATAGTTGAACCTGCTGGTTTTTGAAAGGTTCTGTTAGTAGCTGACACACATGGAAAAAACCCACATTCTTGGAGAATGTACTAAACTCTCATCTGTAAGTTATTTTGTAATTGTGAATAATTGTAAGAAGGTTGTCTCGAAATTGTGTTCTTGAAAGACTAGAAATAATTGTATGATGCAATAATTATCACAACAGTTTTATTTGGATAAATTGTATTGTGTTAGTATGGTGGTTTTAAATGGGAATAGTAGAATGTTTTGAGTTGATAAAAGCATCGTATGCTAATTTGTTGAACATTTGCATACTTTTTCAGGGCAAAATACCATAAATTAAAATATGGCACAGAATTGAACCAAGGTGACTTGAAAATGCCAACTTTTGAATCAGGTAACTTTTTTACAATAGCCTGTTTTAGTATAATTTCTTTATACACTGTTCTAGATTTGCTATGTTCAATTTATTGCAGCTTTCATTCTTCCCCCCACCCCCCTTAGATGTGTTATAGAGAAGATGTCTAGGAAAGGTTTGGTATTGGGTAAATATTGTTTAATCTGAAAATCAAAATTAATTGACCTTTCCTTTTTTGAAAGAGCTCTGAATGTCGAAGAAAGTTTTAAATAAAGCTACACAATTCCTTATTTAGCTACTGCTTCTCCTTATTTCTTCTAATACCCCTTCTTGAAGGATTTAATTATTTTTTGCCATTGTGCCATCCATCCAGAAGGAAAGCATGAGTGCAGAATAAACATAAGAAATACTGTTGTTTTTTGGTGCTTTTTTAGGATGCTAGTTTTTAAAGAATGAGGGGAAAAAATTGTACTGCATTGGCCTGGAAAAAATGTTGTTGAGCTTCTATCTTAAATCAAGGAAAAAAAGTCCTAATAGAAAAATTAGGCTGTTGTTATTGATACTTTGGAGCACATCTGATTTTGTAATGTGGATATAAAGTTGATCATAACAGTTTTGCTCTTCACAATATTGCAGATAGAGGAAAGCATTTTTCATAACAACTTTGGACTATTTAATAAGCAGAATTGCATGTGGCTTCTCTTGAAATGTAGGTCTTTGGGAAGTTGTACTGTTGGCCTGTATTTGTGTAATGTGCCTTAAAATTGTGGTCTACATACTTTTATTCTGATGGCCACCCCCCCCACCCCCCCCAGCTTTTTCAGGTTTGTTTGTTTTCTGCTTTAGAAGAGCCATGTTTTGGGTACTTTATACCTGGTTGAAACCAGAGATCATTATTCATATTTCTTGCTTGATGGGATTTTTCATATGTGTTTAAAAGCAGTATAAGTTAGATGTTAAAATCTAACATTAATCTATTAATCTAATCTATTAGTTTGTGCCATGTTTTATAGTCTCTGCCATAGTAAAAGTGCAGTGGGTCTAGATTTTAATTGTTGATAGTAAACTGATGGAATTTGTGTTAAACTTCATGTTTGTTTTCTCCAGATGCTGATACATGTTACTGCTTTTCTTATTTTAACTGTATTTTCCATGTTGCTTTCTAAGCATCTCTGCTTTGTGAAAGAGATATAGCCTGTTTTCTTAGCAGTAACACTTCAGCTGATCAGGGCAAGGTTTTCTTTTGTGTGCAAGTTAAATATTTTTCTAGTTCCTTTTCTGCATGTAGGGGGTCAGATTTTTTTAACTGATTCTGTTCTGTTAAATTATTTGGTTGATGCTTCAGCAAAGAATTAGAAAAAAAAAATCTTACTTAAAAAGCACTGCATAAGACTGCATTCTAATTTAAAGCTTTTTTTAAGATTTGCTTTTAGTTTCATTGGTTTCTTGTAAAAAGTAAATTGATTTTAAAAAACAAAACCAAACCCAGAACAAAAAAACCCACCCAACTGTGACACTATCTTTCAGAAGAAACCAAAGATACGGAGGTTCCTGCAGTACCTCAGAATAGCCAGCTGACCTGGAAGCAAGGCAGACAGTTACTAAGACAGTAAGTAACATTGTTGAATATTGGTGTATTCACACTTTTCCCTGAAGTATGAAGAGCTGTATATGTTTACTGTATGAAACAGAGTAATTGAGGTGTGCAGATAGTGGTTCATTTTTCAGGACTTCGTAGTCTTGAGCTTTAAGCAGTATAGAGTAAGGTTTTCCATATGAGATGGATAGCGATGAAGCTTATTTTCCATAAATGATATAATAGTGGCATTAATTTTTAACAGTCAATACTAATTTCTTTCTTTTTCCCTCAAATATGCTTTCCCCTTTCTTTCTTCTCTTAATGCATCTAGGTATCTTCAGGAAGTAGGTTATACAGATACAATATTGGATGTACGCTCCCAGCGGGTAAGGTCTTTGCTTGGGCTCTCCAATTCAGAACCAAATGGTTCAGTAGAGACAAAGAACTTAGAACAGATCCTCAATGGGGGTGAATCTCCTTCATCAAAACAAAAGGGACAGGAAATCAAAAGGTAAGTGAAGAGATAAGAAAAGCATAAAGTTTAAGTATGTTTTACTTAGTCATTGATATGTACTTGTCAGTTCACATTGAACTTTCAACTCTAGAGTCTCTGAAACCTGTGAGTGTCGCTGACTACAAATGATTATCAACTTAACTGAAATTGATTATACATAGGAATGTATGTATTGATATTACATACTTATATGTATATTATACATATATATTATATAAAGGAGAATATATAGTGTATTGAAGCTGAATTTATGTCATATAACCACTTTGGAGTTGTTATTTTACAGAAAGATTCTGTTGAGTGGTGCTTTTATAATAAGGAATTAGGCAGCCATAGAAACTTCTTCGTACAACCATTTCTTATTGGTTTGCTAATTTTAAAGCTCTTAAGTTGTTAGGTAGCAATTGCATTTAATCTGATTAATCTTCTAAAATCTCTTCAGCAAGTAAAATGGATTCTCTGTTAATATTTTTATTTATGTAGGAATTCTGGTGATGTTCTTGAAACATTTAACTTCTTAGAAAATGCAGATGATAGTGATGAAGAAGAAGAGAGTGACATGATAGAAGATATTGCAGAAGGAAAAGAAAAGCACCGGATAAATAAGAAACACAAAGTAAAAGATTTTTTTTTTTAATATAGATCTGAAATTGCCTTTAAAAAGGGAAATCTTTTTTTTTTCCAGGTGATTATAAATGTGTCATGTTAAAATGTTTGTTGTTGTACCTTTCTTATCTGAATGGATTGTAAGCAGATGCATTATTGGTAAATTTGGTGGTTTAGTTAACATATTACCTTGAAAACTTAAAAACAACCAACCAGCCTGTTTGCAAATGTGAATTAGTTGCTGAAAGAGATCACTGTTTTGACCATCTCAGCTTCTTTGCATACTTTGAGTCCCTTTATGAGGCAAATTTAGCAGAATACAGTGTGCATCCTTTCTGAATTTTGGAGAAGGTAGGGACAATTCCTCAGAAGAAACTGGATTATGTAATGGGAAAAAAAAATAAGTTCTGTGCCAAATATGTGTTTAATTCTTCATTATATGCAGCTTTTTACTAAATGTGTTAAGAGCCTAGCAGAGACTTGTCTGCAGTAACCTTCTGTTTAAAGTTCAATTAAGTTTTGTTCTGTTTTATTTTCCTCTTTAGTTTTCCGTTCTGTGAGCAGCTTCCTAGGTAGGATAGACTATATTACCTGTTCCTTTTTAGTTTTTTTTTCTCCTGTACTGGAAGAGTCTCCCTGTCATTGGGGTTTCTTTATGTAAAGGGGTGGATTTATGAACGCTGTACTGACGGTTTTATTACTTTTTGCTCAGTAGAGTATTCTGTAGCATGATGGCCCCTCTGGCTGCATTGCATTTGCTTAAATAGCTAGCAGCATTACCTCAGCTTGATGAGTCTTAATCTCCCAACTTGCCTTGTCAGGAAGGGTTTTCCACCACACCTTTGGTATTAACTTGTACTTCTGGTAAATAGATTAATCAAGCAATTGGTTGAATCTTTTTTGTTCTAAGGCAGTAGATAGTCTAATAAAAAGATTCTCTAATAAGTAAATCTCTAAGCACATATGAAGACATTACACTCATTTTTTGACTCTTGACAAAGCTTGTTTTTTATAGAAAGCAGAAGGATCATTTATAGTTATCTTTGTAAACATTGTCTCTTTCTGCAGAACTGTAAGAATATTGTGCAAGTCATAGAAACGTGGAAATTTTCTTCACCTGCAGAATGAAAGAAAATTTTTCACTGACGCCTTGGTAGGGGGGGTGGTTTGTTTTGTTTAAGGTGAAGGTGTGGTAGAACTAATAAAAGGACACTTTTCTGAAAACACTGTATTTTCCAAGCTTATGCTTAACACTGAAATAGAACTGGAAAGCAAAAGGGAAAGAAGACTTCTGGACCAGTAGAAAACACAATTTGTTTGTAAAGCTTCTCTGCAGAGCTATTGATATTGCAAGAAAATCAACAAAATTTTCTAATTATGTATGGGATTTGTTGCTGAACCTAGTGTCAGTATTCTTTTCATTTCCTAAGGATCACTAGACTGTGCTGCGCGCTCTTTTTTTTTTTTTATAAGCAGCTCTAGGTCTGACTACATCTAAATGTCTTTTTCTGTATCTCATGTTGAAAAATGTTTTCCCCTGCAACCAAGTACTCAGTGAGAGTAATCTATATCACTTCTAAACTAACTATTTGAGTAGAAAAAACTGTTCATGATTCAAATGCAGAAAAATGTTTATCTGCTTGCAGATTGGTAATGAAGGTTTAGCTGCTGACCTTACAGATGACCCTGATACTGAAGAAGCTTTGAAAGAATTTGATTTTTTAGTGACAGCTGAAGATGGTGAGGGAGCTGGAGAAGCTCGAAGTTCAGGAGATGGAACAGAGTGGGGTAAGATTCTAACAAAAGCATTTAGAAATAAAGGAATACTTGTTCATAGTAGAACATAAGAGTTGCAATACCTACTAAGATGGTGTGGTTGTATGGATGATTGTGATGATCAAATGCTGATGCTTAGATAACTGTGTATTGGATGCTGAAACTTTCATATATATATATATATGCTGTTGTAGTTGCCACAAATACAATTACAGTTACATTTGTTTCAGGTTTTGTTTTGATTCCAAAACTAAAAAAGGAGAATATTTTCTTTCTTGAATAAGAAAGGCTAGGATTCTGAATGTTTTTATAGCTGAATTAAATTTGCTTTCAAATCTGGATTTTTTTTTTTTTCCCCCCCCTGTTTGTTTCTGATCAGGAGCTTTAAACTTTTTGTGCTCAAGTTAAATGAATTTCTTGGTCTACTTGTAAAAATGGGCAATTAGTATATTTAGTTTTTCTGGCTGAGATTTTTAGATGTTATTGCTCATGTGGCTTGCATTAGTGGAATGCAAGAAATACTTTTGTACTGGCCCAACTTCTTATTTATTTATTTTAATTTTAGCATAGATAATAAAATTAAGTAGGTTTCTAATTTGATGTGAAACAAAATATGCTAAGTCAGAAACTCCTGGAGCCTACGTGTTTCAAAAGAAGAAATTGAAAGAGGGAGAGAATTTGGATAGGAAAAAGAATAATGAACACAGTAATTCACATCTGCCTTGAAATGGGAAATTGACCATTTTAGTTTCTGAACTGTGGTACAAGCAGTTTTGTGGTTGCATACTGTAAGTCTTTCATTGTAAGGCCAAAAAGTGCCACTAGATCATCTTGTTTGACCATTTTATGTCATTGAGACAATGACTTTGTCATACTTAGATAAACATCTCGGTGAGCAAACAGAATATAAAGATCTACAGAAATGAAAATACTGGCACATCTTCCAGGAAAATCATCCAGTGTTGATTTTGAAGGTACCAAGGATTAGAAAGCATTCCTTCCTGGAAATTAGTATCAAAGGGTTAGTCACCTTTATTTTTAAAACTCAGTCTTATTTCTAGTTGGAAGATGAAGCCGGACAAACTGTTACCTTTAGTTCTGGTAATACCTATCTATTTTTAGAAGCATTTTAGTGGCTTGGTGGTGTTCCCCTTTGAAGGTGATGTTATTTGATTAGTTTCTTGGTCATCTTTTTATTTAGCCAAACAGGCAAATCTCTTGGTATAAGATGTCTCATAGGCCCTGAAGCCAAAGTTTTGACTTTGCAACATTCATTCAAATGTATAGTGATGCAGAAAGTTCTGGTTCTAGCATCAGTTTTACCACTACTGTATATAGAAGGAAAGACAGCTTGATACTATAATTCATGCAGTCAAAGATTTATCAATTTTTTCACAACAGACTGCTGAAACCTACTGAACTAGCTTGTCCACTGAAATTCCAAGTCATTGTTTTCCAAGATTACTTTCTGGTGTGTTATATCTCTGTCGTCTTCTCAGGTAGTTACCCAGAACGGGGGGATTCTGATTTATTTGTAATGCTGACTTTGCAAGTTAAATTTTTTCAAACTTGTTTTCAAGCAGTTCAGTTGCTGTCCCAAACTTAAAAATAAAATACAATAAAATTTTAAAATCTATTTTAAAAATCAAATTGACCCACCACACTTCTCAGAGAACAGTTTGAATGTCTTTTATTGCAGTTTAAGTGAACCCATAGCAAAAGCGAGGCAGAGCACTTTGGGAGTTTGTACACACTTGCTACCACTTTTTTGTGACAACTGGTTTAACTGCAGTAATTCCATTATTACCAAAACGCTCATGTCTGAGGTGAGGAAGTGAGGAGGAGGAAATAAACATAAACCTACATTCATCTTAAAGTATGTGTTCTGAGTTTTGCCGTATGAAGATGATATCCATAAGTTTGTTGTATATTTTGTACTAACTTACTATTTAAATAAGTCAGAACACATACTTCCAAGTGCAGTCGCAATGCTTGTTTCATAGTATGCCACTGATTTTAGTACAGCTGTTCTTTCCTTAAATGGATGTTTAAGGATACAATTTATCAGGTCTTGGGGTTGTGTCGCTTTTTTAAAGACCAGTGTGTAAATTTGAAATATTTGAAGTCAATGCTTCTTTACCTATCAAAAGTAACATTTCAAATATTATTCCACTTAAATGCCTTCTAAAATAAAATAATACATTGCCTAAACCAATTTATTTTAGCCTGTCACATTATTTTGAACTCTGTGAAACTGTTATTACTTGAAATCTCCAAGTCCATCCATTTATTTATTTATTTTTGATGGGGAACTTCATTTAAATGAATACTTGCCATTACTTTCTAAACAATTGCATCAACCATCAACTCTAGTATTTCAGTTATAATTCATATTTTTCTTATCTTTGTAATGTAAATAGTTGCTGTGTTCTGTTTTCTTCTCAGCTTTGTTTTTTTCTTCCTGTTTTAGTTTTCCTGCCATTGGCATCCTTCTATCACTTCTACTCTTGCAAAGATTTAGGCTCTCTGAAAAAATGTTATTGTTTACATGTGTATTTCTTCATAAAACTTTTATTGTAGTACCTGGAAACCAAACTTCTGATGTTTAGGCTCTAAACCTATTGCCTAGTCTTGCTTTATTATTACTTTCAATACTTAATCGTCAAAGAATTATCTGTAAGTCTAACTTCAGATACACTAAAATATTTCATCGCCAAATTTGATAGTTACATTTTTTGCTATTGGAGACTTCTGCAAACCAGCCACTGCGTGTGGAAGTTGGGTTGCTTTTTTTTCCTTCCTATAATACAGCTTTTTATAAACACATTCTCTTTTTGTAAGTGCCTCATTTAATGTACTTTGAGTCTTAAATTGTTTTCAGACATTGTGATGTAAAGTGTCCTGTTATGCGACATGTTTTACTTAGGAACAGCTTATCTTCAAAATAGTGAAAGATGAGCAAATTCAAACAGTGTTAAATAAAGAATTAAGTATGCAGCACATTCAAAAATGAATGTACATTTTTAGATTAAAAATTTATAAATGCCTTGTGGTGATATAGTATCATCAAGAAAAAGATGCGTATAGAACTTGTTTGCTTAAGCGAACAGGAATAAATACATATTATTATATATAATGTTACATATTACAGATATTATGTATTATGTAGTCTTTTTATTCTGCTTATGATTTCAATGACTAACTATGTGTTCATCACTGAATTTCTCCTCTCCATGAAACTCAAGTTCTGTTTACAGATGGACCATGAGTCAGAGAATGACTGACTGTGCCCAGAATTCTGTGTGGTAGAGTGTCACTGGAATTCAGAGTCTCTTGGGTCATCTTTTAAATTAAAAAAAAAAAAAAAAAAAAAAAAAAATCCTTTCTCCACTAAATGGTATTGGCTAGTGGATATCCTGGATCCTCTGCACTGTCCTGATGTCAGTTTAGTGTGGGTTATAAACACTGCAGGCAATTTGAGGAAGTGCCACTACTAGGGGGCAATTACAGAGGTCTTCTAGTTACATGGCACTGTTCTGAAATAGCTAAGTGTATCTAGGCATACCTGAGAGAGAAACAGTGCTGGGTTTTCCTAAAATGCTTCATTGAAATTCGTTTCACAGCCTCTCTGGTTAATCAGAGTTAGTGTTTTATCTAGTTTCCTATTTACGACCTACATTTCAGCAGCTGATAGCATTGTTTTTAAGTATTTATGTTTGCAGGCTTACGTTTTTCCTGTTTTCTGTTGACCGAATGAGTCCAGTTCCTTCAAATTCTTTGTCTTGATATCTAAATGCCCTGTTTGTTTTGCAATCTACAGACTTTTTCTAAACTTATAGTGTAGAACACAGACTGAATGTGTTACTTCAATTTTATCATCACCATCACTGAATTATGTAGACTACTCTTGGTTTCATACACCACACCTTTTAAAACATACCAGAATGACAATTTTGTTGTGACTTTTTTTTTTTTTTTTTACAACAGCATTATATTGCTGTTACATATGTTCAGCTTCTGGTTCAGTTTAATTCCTGAATCCTTCTGTACAACGCTGGAACCTAGCTGATTATTTTCCTTTTATTAATGGTGCTTGGATTTTATTTTTTTCTAATTTTTAATTTGTTCCTAACTGAATTTCCTTTCATGGGGTTTTAGGGTGTTTTGGTTGTTTTTTTTTTTTTTTTTTTTCCTAATTTCCTTCCTCTTTTGGTTGGGCATATCCTCTGACTTATCTTTCTGTGTCTCTCGTATTTCCTGACTAATCACTGTTCTCTGTCAGTGTTTTGGCCCTGCAATCATAAAGATTGAGGTCTTTGTGTTTGCAGTTTGGTAGTTGTAGCTGCAGTTTGGAGTAGGATGTCATTGTTCCGTTCCCCTCTCCACAGTTCTTTGTGGAAAGCTCAGGAGACGTTACCATTGTGCTCCCCATTTCATGCCTTCGCCACCCTTGCCTTTTCTGTATTCCACCTCTTTGATCAAGATTGTTTCTCTTTGTCATTGATCGGCCCCATTTGAATGATGGTCTTTTGGTAGATGCATCAATATCCTAGGATATCTTCTCATTCATTGTCACGTTTTGTCATGAAACGTATACTTGGAATAACTCCTACTGGTTTGCATCCTAAATGTATGTTTCTTTGTCTCTGCTGTGTATGGCTCCTCTTGTGCACTTTTATGACTGTAATGGTTATAACTTTAAAAATTGCTGTTTTATGAAAACACTGCTATCTTAGGTATGATTTGGAAGTCGGGAACTGAGGAACTTAGTTTTATTATTTTATGTCTAAAGAATTTGTGAACATAAGCTTAACTCGCACACAAACCAAGTTTGGTTGCTGCCTAATTGTCTTTTAGCAAAAGTCCTTCTGCAAATGTTACATTTACCTTGTCTTAGAAACAAGCTTATCCTTTTACTAATTCTGTGTTTCCAGAAATATTTGAGATGAATAGTTTAGAAAAGTGGAGACTTGACTTTCCTTGGAGAATAATTAACTCTGCAATATTTGTCAAACAGAAGAAGACATGTCTTCTGAAACTACTGTGGAATGTTGTATTTCTACTAATTATAATTTAATTGCTGGAATGCAGTGGGATGTCAGTTTATTCGAATTACTTTTCTTCATCCTTATGTAAAAAGCTGTATTTATAGACTTGTTTCTCTGGTTATATGTAGGACCAAGGTTTCTTTCTTGTGCATGTAGAATGAGTGCGAGAGGATGCATGGTGGTCTTCATGAATAAACTGGCACTGACTTACTCAGCTTGCATTTTCATGAGTGATATAGCATGAATACTTTTATTTGCTTATTCAACACTGGCTGAATAATTTCTTAACACTGTCTTTCTAAAGATGCAGTAATCGTTTCTGAACACCAATGAATTTTTGTGTATTTTGAAGTATCTAACATAAACAGTTACTTTTGAAGCTTAATTTGTTTGCTCCTTAGTAACAAATTAACATACAATTTTCAAATATGTAACTGATATTATATAGTGCCTTGGAAAACTGTATGAAATGAGACTTAGTATTTTGTAAACTTAAAACTGAGACTGCACCTTTAAAGTAAAGATTTATTAAGAACTTTCGTTAATGCTCTTATACAGCTATGATAGTAAATCGCCAACAGCCTGCATTGCCAATTGCTGATTTTTTTTCTTTTAATAATATGCTGCATGTAGACAAAGATGACCTGTCCCCAACTGCTGAGGTTTGGGATGTAGACCAGGGGCTAATAAGTAAACTGAAGGAACAGTACAAGAAGGAACGAAAGGGGAAGAAAGGGGTAAAGAGTAAGTGCAGATTCTGAATCTTGTAATGCAACGCTTTTTTTGCCTATCTATATAGAAGACATTTTTTCTCACAAGTTCTGTTTTTGTTTTTTTCATTAAGCATTGTTTTCTGTAACGGGGGCAACCAACTTTAACTTTCTACCTGCTGAATGTGAATATGTCAAAACCTTTGACAGCCATTTCCTAGATGAGAAATGTTGAAAACACATAAAAATTTAAGGTTAAATAGGTAAAGAGAGCTAAATGCTTTGAAATGAGTGTAAAAATAATGAACAACTGGCATTTTGAGGATATTCCTACTCTGAGAAGTTTTCTGAAAAATTTAAACTTTATCTGCTTCTTAAAGTATAATACTATGGTACTGTTGTGGGTGGGTTTTTTGTTGGTTTTTTTTTTTTGTTTCTTAACATGAGCTTGAATCAAGCTATAATTGCTATTTATAGGCTTGTAATTATTTTTTACAATCTAAGGCAATGAGAATAAAAAAAGTGCCTGTAGTGTAAATACAAACTTTTTTGTGGCTTTGTTTAGGATATAATCTATTTTATGGTGCCCTTCACTTTTCTGTGCTGTTACTACATTTTGGTTGACACCTCTTTACTCTAAGAGTTTTCAGACCAGTTGACCGATTTGGACTATGTAAGTTAAACCAAACTTCAGTATTGAAGTATCTGGTACAAATGCTTTTGTAACTTATGTCATCAGCTATACAAAGCTCTTAGTGGACAAAGTGTTATTAAATCAGTGTCACTCTAGAGAAGCTCCCTTGATTGCAGTATTTTTATTTTGAAAGTATATTATAACAGTTTCTGGCAATATTTAGTAAAAAATATTTTTTTCCTTGATTTGAAAAATTGTGTTAATATGTACTAACTAAATTGTGATATTAAAATATAACACTTCATGAAGAATTCTGTAATTATTAAGATTTGAATTTACTTTATAACATCTAACAAATTAAAATTCAGCGCATGTTTTTTCAGAATTTTGCATGACTCGCACGTACACACACACACACACACATATAAAATCTTTGAAGTAAAGATTTTTACCTAGTCTTTGGTTTGATTGGAACTTACAGTAGTAATCTGGGTGCTAATGGGTATCCTCATTTAACATGTAAATCAGCAGTTGACACCAAATTCACATGAAGTATTTTGTAGAGTTAGAAACTTCCTTTTAATACTAAAATGGACTTCTTTTATTTGAAATTTTCTTATTAAACTTCACATTTTAGACTTTTGGAAGCACAATGGCTGCAAAATAACAGCAAATGTTTTTAATTCTGGGGGAAAAAGAACGTAATTATTTAGGGGATTTTTATATTTCTCTCTCAAAAATTGTGCCTTTAGGTTATTGCATACAGAAAGTTCTTGAAACTGTACCTTTGTTTCAATTCTAATCTTTTCATACCCACCACACCGGTTAGTTTCTACTTTCTGGCTTGTGCAAGGTAAGCAGCTGTAAAACAGGGACAAGTAGTGTTGTTCTAGGATTATAAATTCTATGACAAACTCTTCTCAGGCCTCCAAATTTGTTTTAGTGGCATTATTTTGGCTTGTCTAGAAAGGATTTCTCTTACCTGCACTTGTTGCTTCCTTGGCTGCTATGCAGTCAAGAATTTCTATTGTCTTTTTGGTTTTCTGTCTGTAAATATTAAAATTTCCAGAAAAGGAGCATAATTCTCACCCATCAAAAATGACTACTTCGTCAAAAACTGGCATTTTAATGGTCTACATTGCTGATTAAATTGGTTGTGACCATCATTTAAAATAAATAGTCATTATTCTACCTGAAATGTCCAGTTGCAAAATTAACTTTGCAACATTATTATCAAAACTTTCCTTCCTGTCTGCTTTCGTGCAGTTGCTGCAAACGGTATAACATTAAGTTTTGTACCATGAAGGGCGTGACATGTTGGCCATCAATTATTATTTGACATATATTGTCTTTTGACAAGGTGTGTTCCACTATCAAAACTCAAAGGAGTATTTTCTTCATCTAAAGTAATTTTGAAACCTCCTTATGTTCACGTAAGAGAATATTTAGGAGACAACTGTGTGTCACAATGCTGTGAGGTCACGTAAGTCACTGCTTAGACTTTTGGGTTTTAAGTTTAAATTTTCCTTTGGGAAACCCTGAGCTCATATAGATAGTCTCACAGGGTGGTTTGTGGGATTCTGCACTTGCATCAAGTTCGTGATAGTAGTTTCTGACTAAAAATTGGCCTCTAAATCACTGAGCTAATTGAATGAGATTGCTCTACACACAGTAAAAGTATGCATTTAAGGTTGGACAGGTTTGTTTAAATTCTATTTGATTCATAGACATTTTTCCTCAGCTTTTTTAACATTCTAAGACTAAAAATAGTGTCAAAGGCCTTCTTTATTCCTGCTTCTCATGTCTGGTTATTCATGAACTTCATTCTGAATATTCATCTCTTACTTTGCCCTTCAGTGTATTGTCAGACTTTTATCAGAATTTATTTTGAGCAATATCAGAATTTGTATGCATGGCAGTATATATATCATCATAAAGATCAAATAAATGTGCATTGACTATCACCTCTTGCAATACTTTGAGGACAGCATAATAGGGCAGACATTCTAATGGGTTCTTTTGTTGGATGTGCTTCTGGTAACTACCATAATCTGCATTTAGACTGTTGTCTTCATAGCCCTGGCCCGGTTATGGTACCTTTCATTCTAAATGTAAGGATAAATAAGTAAAGAGAAGTAGATTTGATTCTATTTTGATACTTCTGTTGTCTGCATTAATCTGTTTTCTTTTGGATGGAACACCTTAATTTAGGTCATCTTCTGTCAGCACATATGTTTCCATAATGCAATACTTACTCTTTTTTGGGGTATTTTTGTGTTTTGTTTTTTTCTGTCATGATAGTCACCATGTTATGTGGAAATACTACTTTCTTATGAAAGGATCTTTTTAAAAAAACAAAACAAAACAAAACAAACAAAAAACCAAACCACATCAAACCAAAAACCACTCCACACTTTAATTGCCTTTATAATATCGGTTCTAAAATAACGCAAAACCTGCTTATTGAAGAGTTCTTATATTTAAAAAAAAAAATAAAAATACACAAATCAACCACAACCTATTCTGGATTTCATTGTGATAAATAGGTAAGGAGTTAAGTTTGATTTCTACAAAACCAGGCTTACCTTTTACAGTAATATGCTGAATTTAAGGGCAGTTTCTTGCCCAAGTTTGATAAGATCAGTTTTGGCAGGTAAATCGGGGATGACTGTTTTTCAGATATAGTCTGTCACATTTTCAGAACATAATAGTGGAGATAATGCATATCTCATTTCATACTGTCAGGTCACAGTAATGTGTTCTCAGCAATTTGAAAAATAGTTTTCACATTTTAAATTGTATGTGTACATCATTGTTAAAATGAAGATAATTTTACTGATTTTTCCTTACTTTCCTTGAAACTTTTCTAATTTTTTTTACTTTCCTGCTCTTTTCCCTCAGTCTAATTGTTCTGTATTTATGAAACAGTATCTGTCCCAATCACTTTGCTAGCCTTGATTTCTGGGAACACAGTGTAATAGTTGACAGGCATGAAAACTGATTTAGATTTTACCATCTTCATTAGCATCACCTGTTGATGTAGAAGGATCCCTGTGTTATATTCAGACTTGTGCTATTACATCTTGGAGCTAATAGAAATCTGCTTATGGCTTCTCAGACTACAACTTGTCAGCACTGAATATTCAATTATCTTTTTCACTTTAGATCTCTGAAGGAGGATATACTTGAGATAGGATTGTAGGTATTTTGCTTTTGTTCCTAACAGGTTCATGTTTACTGATTTTTTTTTAATTTTTTTTTTTGTTCTAGTCTTTTCTTGAGGATAAAACAGAGTCATCCAGTTTGTGCCTTGAACATAGGTGCTTATGCAGAGACAGCACATTCTTATCCTTAAAAATCTCTTTATAACATTTAAAATACTTCAATTATATGAAGGTACGCTTGCACTTATTGAAAGCAGAAATCTGCACAGTCTACTGTGGTGGTGGCACAATCTTGAATATTGACATTTTTCAGCGTGAAATACAGAGAAGTTGTTGGGAACAGCAGCTGCTTTTTTGTAAGCTTCAGAAAGAAGTTTCTCTCTGTATTGCATGATGGATTGAGGGCTGTTGTGAGGTTATGCCTGAAGGACAAGAAGGGACTAAACCTCCAAAAGATGCTTTCAGTTTGGATGTAAGAGTTAAATGCCAAAAATGGCTTATATCCATCCATGTGTTGAACAGTTCATGCATATCGACATGAGAAGATAAATGCGTTTTCTTCTGGAAAGCAAAGGGTATATTAAAGTAGACAGTTTAGGGTACCAGTCATGACTTCATGTCACTTATTGGTTGCTGTATAATATCTTCAAGAATGTATCTGCTGCTGGTCACGGTAGGTGGCTGGCAGACAGCCAACTGGAATAAAGACGAAAGCAAGCTTTGTGGTCTGTATGGTAGAGACCTGGCCATTGTAAGAATGACTTTTTTTTTATGTGAGATCTCATCTGCTGACTGCAGTTAAGTATTATACCTTTGAAATGAAATCTTATCGGTCTAGTGGCTACTAGGAAAAAAGTGTTGGTGCGAAAGAGACATTCCTCATTTTTATTATTTTACACTCATGTCATTAGCTGAGATTTCTAGACTCACTTCTACATGAGAGTAAGATGAAACTTAACCACTGGAGAAATCTGTTTTGTTGCGTAAGGGAAACTTTTGGAAGCCATTTTATCCTCAAACAACTTCTGGGTAGCAGCTTTCATAGATTGAATTGGAATAATAAGTGTTCCGTAAAAGAAAGAAAAATGTCAGAAGCACACACACAAAAAAGTATAGGGTGTTCTATATTATTTGGCAAAATGAAAAAGTTTTGCCAGTATTAATGAGAATAGTTATATAGCATCCCTCTTGGGGTATGTATGGTACACTTTTGCTATTATTCTGCTTCCAGAAATGTCTTTTGTTGTCATCCCTCTCTCCAGAGAATTCTCCATTACCTCCAGAGAGTTCAATTATTGATGGATATTTATTTTTGAACACATCAATTTTAACCATTTTTTGTCAGTAAGATCTAAAAATTGAAATGATTGGATACTATTTGAAAGAGTGTGTTTTGGTGTTTAACTGTTTAAATGAACAGTTCTGCTTTTGATAAGTCATCTATAGTTACAGTGTTTACCTTTTCCTTTTTTGAGAATGAAGGCTTTGTTTTAATTTCCATTTCCTTTTAATAAAAGTGGTACATGTCACCTCAGAGTATAAGACATTGTTTCCTAATGCTTACTTTACTAAAAAATGGACATATTTGAAAATTATTTAGGTTCTAATATGCCCTTTTAAAGATAGTAAACACTTATATTTTAGCAAGTTTAAATGCATAGTTTTGGGGGGCAGGGTGGTGGGTTTTTTATTTTAAATGTTCTACAATGTAGCTGCTTGCAGTCTCAGGAAGGACTCTTATTGATTAAAAGCTGGTTATGTCTTGCATCATTATGGATCATTTTCTTTAAAGGGATTCTGTCACAGAAATTTCACTTTATGATTGAAGCTTGACTTTTTGACATGCAAGCTGTAAGGGGGAAGCAGGAATGAATTAATGAAAAAAATTAAATTATACTATTCTTGTTTGCTAGTGTCTACATCATGAATTTAATGCACTTACAATGCTTGTATAATAGGGGTAATATACATCTGCAGTTTCATACAGTGGTGAAAGCATTCTTGCTTTTGTGTTTAATAAACACTTTATACAATTTAAATACCATTCAAAAGCAGGGAAAGTTAATTGTTCGTTGCACCCCCATTATGAGTTGTCTGTACTTTTTCCCTCATTTTTAAGCTTATTTTTTATTTGCACTCTGTTTTTCAGTGTTAAATTGTTTAGTATAGTTAAAGTTGTATAATATTATTAGCAAATGTTTAATTCATATGTATTTTCTTTAATAGTTAATGTTCTTTTAGTATTTGGCTTGACTTCTCAGTAGGGCTGTAAGATGATTTTTTTTCTCTCCCACAGGAAATTGTAGAATAGATCTACAGAACACAAAGGAGTTATTCTTTGATTTAGTGAATTAAAACTGTTTGCATGTAGTTTTCAGATTTGATGTATTAACTCCTTCTTTTGATTTCCAAAAGATCAATTTTATTAATATACAAAGACAAAAGCAAAGCATTGTATTTATTTTAAGGAGATCCCATCAGTAATTATTCTTGTTTAATTAGTTTAATGGATTTGTAGACTTCAGTCAAGTCAAGCGGTAGCAATCAAATGAATCTTTGCTGCTGACGTTAATTTACAGGAGTCAACAGGACAAAACTTCACGACATGATAGCTGATCTGGGCGATGATGAGATACCCCACATCCCTTCAGGAATCATTAATCAATCTAGGTCACCCTCTTCTAGAATGACTGATCATGAAGGTGCAAGAGCAGAGGAAGGTACAAAAAATTCAGCTACTTATTCTATTTCAGGAGATTTCTTTTAGAAAGCACACGCTGTAATTTACTGTCCCCTCTATAAAGCTTAATGCAATTGCAGATTGCCACATTACTACTTTATTTGCAGATTTTCCCAAATGGTTTTATGAGAATATGGCTTGAGTTTCTGTGGCTTATCGTAACTCACCATTATTTCATAAGTATATTTAAACAACTTCATGTACAGCAGTGTGTTCTGAAACTATTCACTATTAAATCCCTGTTTGCAGACCCCCCCGTTAGAAAAACCTTTTACAAATAGGGTGTTATTGATTGAGGATAAAAAAGGTGAGTATTAACATTTGATACACAGTTTGCATTGTAAAGTGAAATTTAGAAGTAGTTATTTAAGTTACGAGACTAACTTGTCTCTTTTCCTCAAGTTTAATGTTCTCTTTTTTTAAAATTCTCGTGGTCTATATACAGAAGCGTACAAAGATACTTTCTTTACAAAGTACTGGTTTCAATTTCAGGATTATCTTAGGCAATAGAAGATAGTGGCAAACTATTATCTAAATAGTCTAAAATCTTGTATTCAGCTTTAAGTTTTTTGTTTTAAAGGAATGACTTTCCTTGTATTAACTTTCAGATTAGAATACCATTATGTGAATTCTGTCCTCTACTCAGAACATATTAATTCAGAATACTCAGCTGAATTCAGATTTGGCTCCTTTATGATGATCTTTGACCCATAAACCCTGGCATGGTATCAGCTATGCCAGAAGTGGAAAGAATTTGCGTTATTACTGATCCTGATAATCTGTTGGTTCTGCTATTCGTCCTTCACCCCTGCCCCCAGAAATGCCTGTCATCAGGCAAGCAGAAAAATAGCAAGTTTGCAGGGAGTTTTTTTTGTTGCTCTCCCAAACTATTATTTTACAAAAGTGTTTGTCTTCCCACCTTCTCTTCTACTGCCTTCCTTTTCATCTTTGTTTTTATTTATGACTTAAAGATGAACCAGTATCAAATTTACCTGTGGAGTGCAATTGAAAAACTGACTGGTGAAATTCCACTTGCTAAAACTTGTGGACGTACATTTGGGTTGCATTTAGGTTTAGTATTTACATGCTTTAGGTTGCCTTTTAGCCTTGTTTAAGGTATTAAGGGCATGTGACCCTACAGTTACAGTTCCCTCGGTCTGTCTTAGGCTATTTTTCTTAGACCATACATGTTGTGCAAAGGAACACAGATGTTCATTGTTTAAGGACAGGACGTATAGCTGTTGTCTCTTTTACAGACTTTACATCTAAAACAATCTTTCTGAAGAAATAGATGCTAAATTTGAATTTGATAGGGACTGACTTTTATTGCCTGGTTCCTGTAGCACAAACACTGTGCTACCCTTCAAATAAAGATTGTCCATGCTATTTTCAAATAAACTGTGCCTTCAGGATTATATTTTCATGCTATTTAATGTGTTCATATGTTTTCAGCTTATCAGTGTAGTTTGGGCTTTATTCATTAAAGCAGTAGTATGAATGTCTTACCATCATATCTGCTAATTGTGGTTTCTGCATAACTTTTAAACTTGAATATTCGAGTGTAAATTTTGCTGTTTGATCAGAAATTCTATCCTGAATACTATGTGGTTTTTAAAGTTTTTGTCTGTACCGTATGGTGCAAAGCTGCAAGCAAACAAGCTCAGCGTTGTCTTTTGAATTCCTTCTAGGTCTGCCTTTTGTTAACAAGGCCAAATACTTCATTATCATAAAATGCAGATTTTGCTCAATTATTCATTCAGCTGTGTTTTAAAAGCTAAGTTTTCTGCAGACAACTTTAGGCTTTCTTGCCGGGACACACTAGCCTATGCTGATCAACGTTACCAAGCCATAACGTTCTTGTGACTGTACGTAAGGTTTATGCTACACTCTGAAGTGTTACAGTTCTGAGATAGTGGTTCATGATTTTGTTTTCATATAGAGAACAAAGTCTTATTAAGATCACCTTTTTCTTTTTTTTTTTTTTCTTGAGGGGAGGAGGAGGTTCAGGGAGGAAAGTAAACTATGGTTCTAATTGGCTGGGAATATATCTTTTATACCTCTAAAGGTGTGTTTTTTGGTTTGGGTTTTTTTGTGGTGGTCCCCCCCCCCCCCCCAAGTGCCTGGTTAAATATGATAAGAAAATTTTTATGCTGTAATTACACTTTATAGTTTTGGCCATAAGAAACTGGGGTTTCCATTTCACCATATTGCATGACTTTCAGAAACAGAATCAACAGCAGCATGATTCTCCATCCAATGTATTGTACAGAGAATTATTATTTTCACGTGTTTGTTTTTCTTTTTTAATAGATTTTTAATAGATTGTGGGGGTGTCAATCTATAGATTGACAAAAAAATAGCAGTAACAGCTAATTGCTCAGGCATTAACTGCTGCTTTTGGTGTACCACGTATTAACTTTCTGGAAAACAAGATTAAAATGTCCCTGACTTACAGTAGACAACAACAGCATATATGAACATACATATTTGATTAGAGATTGAAGCAGTTTCAGTCTGTACAAATATTACTGCTTGAATTTCACGTAATTATGTATGATGTCAAGAACTTGAGGGTAAGAAGTGCTGGTTAGGATTGGCCAAGCAAATATTTAATCATTGCATTTTTTTCACCTAGCTTCACCTACAGAGAAACTTGTACTATCACTTACATTTTTACTTGGTATTTATTGATCACGACTCAGTTAAACATATGTATTATGCTATGAGGATAATATTGTACTGTGTGTGTTAGAAAAATACTTGGATCTTTTTTAAAGATGAAAAGCATTCAATAAGTACTTTATTTAACTTTATCATTTGCATATATCTATTGATGCAATGCTTTTGATATGCAGAGTTGTGGGTCTTTACTTTTAGTAGCTAGAACATCACACATCTTTCATTGTATTACTTTTCTGCCTTTTCTTTTTATAAAAACAGCTTGCAACCATTTTTTCAACTTCTTTTAATATGTCTTATTTTAAAATAATAAAATGTGCAAATAAATTAAAATGTAGTTATACAACTTATTATACATATTGGCAACTTTAGTATTGAGAAATATGCTTCTAAATTTCGGATAGCATTAATTTTGAAGCTTTAAAGAAGGGATATTCACCTCTGATGCAAATAATGACTTGGGAGGTTTGACTTGTAAATGGATACTTGTATTTGGGAGGCTGGGATGTCGTTAAGACAGTAGAGGTGAGCCAGTTTTGGAAATTCCAAATAGAAGTGTTGGAGTCTTTCTGTGGGAGACAAAAAGAAAAGGGAAAAAACCAAACCACAAAACCAACCACCGATGACGACGACAACAACAAAAACCCCTAAAAGAGCCCTCTGTTTCTTTTGTAGCCTTTATTTTTTTTTTTCCCCTCCCACTCTTTTTCTGTCAGAAAAGAACCATGAAATGTTATTCATTTGAGGATTTCACGATTTAGGTTCACCAAGAGAATTTTTTGTGATGTTATTTTATTTCTTGCTTCGTATAAAGTATTGTTTCTATTTCCTTTTATACTCAGCTCAGACACTTTCAGTAAGAAATCAATCCGTAGAAACTCTGATCTCATCTAATAAGCATGGATGACTGGATACCTCCTTACCCCCCCAAAAAAAACCAAACCCCAAAAACCAATAGTAAGGGAAATAGGTGGGAACATGGAAAATAATAAGGTGTTTTCTAGGAATATGGCTTTTTCTGAAATATGAGTGGTTTGGAATAGATTGTTAAACTGAGAGTTTTAGTAAAATATTAACGGAAATGAAAAGCTTATTCATATAAGGGCATGGTAAGCTATTTTGGGCTGTTAATTTAATGTAGCATTCTGATGAGTCAAGATCTTTGTATGGATTGTGAGTGTTTTATAAAGAGGTGATTGTGCATAGTTAGAATACTATTTGTTCTTTTTATGCAATTGTAGGAACAGCAGTCTTTATTCTTACATAGATTATATTCTTAGCTTCTCATGTACAGTTGTGTTGCCTGTGCTAATGTTACATTTTTTTAATAGTACAGTAGTTCTCAAGCATTAGAACTTGTTTTATTCTTGAAGTGATTTTTTGATCTAGCTGGACTGGCTCCTCTTTGTGTAGCCATAGTAATGATGCAAGACATCTATAAATTTACACCTGGTCTTAGTTACTTTTCTTCAGCTGGAGTGGAACATAACTAGGTTACCATTCAGATAGTGATGATACAGAATAATAAAGATGCATGTTCAAAACAGGAATGTGTTGATTATTAGTCCTCTTGTTTGGAACTATTTTTGTAAGACAAAAAACAGGATATGGATGTTTTTTCAGATCTGAAAACTTCATTTTCTCTGAGTTTCAAGGTTTTTCTGAGAGGATTAGAAACAAGGGGTGGCATTAAAGTGAGACCATAATTCTCTCTGCCAAATCAGTGAAATCCAAAAGTCAAGCAAGTTTAATTTTTAAAGATGTTAAATACGATTTAACATATTTTGCAGATGTTTGCACTTAGTTGAAGTTCACACATAGCTGAAGTTTAAGTACTCTACCTAACAAGTGTCCCAATTTTTGCACGGAAGGCAATACTGCTAAGTAAAAGCAGCTTCTAAAATATGCTGAAGTATTACAATGTTTAAGCCTTTATTACTATTCCTTACTGCTAAATTTATATTTGTGGGTAGAAGGAGATATACAGAATTGTTGAAGAATGTAAAGAATATGGGTGAATATTTGAAACTTTCATTCTCAATTCATCTAAAAAATAATGGTTATATATAATTTGTATTCATTCTAAATTATAATTAACAGAAATGTTAAATTTTAATTTGGGGAAGGCACAGCTAGCTAAGATAAACATCAGTTGAGTGTATTTTAAATTAGAATCCAAAATCATGCTGAGAAAGTAAGAGAGAGAATTAATGAATAACAGATGTTTTCATTTTTTTAATCATCTGAAAAAATCAAAGTAGAAGAGATGTTTTACAGGAGGCCTTTAGCCTGAGAGATAAAAAATATTTACACATGCAAGTAGAGATATTTGTCT
Source organism: Aptenodytes patagonicus (assembly GCF_965638725.1). NCBI lineage: Eukaryota > Metazoa > Chordata > Aves > Sphenisciformes > Spheniscidae > Aptenodytes > Aptenodytes patagonicus. The sequence continues at coordinate 42,133,931 of NC_134955.1, read as the reverse complement.
AGTATAAAGCACAGAGACTTACTTGCAACCGGATAGAAGGCAGATAGCATGGTGTAGTGAATGAAATATTTAGCTGAGAATTTGGAGACCTGGGACGTACATTTGATATTGCAATGTAATGTCAGTCAAGTCACTTGTCAGTAGTATTGAACACCTCTGTAAAGTAAGTTGAAATCAAATGACAAAGCATGATAAAAGAATTGTTTATTTAATATATATGTGTGTGTTTGCACATGTGTGTGTGTTGTCATGCTCTTTCTTTTTAGTTGGGGCAGTATGTAGCACATACAAGTTCAGTTTTAAACTCTGCTTTGCTTTTAAGTGATGAATAATGCAGTTTTTCATCAGTTTGAATTATTACATTGAGACTTAAAGAAACTGTTTTGTTCTTTGTAGCTGAGCCAATAACGTTTCCACCTGGAGGAGGCAAGTCATTTATTATGGGTTCTGATGATGTGTTGTTAAGTGTACTGGGCCTTGGAGACCTTGCAGACTTGACAGTAACAAATGATGCAGACTATAGTTATGATGTAAGTGCAATTTTATTTTCAAATTCTTTATACAGTTTAATCAATAATAGTTGGGTCCCCTCTCCCCCACCCTGAACATTACAGATGCAGAGAACAGAGGTTTTATTAGCAAAAACTATTACTTGGGAGGAGGAGGGAGCACCTTGTGAATGGGCTAAGTAATTTGGGTAGTCAAAATTAAGTGAGATGACTTGTTTGTTTTCTACTTAGATAATTTAGTTTAGATTTTGTCACTGGGGGAATGTGTTATGACACAAAATAAAGATTGACGTCTTAACGTGAATTTGTTTGAACAAAAATGGCAATTATACACTGATATGGAGTATTGAGAAGACATGGCATAAAACACAAATATTGATATTAACTTATTTCTTTGCTCTCCCCTTTGTGTTTATGTAGTGTTAACAGCATAGACTATATGTAGTAGTATATTTCAGATGTAAGCTTTTAGGGTGTATTTTTATTATAATCCAGTGTTCTGACATTCCTTTGACCATATTCATTAAGCTACTACCAGTAGTGTTATATGAATTTTTCATCGGCTAGTAACATTTGATGGCTGGTTAGGGAAGTGTTCAGGTAAGTCTTATGTATTGTATTGTATTTAAAGTGACTTGTGGTTTTGGGTTGTGGTTGTTTGGGGTTTTTTTATTATTGTTGTTGATAAGGTACCTCTCTGTTTCTGTAACTTTTCAAGTTAGATACATGGTGTTTGTACTGGAAACCATTACTAGGGATTTTATTAAAATCTTAGAATTTGCAAAGTGAAGAAATAAATTATTTATAGCTTTTTACAGGGTCCGAAAATACTTGTGTGTGACTACACACCTTTTTTTTTTTAATCATAGTTGTCCTTCGGTATTTATAATGGTACAGCATTACACTTGCTGTAATGAAGTAAGAGCTAATACTTGCATTTCTCCAGTATTGCAGGGTGTTATGTTCCATAGTTCTATTTAATGAATAACAAATGAAAATGTTAATTATCCATCCTTCTATTACTGGACTGTATAACAATAAATGAAAGAGCTTTTTTAAATATTTGGAGTACTTTTTAAATTTGTATAATATATCATACTTTTCACAGTAAAGATTAATCTTCAGGTTGTCTGTTTCATTTCAAATGACATAACACTTTTGGGTAGTAAGATAATATCAAAGTTCAACTTCAGTTCTTTGCATCTTAACTTTCTCAGAACTTTGCCTTCTGTCTAGCTAAATCTCTTGTGTAATCACATGTAAAATGTATCTGACTTGAGGGTCATGTACAATTGTTTAGAAAATTATTACTTTTTTTTTAAGTTTCAAAATGAAATCTATGAACAAGTGGACTTCAAAGAAAAGTTTTTTTTAAAAGCTTCAATTGTAAATGCTTTAAGGCAGCTTAAATTTGAAACATCCAGAACTGGATGTTCCTAACTACTACTGCTAACTATGTGCTGGTTTTGGCTGGGGTAGAGTTAATTTTCTTCAGAGTAACTAGTGTGGGGCTGTGTTTTGGATTTGTGCTGGAAACAGTGTTGATAATACAGGGATGTTTTCATTATTGCTGAGCAGTGCTTACACAGAGTCAAGGCCTTTTTTGCCTCTCACAGCACCCCACCAGCGAGTAGGCTGGGGGTGCACAAGAAGTTGGGAGGGGACACAGCCAGGACAGCTGACCCCAACTGACCAAAGGGATATTCTATACCATATGACATCATGCTCAGCATATAAAGCTGGGGGAAGAAGAAGGAAATGGGAGACGTTTGGAGTGATGGCGTTTGTCTTCCCAAGTAACCATTACACGTGATGGAGCTCTGCTTTCCTGGAGATGGCTGAACCCCTGCCTGCCCATGGGAAGCAGTGAATGAATTCCTTGTTTTGCTTTGCTTGCGTGCGCAGCTTTTGCTTTACCTGTGAAACTGTTTTTATCTCAATCCATGAGTTTTCTCACTTTTACCCTTCCGATTCTCTCCCCCATCCCACTGGGGGGGAGTGAGCGAGCGGCTGGGTGGTGCTCAGTTGCCAGCTTGGGTTAAACCACAACAACTAGTAGTAAATTCCCCTGGGAATTATGAAGTTGAATAGTTTGGGCATTTGTTTTACATAGTATTGTATTTACTTGGTTGAATAACTTCTAAATGCTCCTGTATGTATCTTCATCGAAGAATTAAGAAAAGTTTGGTTTAATGCTAACTTGCATGAGGAAAAATATTTATTTTAAAGCAGTTTAGAATCTCAAATCAAGCTTCTGAACTTGTCAGTTGATTATTTTATTTTCTTTAAGTATTATTCCCATTTTACTGACAATAAATATGAGGTATCAAAAAACTAAATGGTATACTTCCAGTAGTGAGGCAGCTACAGTTGTGAGATTAGATCACAAATTGTTTTTGCAGTTGCATTGCATTCTATGCCTGTCCGATTCCCGAGTTCAGAACCTTGGAGTATCAAGGACTGGTGGGTCAGACTTGCCCTTCATTAGATTTATAAAGGTAACGCGACAACATTGGGCTCTTAAGGCATATGTTTGTAACCACAAAATTTTCTGATTGTTTTTTCTTTTAAAAATCTAAAATATTATTGAAGCACCCTTCTTTCCTCTTCTGCCCGCCAAAATCCCAAGTCAGCCTGTATGCTGGACAATTAATGCATGGACTAATTAGTATGGTGACCCTTAGGGCTGGTCTGTAATACTGTATTTTGCATGGCTCCATTCTTGGTTGGCTCTTTTTAATGTCATGAGGATGATTATCAATCACAATTAATAGCATAAATTCCAGTATCTGTACAACTCCAGTAGGAGCAGAATACTCTATATCTCTATTGTAGATCATTGTTGTCTGTTGTTCTCCAATTAGCTTTCCATTGAGAATTACTATATACATAGAAGGAACAGGAAGTTCTTGGGCTGAAATGATAGCAGTCTGGAAGAACAGTGAGAAGCAGCATTACTATTCTTGTACTTTTTCTTAGGCATTTTTGGTTGTTTTTAGCTACTGTCAGAGACTGATGCTGAGCTAGAAGTATCTTAGATCAAAATAATGCAATCATAAATATGTTCTGATGCCATAATGGTAAATAAATGCCATGCTTCTTTCTATGCTAAAGAGGTTGGACGGGGCTCTGAGCAATCTGATCTAGTTGAAGATGTCCCTGCCCACGGCAGGGGGGGTTGGACTAGATGACCTTTAGAGGTCCCTTCCAACCCAAACTATTCTATGATTCTGTGATTCTATGAATGTCTTTGATGTAAAAGAAGGAATTTGTGATCTCTCCTTCAAGAACTCCAGTAGTGTAGGGAAAGTTGGTCTGTAGAGGATGGCCTGAGAGAGACTTTCAGAAGCAAGACTGGTTTTGAGGAAAGTGTCATGCTTGACTGCAACATTGCAACTTTGCAATATATCATTCTCTTTTGTGAAGTACAGCTTCTTCATAAAACAGTCTGTAGCCATTTTGCTTATTCCAAGGAGGAGGAGTATTTACAGGTGAGCCAAGACAAACTCAGGAACCATTACAATGAATAATATAATTGACACCAACTGATGAAACTGTTTCAGGAGAATCTGTGGTACTTGTGATAAACCTGACAATACAGTTTTTACTGTGCAAAGAGTGATGCAGAATAGAACTTGGAGTTGCCGTTGCTCTTGGGAAACTTAAAGCAGAGAATAGAGGGGATAAATACGCAAGTATGAGATACTGCCTGAGCTAATAAGGAGTTTGCAGCAGAAGGCAGTACCTCACAAATTTGTTGAAGCTTTGAAGGTGTCAGTGATCCTGTAGATGACAGATCTTATTGCTTCAGTGTGGTTGGATTTTCAAAAATTTTCTCATTAAGACCCTTTGTTAGAGGCTCTTTAATTACAGCTTGGTTTGGGACGTGTGTGGGGAGAGGTTATCTCATGCTTTAGTATCTGGCTGATACAGGAGACAAAAGATAGAAGTAAGTTTTTGCTTTCTTACTGGATCATTCACCAAATAGGAATGAGAAGTGATTGACTGTAATTGTCACTTGGTTTCCCGGCTTCCTATCCTGTCCTCCTTTCCCAGTGCTGTTAGCATATCTGCTGTCTTTTAAAGCATATCTGAAAAATGCATAGTGGCTTCTGACTTCTTCGTGTGTCAGAAAAGATAAACTTGAAGTATCAAATAACACAGATGGGAAGGATTTTTTCGATATTTTTATTTAAGAAGGGAATCTCTGTCCTGTCATGGGTCTGAAGAGACTGAAATTCAGATGCTATTAGTTCTCCATCACAATGTTCCTTCAGGTTAAAAATTCCTTGATAGTTCTTAATTTCTGAAGTTGTTTCCACGTAACTGTGGATCTGTAGTGCAATAAGACCATGTCTTACCATGTGCCTGTAATACAGTAGTTGTAGGACATCTTAATCTCATGCCCCTATAAGCTTAGCTGAAGCCACCTCCTTTTCCAGTATACGTCCAGATAAGCAGATAATGTTAAGCTAAGTTAATGTTTAAGTAAAACAACCAAAAAAACCCCCCAAAATACTTAATATTCCCACTTCTTCCATTTTGGTCCAAATAGGTCCATGCCTTTCAAATAGCTTGTGTGAGCCATTATAGTGCATGAATAAATAAAGCTACAACAGGGTTCCACTAGGTTTCATGTATCGCTCCTTGATGAGTATTATATTTTGAAAAGGAGAGGATATGTGGACAGGATGGGGATTAAGTTTTAAATCTTAAGATTTCAACTATAGCTGAAAATTTTTCTGTATGTGAATGATTCAGCGCACAAGTTGTCCATAAGACTAGTCATCTAAGCGGTAGATACTGTAATACGGTACAGTCATCTCAAGTCATGTCTTTTCAATATCTAGTTCTTTATATTTACCTCAGTGCATGTAGTTGTTTGTACCCTGAGGGAGTAATATTGTTACCAAATCAAATGCTCCCATTTGTATATTCTTGGATTCTATAGCTGCACAGGATGGTGGTGGTTTTCTGCTGTAGGACTGGCTGCGAAATGGAAAGTCCTCATTTATCAGAGCATCTAAATTTGAAAATCTTCAATCAGTCACATCATTATCAAGAAAAAAATAGCATTAAAACATGAAAAGACTCTGACTACAGTTACTAATTATTGCTCTCTGATTCCTCTGTTTGCTGTAGGCGAGTAGTTGATCGAGACAGGGAAATACATGTCTCCTTACTATGCTGTAAGGATTCTGTTGATTGCAGGGGCAAGGAAGAGCTTCCTTTCCTGGTGTCTTTTTTGGTTGGTTGGTTTTTGTTTTGTTTTTTTGTTTAGTTCACGTGTAGTTTCTTTCAGTCTGGTTTGCTGGTGGTTTACAGGGCAGAATGAATAGGATGCTTGCCTGTGTTCCCATACAAACAAAACAAAGGCAAAAAGGGATTTTTATTAGGCTGTATTGAGCAAGTATTATAAAGCAGACATTTCCAATTCTGATTGCTCCTCTAATCTGTTTAGCAGTTTCTTGTGGTGTATGGGTTTCATGTTTTTTATTTTGCTCTAAGTTTAAGGAAATTTTGTGGTAAAGGTTTTTTTAGGATATGTAAAGTGTTTGTGTCTCCTGACCTAGACAGAGTTTTTGTTTGGGTGTTGGTGGGTGGTTTCAGGTGGGGGAACAACTCTTGTTTTTGGTAGACCCTGCTATTCTAAGCATCTACTCTGTGGCTGTTTGCTGACAGGAGACTAGGATCAAGGATTCAGCTGATTCCTCTTGGTCCTGTTTAATAAAGTCCACCAAAGTATAGGGAAAAAGGGAGAAGGAGCTAGTGAAGCTGTATGGTTCCATAGTCTGTCTTCTCGCGACTTTATCTTTTTGGCATTTACAGTAGAACATTAAGACTTAATGGGGCGGTGTGACCATGCCTTCTGTTTTGAGAGGCTTTTGAGATGTCATGCTTTAGAACATTGACATACAGTGTCACATTTTACTTTTCCATTATACAAAATGGGCCAGAGGTATCTCACATTTATCCTTTGTAATCATCAAATCCCTTTTCCAAGTCCTTGACTGTGTTTTTCTGAGGTGTATTTTCTTTGGAAATATACTACTGGTTAGCTTTTTTCTTAGAGGTTGCAAGGGTCTCTTTTTAAAGATGTGTCGGTTGTTCTCTTACTCTTGCAGTAAGAATGTCAAGATTCATTGGAAACGTGGATGGGGGAAAAGAATTAAACAAAAAAAAAAATCAGCTTATATATAACTAGATTTCTAGGAAGGTGTACATGGTGCCTTCTAAAAGAACCAAGATGTTCAAGTCTGTTTTAAAAAGGCTTTAAAGCTATACTTATGATAGGAAATGTACGTTGTTTTTCATAACTTCTGTAAATTCCGTACCTTGCCTTTTAGTAGATTCCTCTGAACCGCTGAGAACGAAATCACCATTGCAACAGCCGTTTTAACAAAAAAAATTTAATGAACTCTTTCCCTTTTTTTGAAAAATAAGGACCACTGTATTCAGTCCTGGTTTTCTTGAATGACTCTTCATCACAACTGTAATAGAAATCAGTGTGGTGTGGATGCACGTTGCACCCAAAGAATCCAGGTCTTCTGTCTAATCTGGGACATGCTAAAATTAACCATTGCTATTTCAAATGTTTTGGCTTTAATTTCTCTAAGGCCCAGATCACCACAAGTGCATGAGGCAACATGAGTTAGCCAGGTGGATGAATACATTACATAATGAGGATTAAAAATGTCGAGGGACTCTGCTAGAAAAATACCATTTTTTTTCCTTCTCTTAGCCACTTTAGATTCAGGGAGGTGAATGAATATGCAGGTTGGGCTGAAATCTATCAAGTTTAATGCAGAACTCCAGAATTCTACTCTGTTCCCTGAAACAAAAGATTATTCTTTTTATGAAGCTTGTATATAATATGCAGTGTAGTGCTAAATAACTTAAATCTCAACAAAAATATTGTGGTATTCAGTATACGCTGAAGTAGGAGGATTGGAAACAAAATGCTTTGTTATAAAATGTATTTGTTGGTATTTAAAAAAAAAAAAAATCCAGGTTACATGTCTGGTATAACAAGTTTCTCTTGCTTGATCTGAATTTGGCATAGTTTGCACTTAAGCCAGAAATTTACATTAATATAAGGGAAGAGCAAATGTCTGCACATCTGTAACTCAGAACAGTAAATTTTATTGTCTGAGCCTTTCTATTTATTTTTATTAGATAGAATCAAATTTAGGTTGAGCGAGTAGTGGTAATTCAGTCCAGGATATAGATTTGGTCCAAGAATACTTATTACAGTATATGTTACGTTATGATCTGATTTTTATTTTCAGTCCTGACAGATATAAGGTACTAAGATTTTATTAGCTATGGGAGACTTTAATCTCTTAATAGTGTTGCTGAAAGTATCTTGGGATACTGATTCTGGCCTACAGTTGAGAAACACGCTTTAACAATTACATGGTGAATAGTGTGTAAGGCAGAGGATAGGATTAGTTTCCATTCATTCCTAGTTTGCTAATTTTGGTCATCTAACTAAAGTCAGTTTTCTAAACTCCCTTTATAATTACTTGAGAGGAAGAGAGAAGTACCTGCACATGTATTTCTCCTTATGATGGAGGCTTAGGACAAGTGGGATATAGTCTTTTAAGGGTCTACTTTCTGCATAATATAAATTGTGTTCAAAGCTCTAAATTAGTCTCCTGCAGTCACTAGAAGAGCTTGAGATTTTCTGTTAACTTTTCTGAGTTAGCTATAATTTCTATTAAGCATCTGTAATTTTTGTATTTTAGCCTAACAGTCTATAGGTTAAGAGTATGAATTGGATGTTCACAGTATATAAACGTAACATTTGTATATATTGCTTCACATAGTAACTAAGTGATTGTCTCATGAATATATTTAAAACTCCTTAAAGACTTTAAAAATATTTATATGTAATGTTATTTTTAAAATCATGACAAATACATATTGGAATTTGGATTACCTGTTTCTGTGTACATACCTTCACGTGTAGAATTATTCAAGAATTACATGTGTTTCCTGTCATTTTCAGTCAAGTTACTCATCTGAGGAAGATCACTCACTAGGGACCTGAAGCTATTTTTATTGTGTTTAAGTGATAAATGAGCTTTTCGCAGTTGTAATCTCTTCCTTGGGTGCAGAGAACATGATAAGCGATGAAACCTTTATCTTTCTTCAGGGAAGAAGAATTAAAGTATCATTGCACAAAAGGATTAAAACCAGTTTTTGAAAATCAAGGCTTCTTGTCTGTGTATTCAGCATTGTACTCTGTTCCACTCTGGGACAAAAGAAACGATTACAATAGAAAAATTTGCAGACTACCTTGCATGCCAGAGAGGGAGTTAGAGATGCATATAGACAGATCAATAGATAAATGCAAACTTAAGATTGAACATGTATTAGTTGAATCAAAAATAGCATGTTTTCCTAAACTACGGGGAGATATATATTATACATAATTTATAAACCCAAGATAAAATTACTCCTTTCCTTTTCTTTTTTTAAGCTGCCAGCTAATAAAGATGCCTTCCGAAAGACATGGAACCCTAAGTATACGCTACGCAGTCATTTTGATGGAGTGCGGGCATTAGCTTTTCATCCTGTAGAGCCTGTGCTGGTTACAGCCTCTGAGGACCATACTCTAAAACTTTGGAATTTGCAGAAAACTGTTCCTGCCAAAAAGCAAGTATATGGGTTTTTATAAAACATCAATTATGTTTCAGATGCCTTTGGAATTGATTAAACTCTTAAATGTTTTCAGAGTTTTTCAGTAGAGATTTCATGTACTGTAATAACTCTTCCTTTCTCTTTCAGGAGTGCCTCTTTAGATGTAGAACCCATCTACACATTTAGGGCCCACATGTAAGTGTTTGACATAATTAATGCTTGATAATTATATGGTCGTTATCTCATGGATTCATAAGACACTTCCGTTTAAAAGCCACAAATGTATTCTATTTTTACATCATACGGACAAGGTCCGTTTATACTTTGTAAAAACAGGTAAATACTGAGTCCCTGTCACGAATTGCACAGTCCATGATAAAGCAAGAAGGACAGGAAGTGGCAAATGTGGTTAGTTGCAATGGAAGGAGAGATTGTGGAAGAAGACGATGAAATCACCTGAGTGATGCCCATGTCTTGGACTGTAGATTTTATATATAATATGTGAAGAAGATAAATAAAGTAGAATTTATTAGTCTTACCTAGTATCTTCAGATACAGCTCTGAGAAATTAAAAGTACAGACGCAATCATCAGGACCAAAATAAAAAAAAACATTGAATGCAGCTTCAATGAGTGAAAAATCAGGAGATCAAGCAAGTGACTAGGAGGGTTCTGAATTTTTTTAGGGGCTTGAACAAGAACAGGAGATAAAATTTCATTGCCAGGATAGGCCAAAGTAGTAGATAGGGCATGGGTATTAATTCATACATATGCCTCTCAGGTCTGGGGGAACTTGAAAAATCAGTGAAAGAATTGTTGTAATCAAAAAGTTGATTAATACCTGAGTAAAGTTCTGATAGCTATAATCAGTTCTCTTGCAATGTCAATCCAGGCTTCCTCCTTTCCTATCTCAAGTTTGCTTGCTTTGTGTGCAGATGGTGGTTCATTACACACCGTAACAAATACTCTCATTTCTGATTGCGGTCCAGCCCAAGATCTTGGGAAAGAAGATTGCACAAACTAATCTGAAACAAGGAAAGATCTTTGTTGTGGCAGATGGTGACAGTGAGCTAACCTGAATTAAACAATGTTAGTAAAACTTGCAAGTTGAGCTGGGACTTGTAAAACTCCTAGTGATTTTTCAACTCACATTAACTGCTTTATTACTGCCTGAGTTTCAGTTGCTAATTTTGAATTCTGCTTCCTTCCAATAAGAAGGCAAGACAAAAATGCGCAGTCCGTAGCCAGTTACAGTAGTTTGAGTGTACTTTGCTTATATAACTAAAGATCCAGTCTCCAACCCAGTTAGCAGGTAAGCTTCATGAGAGCTCTTTGATAAGCGTGGATGTGGATAACGCTTCCTGTGCTGGCCTTGACAAAAAAAAAAAAAAAAAAAAAAAATTAGTAGTTTGTATTAGGAAATCTACACATGTGATCATCGCCCTCCTCCTTTCCTTAAGCCACTTACTTGATAGAATGTAATGTCTTATTTTTGCACTTACTAGCTGAAGTGTAAAACACTCTTCCCTAGGGCTGGGTGACTAATTTGTCCTCATGTTTAAATACAAGTGTTCTTTTGAGTGATAGAGGGTCACTGACCAATTGAATTATCCGTCAGATCTCTTTCTCTGTCTATATTTGGGCTATTGTTTGGGCTTTTGTTACTGAATACCAAAAGGTAAGGTTTGGGGACGTTTTGATACAGAACTGATCCCCACCCTGTGACTTCCAATGACACTGGTAACAAAGTAATTTTACTATTTTTCCCCTCAGGCAGGCTTTGAGCAACATTCCCTTTCAGCCCAGCTTTGTTCTTCCCTTTGCCAAATATGTAGGTGGATTCAACCAATAGTCTTCCTTTTCACCATCTTCAAATATGTAATTCTAGTTTGCTCATCTGCACTTAAACAACCAGTGAACTCCTTATATCCTGAGTGTGGCCCGTCAAATGAGCCAGGCATCTAATTTTGGGGATATGGTCTTACAATACAGTTAAGCCTGACTTAGTAGTGTGTCCAAAGGAGTAGACCTGCTGCTTCCTTTGGGCTACAGCTTGTGCTTGTCTGACACCACAGCAAACAGGTTGAAGTTAAACCAGTAGAAGTCGAACTTTGGCCAAAAAGTACTCTTTATGGGATCATTTTTCTGAACCAGTTTACTGGGGCATAGGTTACTGTCAGTTCCTAAAATAGGATGAGAAAATTGGGGGGGGGGGGGGGGGGGGGGGGGGGGCGGGAGCTACAACCACCTCTTTCAGCACAGCTAGCTATTAGATTGGTGTAGATGTACTGTAAAAACGCACCGTTTGTAGGTTTAGTTACTGTTGCTTCTGAGAAATAAGATTATGTTCTTTGAATTGTTTGAATTTGGATAGTTTTAGTTAATTTATTACAAATATTTTAATACAGGTTGGTATCACTTGTTGAGACTTAAAGGTTTTAACAGAATTGTTTCTTTGGAGTTTGAATTTTTTTTTAACTACTTAATCCAATCCAATTTTTTTTGAAAGTAGATAGCTAATTTTCACTACTATTCTGTAGGCAGTATCAATAAACTTCCTTTTCTCTGTCTCCCAATAGTGGACCTGTATTGTCATTGGCAATTAGTTCCAATGGAGAACAGTGTTTCAGTGGTGGTATTGATGCAACCATCCAGTGGTGGAACATGCCTAGCCCTAATGTGGATCCATACGATACTTATGGTAAGTATCTTTTAAAAGATAAGCAACTCATGACACTTGTCTTCAACTTTGATTTTCTGCTTGATGCTAATCTATTTTCTGGAGCTTTTGTGAAATGTAACTACCATTTATCAACTAAATTGTGTGGTTTCAACTTTTTGTGTGGGGTAAACATTAATTATTTATTCCCACTTGGTGACATACTTTGTACAGAACTGTAATAGGAAGACTGGCAATTTCTGAGGTTTAAACTGTAAAGAAAAAATTAATTATAAATTATTTTTTAAGAAGCATGCTTATACTTTGAACCAAAATTCCAAATTTTTGAATGATTATTTATTTCTTCTGATAGGAAATTCTCAGAAAACTAAGATAAGTGTACTCAAATTTTATGTCCCATGTTTCTGATTTGCATCTCAGTTCCCATAACCGATGTCTCTAAAATTAAAGAGCTCATAACTGCTTGGAAAACTGTGCATCACTCTCCTGCCATTGATGCTGATCAGCATTTTGTGTTTAGTGTAATTCTAAGGGTGCAGTTCCAGGATTGACTGAAGTTTGAATGGGACAGAGTCAAGATTTCTTCCTCTCTCCCTTGTGTCAATGTAATGAATGAGCTAATACAACACTCAGGCTGCATAATTTGTGGCAGAGAGATGGGGAGGGATGGGAGGCAGTGCTGTCTTGCACCAATTTAGGAAGACCGCTACACCCTGTCCCTTAAAACCAATATATAGCTCAAATTGTGCCTCTGCTAAAAATTTATTCAATATAGTCTAATCACTAAAAATGGTCCGATTTCTTCATGTAGGTATAATTGGATTGTTGGTATAATTTTCACGGGCCTCAGACAGAACTCTCTACTCAACTGACAAAGTTATTTTTAAAAGAAAGAGCTCTAATAGGATGTTTTTACTTCCCTAAAGCTTGTTAGCAGGGTTTTGGGTTGCAAGACCAACTTGTTTTTAATTTCCTGCAAAACTAAGTTTTAGTGATTGATCTGGCTTTACTCCTTTCCATTTGTCTTTTTCTCTCACTTCTCTACTCAAAGTCTGCTAGCAAACAGGTTAAAAACCCTTCTATAAAAGACAACTATAAAGTATCAGGGAGAAAAAAATAAGAATGTGTTTACCTGTTCCACAACAGAAGTAATCTTGTTTTAATTATTAGGGTGCTTGAGAGTTTTAGAGCATGCCCCTGTGTCAGCAGAGTACACTGAGTAAAAACAGCATTGGGTATCAGTGTTTAAGTGGAAAGCTGATTTTGTTAGGTGTTTCTGCACCTTGTACAGAGGAAGGGCTGTGACCAAGCATCTTTAAGATGGTGAATTTGGAGGGAAGAAGCAAGTGCCTCAGAGGAGGTGGTACCAAGTGTGTATCATTCTGGAAAAAGGGACATAGTTGTTTGTGGGGTTTTGTTGGTTGGGTTGGTTTGGTGGGGTTTTTTGTTTCTTTGTTTTTCTTTTTTGGTGGTTTTTTTGGGGTCTTTTTGAGAAAGCTGGCAGTGGTTGTGCAAAATGACCTCCTGTGCTAATATTCTAGCTCTTGCTTAAACAGGAAGGGCTGAGGGGAATATATGACATATATGACATATATGATAATATATGAATATTATGTGGAATTTAATTTATATTGAGTTACAAGAAATACTTATTTAATGTTTATTTCATGTTTCTTCACTAAAAAGGTTTCATTTCTGAACTCTTGTTTTTTCCAGAGCCAAACGTTCTAGCTGGCACATTAATTGCTCACACAGATGCAGTCTGGGGTCTTGCTTACAGCGGTGTAAAGAATCACTTACTATCTTGTTCAGCAGATGGCACTATTAGATTATGGAGCCCACCAGAAAAAATGCCCTGTATTTGCACTTACAATGGAGAGAAAGGTAAGTTTTTGCAGTGATTTTGAAAATCTGTTATGAGGCAGCTGATGATGCATCCAGGCTCATTATCTCCGTTTATCAAAACGAGGTAACAGGAGTAAAGGGAAAAGATCTTTTAATAAAGTAATCCTGGCGCTGTAGCATTACTCTAAAGAAGGGAGCGAATTTCTTCTTTAAAGTATGAGTATAAAACAAACTAAATGTTTAAACTGTCAAGAATTTTAAGTGTTTCATTCTTTCTAAAGACATTTTTTTTTCTCTTTCTAGAGCATGGAATACCTACATCAGTTGACTTTATAGGTTGTGACCCTGCTCATATGGTGGCATCTTTTAACACTGGCAGCACAGTCATCTATGATTTAGAAACATCCCAGTCAGTGGTAATGCTTTCATCACAAATAGAATCTGGTAAGTAAAGCTCTTCTGTATTAAATGTCCATCTTGGATGAGATACCTTTATCCAAGTTTTATTATGTGGTGAATTAAATGAAAAAGTTTTGCTCCTCTCCTGCATCATGCAATTTGAAAGTTGGTTAGGTGCTTAAAGATGCTTGGAACAGACACGATGGAAAAGATTGTGGATTAGCAGGATTTGAAAGCAGTTAGAGACAGTGAAAGCAACAGGTTTTGTTCTCTAAGGTTTCTCAAAATTCAGTTGTCTGAATTGCATATTAAAACAGTTTTCATTATATAGCCTTGACATAGAGGATATTAAGTAAATAAGTGAATTAAGCAGAATATTAGTTCAGTGTAGGATTCTGCACTGATTGTGATTAAACACTCTCTCCTGTGGAACTTCTAATATTAGAAATTCTGTTGCTACAAATAAGGTGCTATGGAGATGTAGCTCTTTAAGAATTGTACGTATCTGATGAAACTCTAGATAGAGGAGCCTTCTTTTCTTGAACCTATGGAAGTGTTCCGTAAGGAAAACCTCCAGTTTCTGGTCATTCCTTTCATTGAAATGAGATCTAAAAGAATAATGCAAGGGGATAATTTGCTTCTCCCCTCCAAGTAGTCCTGTTTACTTAGTGATTATACTTACAGTATTAAATAGCTTATATAAAGACTTCAACACAGGTTACAAAACTGTAAAAACTATATTCTAGGTGGCTTGTGCAAAAACTGGCATTGACAGTGAGAAAGAACATTGCAAATTGGAGAAATACCTTTCCTAGTTTGAAGAGAGAATCTTAAATGGAATCAACAAAAATTAAGCACAGAAATGAAGGGAACAAGCCTTAAAACACTGGCATATCAAGATAAGAAAATGTTTTTTAAAGAGTATTCTAAAATCTTCTAAAGAAAGAGATTCTAAACCATTCATTGTTTCTTTAAGTTGAAGTAAGACATAAATATATCTGACAGAACCTAATAGGTTAGGTTGACTTCAGTTATTTGGAGCCTGTCTTTTTTTTTTTTTTTTTTTTTTTTTTCCCTGAGCTAAATCTTTTTTTTGATGTGGAGGTATAAGAGGTGTGTGCTAAACATATTATAGATGCCACAGTTTGTTTCTACTTGGCTAGTGCTGCCCTGCAGTACTTGCTTGGTTTGTTTGCTAGCTCTCTCAAAAATCTTTCATGTGTATAAACCACTTGTACAGCTTTAACCTTACAGTACATTGGCTAGAGTATACCTGGCTTAGCCCCATCCTGTAAAGCAAGAAGCTATTATTTATTTCTTAGGAGATTCATTGATGCTCTGCCTAAAACGTTATTTATATAATATTAGTTAATATAGTAAGCTAAAGTGAAATGCTAAAATATTCTCATTGTAACTTTAATCCTTTCTTTAAGGCAGGTGAATATTTTTTTTTTATTTTATTTTCAGGTGTACAATCAAATAATCATATTAACAAGGTAGTAAGTCATCCCACACTTCCTGTAACTATTACAGCACATGAAGATAGACACATCAAATTTTTTGACAACAAAACGGGTAAGGATAAAGACAACCTAACTTGTATGTATGAATATGTTTAAAGTCTGGATGGACATAGGGAGAATTAATTTTGTAGAAAACTTACTAGTGATGCAGTTTTACACAAGAGAACTTTTGGCATTCGTAAGATTAAACCTCTTTAGTACCTTTTCTATGAAATAGTGATATTCATTGCAATTGTGACTTCAGCAGTTAGAAAATACTCTCAAAACATGCAGAGATAGTTGTGAGGGACAAGAAGGTCCTCTTAAGTTAGCACTTTGCTAATTTATAGAATATGTCTGCCACTTTCTCCCCATCTTCATCATTTCCATGCTTTTAACTCTAAGCACGTATCAGTTATGTTTTTCAACTCTCAGTAGTAAGGAACATTGCTTAGTACCTATTAGGGCAAGAAATAACCCTAAAGTCATTGTAGTAATGGAATCCTGTCTTATACTTAAGTTGCTGATTAAGTTTATAAAACAGAAAAGGATCTGGAAAAAAGAGGGGAAAGAAGGGTATAGGGAAAAACTGCACAGTCTGTCATGACAAAAAGGTTGGAATAATTGTAAGAATGAACATAAATTTCCGGTTTGTCAAATTACCAGTCACTTCCTGCATGTTATCCTACCAAAGTTGGAAGAAAAAAAAAAAATCAGCGTAAGCTGACTTTAAGTAAGCACATGTACAAAACCCCTGTCTTAAGCGTGTCTGGTTTGGGTGGGGTGGGGGGTGGTGTTCTTGGGGTTTTTGTTTTTAAAAGCAAAAAGATAAGACACTTTTTTTCCCCTTCTCACCTGCCATGAATGTATGTGTTTGAACTGTGGTCATTAAATGCATTCCAATGATTGTCCTGAAATTAAAATTTATTACTTTAAAGAAACAAAGATGTAAAAGAAGGAGAAAAATCTTGCATGAACAAATAATTGGGTCAAAGACAGGAAACAGACGGTAGAAGTAAATGGTCATTTTGTGAAATAAAAAATTACCAAGTCCTGGAGGGATCAGCAGTAGTTCAACATAATGTGAAACATCTGGACAGGGGACAATATGTTGACAGTTTACTGACATTCATTAATTCAGGGTATTAAAGATGGAGAACTGAAGATCTTAATAGACTTAAGAGCAGGCAGATTAAATTCCATGTGGATAAATGTGAAACGATGCATGTAAGGAAAAACAAACTTTATAATATAAAATAATAATCCTTGGTCTGACTGTTCTTACTCAAGGTAAAACCTCGGAGTTATAAGAAGAGGTTGAATGAAAATGTCAGTTTGGCGCTTAGCAGTCAGAACAGCAAAATGAATGTTAGGAGGAAGGAAAGGAGTAAACAACAAAAAGAGTCATTGTTAATACCTTTGTATGAATTCTTGGTGTATCCACATGCGTACTTTGTGTTACTCCAGTCTCCCTTATCTCAAAAGGGATACAGCCAAATTAAAATGTTTCAGGGAATGGCTAAAAAGATGATGAGGTACCTTCAGTAGCATTTAGCTTCTTCAGGAAGAATCTTAGAAACTAAATAGGCTGAGATTCTTCAGGAAGACAGACAACTGGGCAAAGATTATATACCTTCTTCATGTTAGTCATGGTTTTTAGGAATTTATTTGCTCTTTTTTCCAATACATGAACTAAAGTTTAGTTGATAACCCCCAACAGGTGACAGGTTCAAAACAGAAAGAGGTGGTTGTTCTTATAATGTGCAGTTAAACATTCTGGAACTCCTTCCAAAAACCATCATGAGATGCTAAAAGATGTTACTAAGAGTCCAGGAATGGAGGCCACTGAAAAGAAACGCAGTAAGAGTAGTTGAATGCAGAGATAACACCTCTGGTTTGTGACATAACTGAACAGTTTATTATTAGAAGCTGGAGAGTATTCTGGGCAAGTATCACTTACAGTTGCCTTGTTTTTATTTTCTGCCCTGGTTTATCACCAATAGCCTCTCTCCTAGCGATGGCAGAGTTAGGTGGACCTTTGGTATGACTCAGTAAATCTCTTTTTACAAAGCTTCATCAACACTTTGTCCTACTGGGGCAGGTATTAGGACGTTTAAGGGACTGAAAATTGAGGTTCTCACCCAGTCATTTTAGGATTGGTCTTCATTGTCACTGCTACCAGTAAAGATGCCAGATCTTTAGATCTGGCACAAAAAAAGCACAAAAAGAGTGCTTATAATGGGAATGCCTTTTTGAGAGTTGTGTATCATTTACCCATATGCTTATACAAGAGTCTGCAGTTGAAACTTAATAATTTCTAATACAATTGTATCATGCAGATATTATTGGAATCTAAATAAGCATGTTATTCTATATTGCATGTAATGTTATTTTTAAAAGAAACAATACTTTGCAGGAAATTCACAGTTTATTTTTCTTTTAGGTAAAATGGTCCATTCTATGGTTGCTCACTTGGATGCTGTCACAAGTCTAGCTGTAGATCCTAATGGAATCTATTTAATGTCTGGAAGTAAGGGTTTTGTCATATTCTGTATGCTCTATAAATTTTGCATTTGTGATGCATTTAAGTGTCTGACAAATATAACTTTGTCTTTTGTCTTTTTTTTTTCTTTTTTTCCTAAACAGGCCATGATTGTTCCATTAGGTTATGGAATTTCGACAGCAAAACATGTGTGCAAGAAATAACAGCTCATAGGAAAAAGCTGGATGAATCAATTTATGATGTAGCATTTCATCCGTCAAAAGCGTATATTGCCAGTGCAGGAGCTGATGCCCTTGCCAAAGTATTTGTGTGACATAGCAGAACAAACCTGCGTCATAACAGCAGGTCTGTTTGGACAAAAAAGAGGGAATGCGTCACTGCCATCAATGATAAGGTTACCAATAAGACACTACATCTGATCTGCCTGAGTGAAGGCTCTTATGTGGGGCAGGTATAAGTTGGTGAAAAGTCACCGCATCTTGAACAATGTCAGGCTCATTCATTTAACTGTAATTACTGTATTTGGGGGGGTGGGAAGAAATACAAAAAAGAAAACCAGTATTTGTAGCCTTGACTGGATATGAACTGAGCGTATGTCTGTTCTTTAGGTGTCTTTAAGCAAACGTGGAGTCTGATCTTACAAAAGACTTTTATTTTGGACTCTGTGTGCTGCCTTAGGGTTAGGAATGTGGTGCTCTTGTGGGGGGAAGTGAGCTCCAAGAGTAGCTTTCTTTTCATCTCTTAGTAATCTTCTGTTTATCAGTTGAATGCCACAGATTCCCCTTTTAAACTTTTATTTTGCTTTAAAGAAAAGGAAATTTAACTTAAAATATTTTAGCATTAGTTGCACAAAATGTTTGGATAAAATTCTAGTTTTTATAAGTCTTTTTATATATTTAGCCTGTCACAACAGTGCTCAAGATTGTATTGATAATGTTTTTCTGCATTATAGAACCCTAAAACACAGAGATCTCACTGACCCGCTGCCGTGTAACCACACTCTTCCCTTCTTTTGCCTAATACAGCTCAGCTAAGTCCTTGCATAAGGATGCTAATTCATCATCATCGCGTAACTGTCTTCATAAATAAAGGACTGTAAAATGTGTTCAAATGAAACACAGAGGGGTTAACACCCCCGAATGAACTCTTTAAAAAAAAAAAAAAAAAATTAATCTTGGCATCCTATCACTATGTGATATTTTGTACATCTTACTGTATTTACGAGTTTATTTATCAAGGATTACCCATCTTGCTAATGGCCTATTGTTATTTATTTCACTTTTTGTTGGTCTTTATATCCTTTTATGTAGTGTGTTAAAGGGCCCTGTATATCTATCATGGCACTCTTTGAACAGTCTAAAATAGATGAGACAAATGGGACATCTGACAATTCTAAAGTTGCAAACCAAGAATTTCTTTTTCTTCTGGTTAAGTACCTGGAGTGGAGTTGATTCCAAAAAACAATCTTGTTTCAGAACTTTTGGAGTGAAAAATATTTTTATTTGCGTTTCAAATAGAATACAAAAGTAGTTGATTCAAGATTCATAAATCTGCTGTGTTTTGACTAGTTATTCCCTGCTTTTATTTTATTTTCAGATGTGCTTCAGTTTATGGTGTAACTAAAGATTTTGTTTGTGTAATGCATGATTAATACAATAAAGTATTTTTTCTAGTCTTCCACAAAACTTTTCTGATCAGTTTGCGAGTTTTGATGAGTTTTGTAAGGTTTCTGTTTTACAAACTATGAATCAGCAAATTTTTAAGATTGTACCACATAGCAAAAGTACAGCTGTTGAAAAATGATGTATATAAAATGCATATAATAAATATTAAATGGTGTACCTGTATGTTACTGTTGGCTATATTATTTTGTGTTGCACAGTTTGAAAGTGTCATTCTACAAATTACTAAATTAGGTCTAAATTTTAGCAAAATGACCATTTGTTTATTATGCTTATAAGCTGCTTTGCTTTTGGAAAATTGTAATAGTTGTCTGGATGTCAACCAACTGTTCAGTTTCAAGCAGCAGTACCCACATATAAGAACATGTTTCCACAATATTTTAAAAGATTTTTACAAGAACAAATTGAAAGTTGCTAGTGTATTCTTAGAGCCTTATAAAATGATAATCACACTGTTTTTCACTATGTCTGTATATGAAGTGATTCTCAAGTGATTTAGGAGGCAGAAAGGTACTCCATTTTTATTTCAAACTGCCACTGAATCATTGTGTTGAATTAAAAAAAAAAAAAATGCTTATAATCTGCCTATATGTCAAATGTTACCTGTTAACTTTTGTCCATTTCTTTACAAGTCCTCCAATAAAGATGATGCGCAAAAGGGCAATCTTTTTGCAAAAGGCTAAGCTGCAGGTCAACATTTAGCTACTCTGTGATGAGTCACTTTCCTGAAAGTGTATCAGCAGAAACAGAATACCACAATATGAATCTTGGATTTTTCATGTAAAAGTATTATGCTTAGGTATAAATTACCTTAAGCTGGAACATGTTCCTGTAAGTGGTTGTAACTGTATTGTTTCATGTAAGTTTCCAGTTTTACAGTGAGAATGTATCTCATGCCATCTCATGTCAAGCAAATTAGATTTAAAAAAAAAAAGGAAAAAAAGGTGCTCATGGTAGGCAGAATACTGCAGTTATATTCTGAAATTAATTTTGTTTTAGTAATAATGTTACATTGTTTGAAATGTTACAGTAAATTATAATTGTATAGAAATTGGAGAATTTCGTCCTTTATCATGAAGATTGAGGTGAGGCCTTTCAGTAACTGCTTGTAGGACACTAAGACTTTACTTTTGACAGTAACATTCAGCTGATTTGCACTTTTTGTTCCTTCCAGTCTAAAGCATTCAACTAATCAACAGACAAGAGAGTATTTGAATTTTATTGAAAGTAATTTCATAATCGCCTTTTCTGAAGCCAAACATTGTTTCTGGCAGCTTTTCCAGATTGCTGCATTTTAATGCTTAAATGAAATGTGATTGTTTAATAAACATTGCCATGCATAACATTTACCTTTTTTTTTTAATTGTATTAAAATTGAAATGGTAAAACCAAAAATACTTGCTTATTTTCCTTAATTGAAATCTTAATGGTCATCTTAGCTCACTAATGCATAATGGATCAAATGCTGTAGTGAGGCTTCATTTATTGAATATTGACAATAATCTCTAATACAGTCTTAGTTTATTTATTGTGGGGTATAACATGCTAAAACCTTTATTTGTTTTTCGTTTAGAACAGAAGAGCTGTAGTACTGGTGATGGGAAAAAATGATAGTGCTGACATAAGTGTTTTCGTTTAGCAAAACCACCTCAACTTATGAAAGGACTGATTTACTTCTCTTTTGTAAGTAAGACCCAAAGGACTTTGCGCTCAGAACCTGAATGGAAAGATATGTAAATGTGTTTAATAATACATTTAGCATTTAGGGTATGATTGATGTAACAGACTTACTCCCCATCTTGCTTTTTATTGTAGAAACTGGTTTAAGCAGATGAGTGGTGACTGTAGTCCAGCATCTTGTCTACATAAATATCAAATGCATCTGAAAAAGGGTGTAACAAGCCCTGATCAAGAACCTTCCCAAGTTAGAAATCCTAAGGAAGAATTTATTTCCCAGGAGATAATTGGTACATTTTTCTAGTGGAAAAACACTGTGGGCTTGAGGATACTTTATCAGAGGCTGTCCATTTCTCCTATTCTATGTTAATTTATTTTGAAACTGATAGCACTCTCTGTCTTGGCATACTCTTACTATTACGTGCTTCTCTAGCACTTCCCATCTCAAGTTAGTGGAAAGCTTCTTGGTCACACAGTGCTGACTGCTCTTCCTTCTAGCTACTATATCAAATAAAAGGCGTCTCAAACAAATGCATCCCAGTTGAGCAACTGGTATTTTTGCAGGGAGGCTAAACACACAGATAAGGTGGTCTACACAAATCCTGCTGGGAAAATGAGTGTAACTTTTTTTCCTCCCAGATAAGGTACATGGCATGAAAATATGACTGACTTTACCTTTTAGTTGTGTTTGGTTTCACTACAGTGTGTGTGTGTGTCTGTATATTTATGTATTTATGTTCTTTTTTTAAGAACTTTTTACAAAGAAAAAAATTAACAAAACCAGAAGGCTCCGGAATTGTTTTTAAATGCTACATTTGAGGTAAGCATGAATGAAGGTTTAAGTTCCATATTTAATACTTGCTCTGTTGATACTCGGAGAACACACATCCTTGAGTCCTATGCAAATGAAATGGCTTATATTAATAGATTTTTAAAAATAAATAGTTCAAGCTACAAAACATTATAAATGTCATAAAAATACATTGCTTTGTTTTCTAATTTTAACATAAAACCAAATTTTGACTGACTTGATAATGGGAAACAGCATGCTTTCTTTTTAGTCCTCCCTCTTACCTGGATATCTTAATGGCCCCCCACAAGAGAAATCATCTAGACTTTCTGAAAGTGCGCGTATAGCCATAAAATATTTCTATTTTTGAATATTTAGAGAGTAAGGAAGTTAATTTAACTCTGGTGAGATCCTTAGTAATGAAAAGGAGACAATGTGAGGTAGCTGAGGTCATAAAGCTCTTGTTTTCAAGAATCACTGAACCTCTGACTTCAGTGCTGTAAAAGTCTCTGCTGGAGACAGTAAAGTGAAAGTTGTTGATGTGTACCTTAGCAGTAGCTATGGTTTAATTTCTTTAGATGCACATCAAACTGAACAGATGTCAGTGAGGCCTGGTTTGGTGGGGGGTTTTTTTGTAATCTAGAACCGTATTAGGAGATCCTTAATTTTCTAATTATTGATTCCCATACATCTTGAATTTGGTATTGATAATATTTCCTCCTGGAAGGTCATGTCTAGTTTTCCTGAAGCAAAATAACTGGGGAGGCCAAGCCTTAGCCATCCTAGCGCACTGACAGTGTCTAGGAGCAGTGCTAGGGCATTTAATATGGCAGTAGAAGAATTCTTGCTTTGATTTTATGTAGTGCTATAACGTAACATTGTCAGAGTAACACTAAATCTCTAGCATGCTCTCTTAACTGGAGGAGAGAGAAGAACTGATTCCTACAAGCATATGGCTCCACTTTATGTTCTCTGTTGGGACCCTAAGCTATTGATGGCTGTTAGCTATTGACCTCTAACAAATAGCAAGTAGCAACTTTAACTGTTTAGTATCTTCATACGCAAACAACGTACACAGTTGTCTTCAGTTATGTGGAGAATATCTATAGTGTTGTTACCTAAATCTTACCAGTGCTGTGAGACTTCTGATGATCTCATTTTAAATTGATTCAAATTAATGGATTTAGTACGGAATTAAAAACTTTCTAAACTAAAGGATCAGTGCTGTGAATTTATATATTTGTAAAACTGAGACTACGGGTAGGAATTTAATAGTGATCTTGTACTAGCTGTGTGGGTTAAAGGCTGCCTCTCTTAAACCGAGTATTATTGGGAGCTGTATCTGTTTTAGCAAATACAAAAGTATTGATATTGCCCTATCCTTTACAAATGGCGTTAATCCTTTGAAAAGTGATGGTCTTTCAAATAAAACTAAAGATAATGTTAGCTTAATTATTAAGTGGCTTGTAGAATTGTTCATTTCTATCAAAAGATACAGGGTGAGATTTATAACCTCTTAAGGTGAAATGCTCCATTCTACTTCAGAGAGTACTGGACACCTTAGAATAAATATTTCACTTGATGATCAAGGAGCGTTTGCTTTTGGGATGTCTTTGACTTGGCTGTATTGGAGACCCTTTAACCTGAAGGGAGAATACCACCATAAGAGAATGATTTGCAGCTCTATCCTCAGGTTCCTTTCTGACAAAAATAGGATTGGCTGTGCAACCAAGTTTTTTTTTTAAGCAGTTTGCAATGTAACTCGAAGATGAGCTTTTTGCAGCTGAACATTTTTGATACTATTATAAAGATTTTTAATTTTGTTCAGTCTTAAGCATTCATTAGTGCTAGCTGACTTGCTAACTTCTTTCTCCCATCTGCTTTTCTCTCTCAACTCTCAGCTCTTCTTGAAAGCTCCAGAGGCTTTGAGAAACCTGTAGGAGGAAAGAGTAGCTCGTATAAATGTTAGGTCGTGAATCCATGTGTGGTCTACAGAAATATATGTCCATTTGAACTCTTGAGTTGAGAGGATGACTTTATAAGCTTGGTGCACAGAGGCTTGTGGCCCACCTGCCGTGGGTGGGACAGAGCTGATGGGGGCTTACCTGGCGGTTGCACCTGGAGGAGGTGATAATGGCTGCTTCTGGACTGGGGACCGAGTGGGGCTGCAGAGTCCAGCAGCAAGCTGTGAGTAGGCAGGGCAGAAGAGACGTTGCCCTCCCTGCCTGCAGCCGTTTCGGTGGTGGTGGAGGGGGAGAGCTGCTCACGTTATCCACTGTTGGTCACACACCCCTGAGGTGCTTCCTGAGACTTCTCCCTTGCCTCCACCTGCAGCTTGACTTGCCGTGTAACTGTTGGGAGCTGTCACTTCTCCTGTGGCTGCCAGCCTGGGGAGATCCCGGTGAGTTTGGAGGCTGGGCAGGGGGAGTGACCGACTGCATCTTGGCGCTCCCCAGACCAAGCCTGAGAGCTGCCGGGTTTTTGCTCATGGGTGGCGGCTGGCCAAAAGGATGTGTTTTTCCCTCACGAAAGGAGGCTTGGCCCAGGGGCTTGTATGCTGTTGGTGACTTTCTGGTGACTGGCCTGGTTGGCTTTTTTAAGCAGATTTTTTCCTATTGTTTCAGGTGTCTTTCCGCTCCAGTTGCTCTTTCGTACCCTGAAATGGGTGGATTTCTTCTTGTTGAGTTGCTTTTTTAATGAGTGTGTGGGTTTTTTTCTTTCCAGAGAAAAAGCTTTTCTGAGGAAAAAGCTGGTTAGGGGCATCTTGCATCTAAGCTCTTGTCAGACTTAAAATTCAGTGTGAATAAAGAGCTCCGGCTTCATGCAGAAGTAATGTCTTCCTTCCCTGAAATCTCAGCAATGGCTGGGAGCAAAGAAACCCAAACCCTTTAGCTCCCTTGGGAAAACATCCTGTGTGCAGCAGGCAGGGAGGCACCCAGGAGGGTGCGGGGCCCTTGCTGCTGCCTCTTGCACAGGCGGGCTGCCGTGGTTCAGCTGGTGAGAAGTTATCGGACCTCTGGGAGAAGCAGTTGGTGGCTGCGGGTGCTGGTGGCAGGAGCTCAAAAGCAGAAGCTCTTGCAAGGTCCTGCAGACACTCTGCATGCAGTGGCAGTACGCTGAAGTCTGTGTCATGGCTCCGTTTTATGTGCCTGGTGTGTCTGGTGGACTGGTCGGTAGCCAGAGGTTTCTCCTGGATTGCCTTATGTGGAGTTTTTCTGCGTTACTTAGAAATACCATTGCATCTTAATGACAGCAAATCTTTTTAAATGCTTTTCAGTACCACTTCATTACTAGGGTAGTTTTTAGCAAAACAGGAGCTGTATTTCAGCTTCCTGAATTAGTGCTGTGACTCTCTTGCCTTTGATAACTCAGGTAACTTATTCTGCAAGTGTTAATAAGTGTAGTTTTCTGTTAAGATGATTAGCTAAGAGTTGCCGTACAGAAGAATTTCTGAGAGGCTGGAAATATTTTCCCCAATCTGAGTGATCTAACACCTGAGCTTCCATGGTGCATATGCATTACATTCTGTCAGGAACTTTTTTTTTTGCAGATATTTGGGCTTACAGAGGCAACTGATCATGGTCAGTTTCTCTTAATTGTGTGTGTTAGTCTAGTCTCTGTTTAGATTTGAGCAAATCAGACCATTGGGGAGTAAAGTCCTTGTTGATGTATTCGCTACCAGCATGCTGTGCCAGACAGTTCTGTTTTGTTTCTAAACTGGCTCCTAGTCCTCACCAGAATTAGTAGTTGAACAGGACAAAGTTGTGTACCTCACCTCATTTAGAATATTCAGATGGGAGAAAGCTGTTGTCTTCCCATCTTCCTTTTCTGAGCAAGTAGTATATTATTAAAACACCCAAGAATAAGTGTCAGAGAGTTCTGGAAATGTATATAATAGTTAATTTGGTTTTGATTAAAAATTACTGTTCTAATGGTATAGATTGTTTGATTTGAAACTTAACAAAAATTTAAAAGTAGTGCTAAGTTAGTATGTAAGTCATTTTTTTCCATCTAATTCAAATTATTTTCCTAAACTTTGCTAGTCTTTGCTCAGACTTTTGACTTGTTGTCTCTAACTTGTATTCTTTGGCAGAGAATTGTTTATCATGTTTGTAATCTGATCACATACACCAGGGCAGAAAAATAGTTCTTATCCCTTTGGTTACATTCTACCATACTCTGATTGCTGTTAAGTAGTAAAGGCCGTATCTGACCTCAGCGGAGGTTGGAAAAGTTTAGTTAGCATTTGCTAGCAAAAACAGCTACGCAGGATTCTCATGCCCGTGTCTTAGGAACTGGTCCAGTATGAAGTTCAGCTGTAGGTTCGGTTATGCCCTGAGGCTGAGGGTATGCTCAAACCGACAGAGCCTGGCTTCCAGGAGAGTGCCCTCAGCGTGAGGTTAGGCTTCTTGGCAGCCGGGGAGCGATGCTACCTGCTCCTTTTGGCTGTAGTAAACAAACTGGCCAAAGCAGTGCCATTTCCCTTCATAGTCCTGGGATGGCTAGAGTTCAGCTGACCCTGCTAGCGTTTGCAGACTGCTCTGGTGGTGGGATGGAAAGAAAAATAGTAAGGACACATTATTCACTTGTATGTAGATACAGATGAATGTAAATATATTTTAGAGTGATAAAACAAAAATACCCTTCAGGTAATGAAAGTGGCTTATGGTCAAGGATACTTCACTAACCAAACTTGATTGTTTGAAAGGCAAGGAAATTTTGATCCTAATGAGATTAAATTTAAACTGGGCAGTGTGCTTCAAAGCAGAGATTAAGCCCTCGGATTTTATCATAGACTGCAAATTTTCAGGACGTATTCTTCCTTCAGCTGAAGCCAGAGGCAAAATTCCTGTTGAAGCCAAAGCGGGCAAAAGAATGTGTGCTCCAGTTGATAGACATACATAACTGGAAAGTTACTCATACTTAAATTATAAACTGTTCGGTGGATGTTTCCATATATTTGGTGACTATATTTGGATGGCAGTTGATCACAAGCTATTCAAACACATTCTGCTTCAGCTTCTCAAGAAAACCCTTTATGTTCACTGTCCCAGGACCAAACCAAAGCCAGTCAGTAAGATTTTTTTTGATTGATTTTATTAGGCTGGGGGATCTAAGCCTCCAGTTTCCAGGCGGTTTGTTAAAGGTACAAGTTGATCTTCTTTGACAATGTGCTCAGGCCTTGCGTGCAACAGAGACATTTTCTGATTTTTGTGGCTTTGATGCTTTCTGGAGTTGACTTACCCTTCAGCCTAATGAAAGGAAAGAAAGTGCTGAGAAAACTAGAATCTCTGCATTTAAAAGCAGTGACTTTGGTGGAGTTTCATAGTGATATTGAGAGTTGCCCCATTAGAACTATGGCTTAAAATCAAGGCATAAAAAGTTGTCACTGCTTATCTTCCTCAGAACAGGGGAAAAGAAAATACAATATTCGTATTGTATGGTGCCATACTTGGTAGAAGAGAAGTCATTGTGACAACACTAATAGGAATTGCAATTAGACATAATTAACATTTATGAGAGGAACAACTGTTCTGATGAAACTTTTCTGCTTCATATGTGCCAAACCCCTCTCTTCCCGCCTCAAAATTACTTCATAAGTCGTAGAGATGTAGAGACATTGGCTTTTGATGCAAATGGGTTTTGGCTGGTTACTACATAGCTCTTCTTTATTGGCATTGATTTTGAAAGGCAAAGTAAATAGTCTTAAAGTTATTATTTTCTCTTAAGAATCTTAGGATGGTCTTACTGTTGTATTTTTCTTGTTCTTTGCTCGTTCAATATTAATAGTTTCACAAGCAGTGATAAAGGTCGACTTCTGAGACCTGTTCATCTTGCGCTCTGCTTAAGGATGTAATATAAAAGATTTTTGCTACCAGGTTGCAGGTCTGGCAGTATGAAAACTTCTCTGCAGTTCACTGACCTTCAGTCCTGGACTGTATACCTGCTTTTCCTATATACTGCACTTGTCAGACAAGTGTACAGCTAGAAAGTGTCGTGCTATCAAAAGATGTATATACAAGGTGATCCATGGTCAGAGAGGACCTAAATACTTAAGATTTGTGTGAGGTGTAAAATTTGAGGTGCCTTGGAATTGGAATCACAAACTCTGGCCTGGGTCCGGAGGCATTCTCTGCAGAGCAAGGGGCCATGCCAGGATCTTGGGATAAAAATTATCAATGAATGACCTGCAAGTTCAGCAGGGAGCTGCTTTCAACACACACAATCTTTATACCTCCCTGAGGTGTACATCCTTCCATGCAGGAAATAGTGAGCATGGAAGTTTGTCTAACATGTCCTCTGTGTGTGTAATCCCTGACGTGGAAACTCATCCTGGAGATAAGCCTTTGTAACATTTCCTTCAAGGACTGAGAAGAGCATACTGCCAATGTAAGAGGAAGTTGTGTGCTTCTTTCAGTTATAAAATAGCCTATGAGTGAAGAATTCATCCAGGAAATGTAAGAGACAGATTTGGTGTCTTCCTTGGACTTCTGGCAGTGAACAATTCCAGTGCTGAGGCGTATGTCCTAACGAATGCATGGCCGTAGGTTGCAGCCCTTGCTATAAGTTATCATGGTATAAAAAGTAATTTCAGTTTCTTTAGGACAGCAAATTAATAGAATTTTGTAAATTTAGATTGCTCTGGGAGCTCCGCTGGGAAGGATGAGTTTTGGACTGTGTAACTACTATTTAATGTAAAATTCAGAAACAGCTCTGGGAGTTGCAGTAAGTACGTAAACCGCTAAGCTTAGAATCTTCTACTCTTTTCTGAGTGAAGGAAACTTAACTTTTTTTTTTGTGCAGTGGTATGTCGTCAGCAGTAGGGTTGCAAATCCGAGGCCCCCAGAGCCTTGTGAGTACTTTTCAGGGAAATAGGGCATAGAGAATCACAGAATGGGTGTGGGTTGGAAGGGACCTTTTAAAGATCATGTACTCCAGCCCCCTTGCCATGGTTTCCGTCAGTGTCACTAGAGAACAGAACTGATCCCCTGCAGGCCATATTCTTGACGGATAGTACTAATACCTGCAGCAATGGTCCCAAGTGGAGTTTGCACAAGTGGTTGTAGCTGCAGCTCTGTTCACGTTCTTTATGCTGCTTGGTCTAGCAGCATAAAACTGAACCCTTGTACTGTGGCTTTACCTACCTTCTTACCCAAAACAGAACTTGAAATCATGTCTGCTACCCTCTACCATGCTGTTCGTCCTTCAGATTTACCTTCTACTTACAGCACAGTCCCCATCCTTTCCACCCTGGCTCAGTATCTCACCCGTCTCAATCCTTTTATCCGTATCCCACCACTGTTTTTTCCAGATCAAAATTGTGCTCACAAATGCTTGTTTCCACAAAAACTTTGTATATTTAAAAAAGTATTTTCTGTACCTGCCACTTCCTACCTCAGTGTAGTCAAGCTGTATGAAGAGTGAAAGTAATGTCATCACCATTCCTGTGAAATGGAAATATTTGGACATTTAGCTCCGCAGGTTTCAGTGTCCAGAGATCCAGACCTGCTTTTTCCTTGATGAATGAATGACATGACTAAAGCTGCCGCCTCCTTTGCAATAGTAAAAACAAAGTGGGAGGGAAAATGTGATTCTACTAGCTGGCATGCGATTTATATTCAGAAGATTCAACTATCATCATACCTATGACTAAAACTTTGATATTGACTCATTCAAATTAAAATATTTGTATAAATAATATTCTTGCTATTTAAGGATAATTCAGGATTTTTTCTTTTGCAAACTGGGATTTAAGATAATAGTTAGGAAGCATCACATGCAACTTAAGCTATACTACATGAGGTTCATCATAAAAAGACTTTTATATTACAGGATATTAAAATGGATAGCAGCAGTCCCAGTTTTCTTGCAATATATATTTCTATAAAAAGTTTATAAACTAAATGAATTAAACTTTTGCACAAAGTTGATATTGCATATGAATTTATACAGCAATAGCTGAATACTCTTATCTATAAACACATAACAAAATTAAGGATAACAATTAATAGAAAAATACAAGGCATCTTTGCCATTCATGTTTAGTGTAATATATAGCCAGTCATAAGTTATTAAAAAATGCACAACAAAAGCCTGATGAGTACAATCCCTTCTGTGCCACTCCATAACTACTAGGAATTTTACAATCAGTAGCGGGGGGGGAGGAAAAAAGGGAAACCCTAGATTGATAGGAAAAGTGCTGTTTTGTTTTCTACTATATATTTTACTTGCAAAAAACTTTATGTTCTAAAGAATACTTGAAGTCTGTTATTCACACCAGGAATCTGGAATAACCGTGAATATTGCATTATTTTAACCACACGCATGTAGGTATAAATATATCAACACATTATTAGATATGTAATCAAATTAAAGCCTTTTTTCAAGAAAACTATTCTTTCATCTTCAGCGAACGTCACAGATCTTTAAAGATCTTTTTACTAGCATTAGAAAGCTATTATTCTGTGAGCCTCTGAATCCCACTACGTGTCTGCCTACTCTCTTCTTTTCCAACCATGTAATCTGATATAAACCAGGTAGGTTTCAAGGTTTGATACACCTTTGGATTTGAATGCTTTCAGTTCCCAGTGTGTGGTCTAATTTAATCTGCCCAAGACTCCTGTCTCTAACTGCCTAGCCAATAACAACTTTGTAAAATTAAGACGGTACAAGGCAGTAGACAGGAAAAAATCCCGTTATCAGATATATTAGGAATATTGCTGTTGAGTTCAATGGTGTAGAAAGCAGTAGTATCAGCTAATATGTCAGGTTCCAGACCCTCAAAAAGAACTACTGTGCCTTAAATACCTTTCAAAATCTGTGCCAAAAGAATCAAACAACATCGATCCACAGAAATCTGTGGGTAGAATTAAATGTCTTTTGATGTAAACTTTGCCAACCCGATGGCAGTATTGTTCACAATAGCAAAACCTCAACTAGTAAAAACAGACTGTTTAGGTACAATCTGTCACACCTTTTCTTAAACTACCTGGCAATAATGGATGTTGTGCAACTGAAGCACTGAAAGTACTTCAAGCTATCAGCAGAACTCCTTGGAAAGATACAGAATCATAAGCTACAGAAGGCTTATAGAAGATAGTATTGTGTATTTAAAATTATATTATTTTTAACTCCTAAGAAGACATCTAGCAAGTGACAGCAAAAATGTCAGAGCTGTATTGTTTCCTCTGCTGATATCTGATAGCCTTAAGTGCACGATATGCATAGCTTAAACTTGGAGATACTATATATTATTGAAAATAATAGCTGTTGGCCAAATTCTGCATTCCAGTATTAAGTACAACTTCTAACAAGCTCACAAGAATCCTTGACTGACTACAGAAACAAAAAGTAGCCCTTCTTCCCTTGCATTATGATAGTATATATAAGAATAAAACATCTGTACTTCAGAGGGACCATTTCAGTTTCATGATTTTAGTTTCAAAGTAGTAACATCCAACAGCAGATTTTTGCTTTATTGTTTAGAGTCCAAAAAATCTTTACAGATGCCTCTAATAATATCAGGAACCATCTGCTCCAATCCTGTGAACTCCCTAGTGAAGAAGGTATGAGATTCTCTTGGTTCAGAAGCCATGTCTTTCAGATCATCCAGAGGTGCCCAGGCAACACCGACAGAGAAGATAGTTATTCCTACAATAAGAAAAAAAAAAAAAAGACCATTTTGCCTACGGATACAAGAAAAACAACCATTTCTACATCCATGAATTAATCTGGATCAGAAAAGTGTGTTTCAATACCTGCAGTCTGTCAAAGTTGATTAGATTTTGCCACTAAATATAGGAATTAGAAGACTTGTCTCAGTAAAAATCATAAAGGAAATATGGGGTATCATAAGAGCTAGTGTCTGAGTTGTTTTTGTAGTGATACATATGAATGTAGCAGTTGCAATGTCAGTCTTGAAACACAAGTAACATTGTATAAAATGATTTTGAAAATAAATTTGGATCCTTTGTGTATGCTTAGTGCTTTCAAGCACCAGCAGCCTAATAAGCTTTTTGGCCAAAAATGCTTATTTCCTTCCTAGATGATGATGGAGAGCAGGAGTCATGCTGTATTGGATGGCATCACTGATTGGAGCATCACTACTTGGCTCTTTATTTTTAATCTACTAATTTCTCTCCTGTTTAGGGAAATAAGACTGGGTGTATGTTTTTCACTAAGCTGCCATGAATGAGTCTACTCATACCTGGCTCCATAGCACTGGTTTTTTTCATCCTAATGGAAAACAGTTCCTTGGGGATTACATTTTGCTGAATTTAAAACAGGTATGATACTTGATTCACTCACTGGGGCTGTATTTGCAAACTTTAAAATCTTAACATTTACAGTGCAGCAGAAATAGGATGAATCAACTTCCACCACTTTTAAAGATAGCTCATTTACCTGCTTTTTGTGCAGCAGCAGCAGGTCCTCTAACATCATCGTAAGACTGACCATCAGTCAAAACAACGAGGAAATTTTTGTTAGGTCCATCTTTCATTGGCCCAAACACATTTCGAGTTGTGAAAGAAATGGCATCACCAGTAGCAGTGCCACCGCTCATGTAGCGAATGTTTCGGATAGCCGAGAGG
Organism: Aptenodytes patagonicus; assembly: GCF_965638725.1. Taxonomy (NCBI): domain Eukaryota; kingdom Metazoa; phylum Chordata; class Aves; order Sphenisciformes; family Spheniscidae; genus Aptenodytes; species Aptenodytes patagonicus. The sequence continues at coordinate 42,101,107 of NC_134955.1, read as the reverse complement.
ACCTTTTCTTTTGTGGTGTAGTCTGTGAAGCTGAACTCCGTACGCTGATCATATGTGAACTGCACAGCTGCGACCTTGGAACCAATGTCAGAGATCTCAAAAACCTTTGCAACGTTGCTGATGAATTCAAGCACAAGGCGGAAGTTGCTCTCTCCAACGCTGCTGGAACCATCTATCAAGAAACCGATGTTGACAGAGTTGTAGCATGTCTTGCTACACAACATCTGCTCATGCGAACACAATTTTTGGACAAGAGGTTTCACGTATTTGGTAGTACCAAACCAGGTGGGCATTTGGTAAGAGAAGAAGCCGTTGTTTCGACAGACAGCCTGTTTGAAAACAAAAAGTCAAGAAGTGAATACTGACACAGTGGCTGTATGGGTAATAATCAGACATCTACGCGATTTTCTTTCAAAGGTAGGTTAGAAATGGAGCCTGATGGTGGGGGCTTGGGGTAGGGTTTTTTTACTTGTTTGTAAAGAAATTGAGGACAAACATCTGCAGTTGAAGTTTGTGAAAGCTATAATATAACTTATTTTATCCAATAATAAAGTCAACCCTGCCTCCCGACCTCTGGAAATTTCAAATAATTTCACTTTATTCATAAGAATTGTAACAACTGGAAATTACAATTATGTTTTTTGAAAGTGAACTAAGTCATCGCTACTGAATATACAAAGGATTGAAAGTTCTGTATTTTTGCTTATCCACTGAAAATTAGGCTTCTGTGTTTTCCCTTTGAACTTGGTAAGCACTCTATTTTTTTAATCTGTGATGTCTCATAAACACAGACATACAGTCTGGTAGAAATATAACTCCAGGTCATTCAAAGTAAAATTTCTTTTTCCCCTGGCTTCTATAGGATGCATGTAAAGTGCAATGTAATTGAGGAAGGGGTTAAATTTAAAATCAGCTCTCCAAGGTGATAACTAATCTGACTAAGATCAAAATGCAGGTTGGGGAGGGCAGGCCTCAGTCACCTAAGGTCATGTCTTTTTTGTGCCTATAAGTATATAAGAGTTGGACCTGCCTTCAATAACACTGGGGTGGACAGCAAGCTATCCGTCTTGTGCCTGGAAGCAGCAGAGCTGTAGTGCTTCATTCTATTCATGCTCTGAGCTGTGAATTTTCTGCTGAAATTAAACATCTAAAACATCCCTGTGAAAAATGAGAGGTTTTCTCCCTGGAGAGTAAGTAAAGACCTAGTGATTAGAAAGCTCATGTGAGAGTAGCAGCTCTGTGTTCGAATTGCCACTCTAACTCATCCAGAGCAATATCTAAAACTCTTCATCCCAGATGAACGGCTTGCACGTGAAGTTGTTAGGATGTGTTTTTCAATCTTTCCTGTCCTCTTTGTAGTGAAAGTAAGTAAATAATCCTCCATAGAGCAGGCACTGAAAGGTATGTCTCCCCATCTGCCATTTCAGGATAGGAGATATCATATCTGTGTTTTATTGCCTTTGACACATTTAACCGTACCTATGATTGATAGGGGAATCTCCTACTCTGAGAATCTTCATGTAATTACAAAGTCCAAGAGCTACAGCTTGGCCAAGACTCTGAACTGGGAGGACAGCGATAGCACTTCGGTACCTTTGTGTAGCCCCCTTCAGCAAGAAAAACAAGTGTTCCCTTAGGCTTCCTAGTGATATTCTTTTAAATCACTTATCAGCAGGGATAGCTTCACAGGCATTTTTGAGGGAATATTTTAATTTTATATATATAATATATAAAAAAAAGAATTAGTTCATTAAGATTTTAGCATGAAGTAAACTCTCTAGAATCATACCCATGAGTGAAAAACATATAATGATATTCTCTCTTACTTTGTCAACAAAACCAATGTCTTGTACCATTCCCAGCTCCTCTGTTGTGGGTTTCGCTACAGATACAATGAATACATTGACTCCAAATTCTCTGGCCACTATGCCAGCTTCTTCTATATCATCTGAGGGCCAGCCATCTAGGAACACTACAATGATCTTGGGAATTCCTTTGCGTGCTCCGTTTTCCAAAGAGAAGAATTTCTGAGCTGTGTGCTTCAAAGCTTTCCCTAGTTTTGAACAGGAAAAGAATATGAAGAAATATGCAATTACATTTTGATACCAGTTTCCTATATGAAATTGTGCTGAAATTTGGTTATGATTACAGGTCTAACAGAGTGTAAAAGCAAAATAGTGTCCCAGGAAATTTGATAATAATGAAGCTTGAGCAACCTGTAAGTTAAATACCAAAAAAAACCTCAAAAAAACAAACCACCCCCACAAAAAAACCACACCTACAGGTAAAGCTGAGGAAGAAACCACTGACACTTTTTCACCCACAGGTCTAGTTTTGTGCTAGGAAGTAGATATTAGAATTGGAAGGAAGAAAGTTCTTAAGAGCTACTTAAATTTAGCTTGTGAAATGCAACATATTTGGAATGCTCAGTTTCCTCATTTGGCAAACATCTCTTCACAACCACCTACTACTAATTCCAAGATTATTCTAACTTTAATTAGCAGCTCAACAAGAATGAAATGCTAAGCCTTTTAGATATGAATTTGTCTGAAGATATCACTGTTACTAGTGAAAAGTTGATTACTGTCTAAACGCAGGAAATTATATTTGCACTTCTGCTCTAATTAAATGTGTAATTAGTAACCCTAACTTCTGGAAATGAAATGGAAGATGTGGCAATGTTCTAGTGGAAAAATGTTGAACCTGACTAAGATAAGCGTGGCATTTAAAACACTTTCTTTCCTAACTAACTGAATTATAAGAACTTCAGTACGTATATATGTATACTTATATATATTAAAACAAATACGTATTTGGAAATGTAAATAAATAATTTCTATTTGCATGGAGGTATGAACTCACCTGTATTAGAATTGCCTCCTCTGAACCCTAGTTCCTTTATGGCAAACAAAACTTCTTTCGCAGTAGTGAAGTTTTTCAGATAGAATTCAATTTTTGGATGTTCACTGTGGAAATATAAAACAGAGTAATAAAGGATGTAGTTCACTTTTCATACCACTATGGCATTAGCAAGCTAAAACACGCTTTGAATCATTTCGTTCTTGGTAATATACACTCTTCTTTATATATTTTTAATTCCTAAAATAGAAGGATGATCCTACCTTAATAATTCTCACAATCCTTAGCAAAAGGATTTATTTAGCTGGGTGGGTAAATTAAGAACAGAATGATTCTTATGCTTATCAAGCAGCTGAAAACATTAGGTTGAAAATATATATAGGAAAAAAGTTAGAACATGCCAGATGTTAAGCTAAATGCATTTGTGTGATTGAAAGTTGGCAGGTTTTCCACTATTTGTATGAGAAATACCTTGTTCTTAAAAAATTCCTGTGAAACGCAAACAGTTTGAGTTATTTAATTTGAGAAGTTTTAAGGTACGTTAGCTACTGACTCCATTTAAGAAATGAAAGTCTAGCTACACTAAGTTTCCAGATTTCACTTTTGATTTATAGTAGGAAAGAAATTTGTCATGCAAAGAGTAGAAAGAAAAACACCTGCAGGTCAAAGAGCTGCTGCTGTGAATAAATGGCCTGGTCCTGCATCAGAATCACTGGAATGAACCCCTGTGCCAAGCGGCGTTGGTCTGCAGTGCTGAATCTCATGGCAGAATAACAGTTAAAATGGTACATTTTAAGATACAAAGATAATTGCTTGTAAGATTAATTTCTAATGAAGAGGTGAATGTTCAAGGTGCTGAACTGATTACTCAGTTTCTCCAGGAATTGTTCCTCACGTTGTAGTATTTAAACCCAGGACAGCAAAAGTGAGGCTCCTTTCCCTTAGATTTTGATGTCTAGAGTGGACAGACTGGATTTTTGAGGATGGAATTAATTACATCCTAAAAGAGGCATCCGAAGCAGTTCAGATGGTTTGTGCTGTGAACATGATCATTCTTTCTAGTGACTACAAAAGCACGCCTAGGTCATTAAATCAGACGCAGACATCAACTGTGCTGTTGTCTAAAGGTATGGGAGAGGAACAGACTTGAATGATGAAAGATACAGTAGAGAAACCCTGTGTTAATCTAACAGGTGTTTTGTCATCTTAGAATAAGAGAGTTAAAGGCTTCTTTGGGCTTCCTTTATTCCAGAAGCGATAGCAAAGCGGTTAAGCCTTGGAAAACTGCTACTGCTGAGCACTAGCAAACTGAGCTGTGGCTCCAAAAAACCTTTTACCAACATGTTGGATGTTGCAGTGGCTTTCAGACTGTTTTGCAGCCTGCGAACATACACAGTAGTATGAATAGTCTTAAAATAAAAAAGTGACCATTTACAATTTAAAAATACTAGCTGTAGTAACCTACAGGTTGGCAAGAGCAGTTTTTTGTTTTGTATATGTACACAGCCATTTGTGACAATTCTCTCTCCACAATTTTTAAAGAGCCATCTCTCCTTTGCAGAGTGCTTTCTGCTGTTTTACTAATATGAGCTACAAAACTGTCAGCAGCAGAAGGGCTGTGAAAAGTCCGGCTGCTCTCTCTATCCAAATATCAAGTATCACAGAGGCAGAAGATGATCAAATTTTTCACGGCTTCTCACATGGACATCTGAGTAGCACAGAGCAAACAGTACTACAGCTAGAAAGAGTTTGCTTTCTCTTGCTATTCATCCGCCATTATTGAGTGAATACTGTTCTGCAAAATAGGGAGTGATGTATTAATTGGTTTCTCTTACTAATCACTCAGTTATATTTTGCATAGATCTGTTCTTACCTGGCCTGTACAACTCCAACGTGAGGCCCTTCTGTTCCAATTCCCAACATCACAGCTACTTTTCCAACAAAGTTTTTCTGCAAATTAAATCTACGTTGGCCGATGTTGTAACTTCCATCCATGAGAAATGCAATATCAGCTTTACAGTCTGTGAACACCCAAAATAATTAGACTGACTTAACACCAAATAAACATTAGGATTTTGCTTTGCAAAAGTTAAATCTGTGGGTTCCTACCTTTGTTTCCAGCCTTTTTATCAAGTAGCTTCTTAGGTCTTTTACCTTCAGTGAAGGAAACAGCATGGATCATTTAAGAACAACAAGATGAACAGCCAAAAGTGAACCAGAAAAAGCTCAGACTCCCAAGAATTACATTGCAATCTATCCGCAGTAAGAACTGTCAATCGGTTTAATTATTAAACTTGTACTACTACTGCTTTGCTCCTTAGAGAACATTCTTTTTCAAATGAAACAGTTTAACCTTCCTTTCTACACTTGCCTAGCTGATTACTGAAACGTAGAAAACTGGGTGGGTTGCTGTAGCTCACCATCCCAAGTGCTACCATTTCTCAGTTAGCAATCCTGCTGTACAGTGTGCCGTTTTAATGGTTTGGAAGCAAACTGTGACTTCAACTGTAAAGCAAACAGTCTATTCACAAACAAGATCCAAGTCCAGTATTTATATACCACTAACCTTCATAAAAACCGATCTAGCCTTTTACTGGCAGCATTTTCTGTGGAGAAATTCACGTAACATCTAAATCTCTGCTATGTAAGCCCTGACAGCACTCAGCTGTTGAGTAGTTCTGTAAGAAGGAATGCATTGTCTGCCTTCTCTGTCACTTAATAGGAAGGAATATTACATGAGCTCATGAACGCTTTCCCTCCTTTCTTTGTATTACTTTTCTAAATTCATTCAAGTTTTTCTTAATTTACATGAACACTACTGAAGTCAGAATCAATCTCCTCGATTACAAATTATTCCTTTTTTTGCTGATGAAAGATATACTGCAAAAACAGATATTGTATACATTTTCTTCTTTAAAAATAAACAAATCCTATGAAACACGGCATTTTAGTCAGGGATTCATGCACTGTAGCACATCTTATCACATGAGGCTTCCCTTGTTGCAGAGATCTCGTACCTGTAGAAGGACGTGCTGTTGATACTGATTGCCCAACCACTTCAAGCACTGTGTTCTTGGTACCTGTTAAAATATTGGAAGAATAAATTTACTGTATTTCAGTGTATTTAGATGAAATTACAAGTGCTTGAAGAGTGCTGTATTTCCAATAACCATTCTTCATCATCTGCCATTAGCTACCCTTCCAGTAGAACGCAGGCCTAGACAGATCTTTGGTGCAATCCAGTATTGCACTCCTTGTTTTACAGGCAATAAACTTCTCGTTTGAGCTTCTGCAGTTGAAACAATAGCAGCTGATGAGTAATTACAGCATATCTAATTGACGAGAGTTTTTGAACTATAGCAGACATTATTTCTAGCAGATACATTCAGGACTTGATCTGGAGAAGTGGATTTCACTTACAACCTCATCAAAAGCACCTGTAATTCCAAGTTCTTAGCTATTAATTTACAATGGACACTATACAAGGATTACTAATATCTTAGAGATAGTAGGCTGAATTTTAGCTATGTAAACAATAAAAACGCATTAGAGAAATTTGTTTCCCAAACTTTGAAAGAACATACCAGAAAACACATACACTTCAATATTTTTGAAACCACAATGGCTTATATAACCAGTAGGCTGCTTTATACATTTTTATGAGGGTGGTTTAACCTCACCAAGTGGCAGGGCATAATAACTGGTTTGCAGTCAGGCACAGTATCTCAACTATGCGGACAAAAACTTCTGAAAAAACCACTATGTCACACTGTAGCTTAATGACCACATCACATCTAAGCTGACATTCCTATTTTTGGAGGGTCAGTGTTCTGTTTGCAGGGAACGCTGCACAAGCTCTTCGAATGGCCCGACAAGTGCTACTGCCTGCATGAAGGCAGGCAGGGGGAGAGAAGGGATAAAATTATACGGCTGGAAGCGGTAGGAGGACAGGACTGCAATAGCAGGATCAAAGCACTGACTTAGAGCAGCTTAAATTGTCGTGGAACTGCACTGCCAACTGCCTGTTATCACGTCATTATACTGTAAATAACTGTGATCCATTTTTATGTATCAGCTTCTGCTACAGACCAGCTAGTCTAGCTGGAATAGTATTTTAAGGAAACTGTGGAAAAATGAAGATAAAATAATGAGTTAAAAGTGAAAACTTTTGTTACTACACTTCAGATAGCAATCACATTTGGTTATGCATACAAGAGCACTGAAGCAGTTTCCTAGACTTCTGTTAATATTTCAAAGATAGTTTGCAAAATAATAAGTGTGATCCACCTACGAGTCACTGAGAAAGACGAAGCCCATCTAGTGAGCACCTGAGACTGGATCCCGTTGGCATTTACAGCAGGGTAGTTTTCCTGTCCTGGGAGAGTCTGTACCCTTACAGCTCCTCCTGCATTGCTGATCACCCCCCTGAGATGCAAAAAGAGTTGTTATAAATCAGACATTTTAATCACAAGAAAATGCAATACAATTATACCATCATTAGTACATTGGACACTAGCCTCCTGAAAAAGATGCCATATAGGCAGGCGGTTGTGTTCAGGCTAAAACAAGCTATAAATTGCTGAAAAGGCTTTTAAAAGAAACTATTCTGCAGAGCACCACAGACTTAGGAAAAAAAAAAGGTCAGGAAGTTCTGAAATTCTGGCAGTGTTCATACTGATGCAGAAGAGTGATGTTTTAATGACATATCAATTCCTAAAGGAAAGAGCTCCAGCAAAACATATTTGAGCTCATTATGCTTCATAAATATTTGTGACTGAAACAAAATTCAGCATACTTCACTACCAAATGACCAAAACTAAGAAAATTGGGAAGAAAAATTGCTGTTTATAGTGGTAATAGATATGTAGGATACCTTGTTATGCAACTAGAGACTGAAGTCAGAAATGATAGACATTATTGATAGCAACCATCAGATTACTGATAATTATAAGAACAAAGCCTAAAGCATCTTATTCTTCTTATTCACCTGTAGTAAACACTAAATGTGAAGTCTGAAACAAATGAAATAAATAAATGCAAGTTAATAATTCAATCCATGTAAGATTCCAGATTGCTTTCAGTCTGGACTTGGAAATAGTATATCAATGGTAGATGCAGTTCAACTGTGTAATTTTCACTGACAGAGATGTCGAGTAACATACCAAATCGCAGCTTCAGAATTTGGAATACTTAGGTAATAGTTAAACAAGTCATAGCTATCTTCATTAGTTTAAGCATACTGCAATGCATCCTTAATATACAGTTATAATGGATTAATTAAAAAAAATAAATTCAGAACAAATACCAAGAGGCTTACTGATTAAACTATCTTATAAAGTCATATTCGGTATTATAAGACTATTATACTCCTTAGTGCCTTACTAGAAGGGTCAGTTCAGAAACGTAGAAGCGACAAGAAAACTTGTAGCAAAATCTATGGAGGAAGTTTTACCAAAACCGAGAAGAGAGTTGAACCTAAACCACCCAGACCCTAGACAAGTTTTTAGAGGTCATAGTCTAGTACTTAGAGAAAGCCACTGTCATTTTTCCCTTGTTGAGTTTCATTTCATGATTCAACAAACAGGTTTTGAGACTGCCTACCAGATCTGTCCTGCCATCTGAGACAAATAAAGGAATAGCTAGTTTGAAAAGCTTGCTGATGCTTGTGGACTGAGGATCGTGTGAATACCCAGCAGGACAATAGATTTATGCATTTAGGAAACTTCAGGGTTAAAAGCAGCCCAGAGAGAACTTCACTGTTTTTGCAGGAAGAGAGGCTGTTGTGGTTGGTTGTATTTGGATACCTCAAGTGACAAGAATATCAGAACTCTTCAGATCTCTTTTTATGTGCTACTGAAAGAACAGTTATTATTTTTAGAGGCCAAAATTCAATGTTAAGCTTCTCTAAGAGGGAGTAAAAGCTTGATGCTTTGTAGTACTTGGGCAGGTACAGTACTGTGGGAGATAAACAACCGTTTCAAGACTATTTAAACACAGCAATGTGCGCCTTTGTGTTTCTTTCTCTTATCTGTTTGGCTTCCTGCTTGAGAAGAGATCCCAGCCTAATCTGATTTAGAACATTGTAAAAGTATAATAATCAAGACCAGAGTTTAGAAAATCTTGCATATATTTCTGGTAATATGAGCTCTGGGTATCTGTGGCAAAGGCAGCTTCCACATAAATCTCCTTGTGGACTGCTGTAAAAATACATTCCTCATTCATGGACATGATTTGCATTTCTAAATTGAACTGTGGTTATATATATTTAATTCTTGTAGCTTGGAAGATTATGGTAGTAGTTTCAAAATATACAGATATTTTCTCATCCAGGAATATTGTTTACAGTATATAGTCAGAGGAGCTTTAGTAAAGTTACCCTGAATGAGTTTAAAATCAGATTATGAAGTTGGCAAATACAAACAGCACTTTACAGTTCTTTAAAAAACAGTGAGAGAAAAATCAGACCAGAGCCTCTAACTGGTTGTTTTTAAAGGACAGGAAAAGTCAGTAAGGCAAAATTATCTTTGGGAAAAATAACACGTTAATGTATTTAGAATATTTCAGTCTAACTAGAACATAATTTTCTTCTCCAGTACCTGGTTCTCTTTGGTATTCATGGATATGAATATATCCTTAATGGATAAGGAAATATGTGTCAGAAATAGAATATATTGTGTTTAATTGGAACAATTCCTAGCTTAAGTTTATACTTGCAATTTTAGTGAAGCTACTTTGGGCTTGCATCAGCATACCTGATCAATGCCCAAGTTAGCTCCCAAGAAGAGTTTAGTAGCTCTTCCCCCTTCCTTTGTTGTGGACTTGCAACTTTGAGCACTGGCTGAATTAAAGTCAAGAACACATTCATACTGAAAGCTCAGCCTAAGAATTATTCCTGGAAGCAACAATTTCAGCTTATTTTAGTCTCAGTATGACCATGTTTGTCTATATACTTCCATTTTGTCTACTGGTCTTTTCACTTTGATTTCCATGTAATCATTCTGGGGGAAAAAAAAAAAAAAGATCTAGATATTGGAAGCTTTCCACTGAAACCAGAGTAGATTTATTTGCTCCTTAACTATTTATTGAAAACATTTGATTCTGTATTTTATCACAAGTCAAAACTCGACTGCCTTCTGAAGATACACTATTTCCATATAACAGCTCTGCTATTTTTAATGCAAGTGGGGGGCTGATACTAGATGTGAATATAACATGAACTATATCTTTATGAAAGTTATTCCTCTTTTCTTGCCATTTTGTTCTGTAGATAAACAACTGTTTAAGCCACCTTTTACAATCTCATTGGTTTTACTTCTTCCAGCAAGTTTACTCAGAGCGCATGCTCATATATGCTGAAGTGGAATAAATCATATTGTCAGTCTGCCTTTGTATTCTGAATCAGATTGGCAAATTCCTTTCCACAATCATTTATGATTGACTTTAAAAGCGAGTTTCATCCTGTGTAGATCTGCAGTGGTATTTAAACAGTGAAGAAGTACCTATGCATTTCCTCAGAATGATTTATGTCATTACAATCTGCTTTGATTTTCACCACTGTTCTCTGCTCCTGTGCGATTGACTTGCACGCCATGGCTGTTTTGATTCAACTGGAACTCTGCAGATTTGCCAGGAACAGCTTTCACTTCCTTACTCACTATGTTTCATGCTCCTGCCAGGGCTGCTTGACAGCAACTTTATATAAACGCTGTCAATCCATTCTTTTGCTTAGCTTTATGATTTGTTATTAACACTAATTTATACCTAAATGGTATTTTTCACTCAAAAATGCACACAAATTAAACAGAAAAGCAGATACACAAGGAAGCAATCCAGTACCTTACTGCACAATAGCTCATGGAAGAAAGTATACTGGCCAAGGGCAGCAGAAGATATGGGAAGGTCTTATGAAATATAGGAATTTCATCTAAAACATACCTAAAAGTCTGAATTGAGGTAAACGAGCAGATGGGATTGAAGCTGAAAGTAAAGTGCAAGAACTGTTTATCTGCACTCTCACAGAAAGAGATGCAGGGCTGGCTTGCCTTTGCTGAATTTTGAATGCATTTTTCAAGGAGCCTGCACGTCAAAACTGATGCCTAGACCACAAAGAGACTCTTCCAGCCACGGGAGATGACCCTTATAGATGTAACTGCAGCCAGTAATCTTAGCAGTAGAAAGCTGAAATACCATCTCCTGCTAAAAGAAAGAGGAAACACAAGATTTTCATCTGGTGAAAATCTTTTTCCTCTGGGTAAATTTTCCATTGTTTCTTAGAATTTCCAAGAGTGGTGACAGATGGAGCAAGCAGTTTTTGCAGCATGCTTATAAGCTATTGACTTGTTTAAAATTGTTGGAGATGAAGCCAAGTAGCTATTCCCTTAAATGGGCTTAGTTCTAAGTGTAAGGTAAGGATCAGCTAGATAAAATTGTCTAAAGATAACAAAACATTGTCAGTGAAATAGACAAAGATTGTTTTTCCCCTTGTTGTATAGTAGTGTTAAAGAGTGAAGAGCAACAGATTTGAACATAGACTGAATGTTCTATGCCAAGGGTCACAAGCCCAAGGGCAGCAGGACTGCAACTGGGCTGTTAGAAGTACATATTGAGCTGATTTAGTCTTGGTGTCCAGAAGCAAAATGTTTGCTCAGAAACTCACATGGTATGTTTTTATGCTAATCATTATGCTCATCATATATGTCTATAGGTAGGCTATCTGCTTTTTCAGCAGAAGAGAGAGAGCAGACAGATGAAGGCCTGCCATCCTACCCAAGAACATAATTTTGACCTGGAAGTTCCTGTTCCCATTGCTAACAGAGTGCTGGCTGTGATAGCAGCTGGCATTTCCTATAGGGTCCTTGGATGAAAACAGTTATCCTCAGGGGCTTAAGACAAGACAGCTGAATTACCTGAATTCCCATCTTTCCTTCCTACTACCAGCAGCTGCATCAAACTCCTTCCACATCATCCGCCTGTCTCCATGGCTCCAAGGAGCATCCTCCCCTTCTCCACACTGCAGTCTCCTACTGCTGCCTGATTGCCTTCAGTCACTGATACGGAGCTGCTCAGGGTCTCATGCCAGCATCCTCTGGCCCCTAGGTTGTGCTCTTTCTGTCTCCTCTTCCTGCCAAAAGCAATAGGGCTGCAAGAAGACTTAGCAGCAGAAGCAGGCACTATACCAAAGTCTCCCAGGGGATCTACAGCTGCTCAGAAATCCCTCTGGCCAGACAACCTTTTTGTCAATATTCTTCTAGCAAACACTAGGGCAGCTCAGGGGCCATCATCTATGTTTGTGGTCACTTTGCAGCCAGCTCGGTAATACCATGATATGCCTTTGTTACACTTGAGTTCTGGGACCCCAATGTTTAACTAGAAATGGTTCCACCCTATGACTAGTTAGTAAGGTTAGGAAAGATTTTACATGCCTATTTAGCATCTAAACACTACCACACCGGGCTAGGTCTCCATTTAGTGGATTGGCACTAGAACAAAACTGCAAAAGCTGAGAACCTAGTCCTTCATTTGACCTTCTGATTATTAATCCAATTAATCACTCAGTGGTAGATTTAACTCAGTTCTTTATGCCTACATAGTGTCAAGCCTGGTAGGAGGTTCTCGATTCTTCCCCTGACAAATAAATCTTCTATTCTTCTGCCCAGAAAAAGAACAATATTAAATAAATATTCTGTTTCCTGAGAGTAATTACACATAAAATAAGGAAAGAAAGAGGAGAGAAAAAGCCAAATATAACAAACTAAAACAGGCAGAAAGCTTATTCATCTGTAGTACACAGAATTATTTGTAGCTGAATTCTGCTAAATTCTTTACATGCATTACGTAGTATTTTCTTGTGTTAATAATTGCCTCACAGTAATGGAACTACTCATAGGAATAAGCATTATTTGGTTTATATGAAATTAAGGAATCGGGCCTCAATTTGGACCTGGCACACAAACTGGACCCGGCACACAAACTGGAGTGTATGTGGAGGAGGGAAACTGACCCATGCTCACACAATCATTTTCAGTTTAAGAAATTAAATAAGCACTGCTCCCAAGACTGATGCTTCTTGAAATGGTGGATAGTTGTCTGGCTATGCTTTCTATAAAATAAGAGCAACAGTCATTGTAGTGGCACAGGCCTGGTACTCAACAGTGCTTAAGGTATAGAGCTATGTTGTACTCACCATGCAAAGTAATGCAGGGTATACCTAGTTTTAAACTAGATGTGGTTGTTTCAGTAATTTGGAAGAAATTTATGAAATTCTCAAAGCACATAACTAGTTACATCACGATAACAGCCAATTACGGTGATCACCTATTAGCAATATCTTCTTGGAGTTACTTTGACACCAATATGGAGTTTAGCCATTGCAACACAGAGCCAGGAAGAGCAAGTATTTTGTATGTTTTTGTTGGATTTTGCAGCCTGCACTGAAATTAGCTGAGAACTAAACAGCTATCGCCTCTCCTCCAGTCATCAATCCTTTTTTACCAGGACTAGTATTTATGGGTGCTAATTGTTTTTGTTGGTTTTGCTGCAACTTTCTCATGTAGCAAATTCTGTTCTGACTACGAAAGGCCAACAGGACTAATAGCCCCCAACTTAAAGGTAGTCTTCAAAAAACAGCAGTTCTAAATAGAAGATTTTCACCTATATTCTGCTTTTTCAAAATGCTTTACTACAGTCTATCAACTTCAGAAGACTTGAACATTGTTAATTTCCATCCTTACTGGAAGACACAGATTAGAAGGGTGAGTATATTTTAATCCCTTCATTGCTATTAGAGCCCTCATTGTTCTCGCGATGTCTGTGGAGACAGATTGTTAGATGCAGGTTTTACAAACAGTGGTGCACATTTCACAAGCAGTATAATTTATATTGACACTTACTATGGAAAAACATGGATTTTTCTATACTCCTATGCTTCTGGGCTGGAGAACAATAATACACATAGTTTATAAGGTACAGACTTCAGTGAAGAGCTAAGCGAGGTATAAAAGCCTGTGCTTTATTATCTAGGGGAAGACTATGCAAATCTTGAAAAGAACTCTGCATCTTCCATCTCTTGTACCTCCTCTTTTTGTAAGAGTATTCCCCAGCTGTGACAGAACTGAGACCCACCAGCTTTCTGGGTGGGACTTCTCTAACAGACAGTCGCCACTGACACGGGAGGTTCAAGACCACTGCCTAGTTGAACCAGTTAGGAACTTTTGTGTTTTTTCAAAACGCTCAAGTCTTCAATCCCTTTGGAAAAAGGTCTTGATAGCAAGAGCTTTTTTTCCTCTTTAAGTAAAGGCATCTTTGGCAACCAGTAATGAAATGGAATGTTAAAATAAATGGCTACATCACTAAATACAAACATTGTCTTAGAAAAAAAGAGAACGGGAAGAAATCTCAGTTTTCCTATAAAACTTAAAAAAAACCCAAACAACCTTTGATCCAGACATTCTTCCACAAACTTTTCCTAGTTTAAGTATACACAAAAAGTGAAGAACTGAAGTTTAACTTTTTTTTTTAAACACTCATGAAGACACTTAAAGCACACTGAATGGAGGCATTCATTGTTTTTACAGAAGGATCGAAAGGAAGCCTGTTCTAGCAATAAAACACACATGGAGACATGTAATTATCTTTGAAACTAACTCTTAAGCTTTAAAAACAAATACACACAGACCCCCACAATACCTCCCAAGTTCTTTCTAGCTGCCCCTATAGCATCTTAGCTCTTAGTCTCCTTTACAGCATTTGAGATATTCCAGACAGAGTTTCTACTCAAAACCTTTCCTTAGATCCAATTTTAAGAAATAGTTTGTTTTAGTTTACTTTGGAGTTTAAATACTATAAAAATAGCCTGAATTTTTGAATTCTTGTTAAAAGTTATAGGATTTTAATTGACACTTTAAATAAGTTTCTGGATAGTAACGATAGCCCCCTAAATATTATTTAAAATGCTTAGTATGTATTTTATGGCATGTCAAGTATCAAGCAATTAATGTTAACTCAAAACCCCCTTTATTTTCCTCTATCTTCTAGTCATTTATTTCTCTGTAAAATTTTAGGGTTTGGGTTTGTTGGTTTTTTTAAATAAAAAATACTCCTATAGCAGAGTTCAGCATCACATCAATATATTCTGAAAGAGTTTCTTTCTGTTGCTTGGGGATAAAAAAGATTGAAACTCTTCCCCCATTTCTTTTAAACGCTTTGTTCCACTTAAGCTTTTAGGAATAGTTTCAGCCTTTCTGCAAGGGCAGCAGTAGTCTTATCTGGAATATACAAATATAATAAGATGGCATGATTTTTTTTGTTTTGTTTTAACTGTAGTTTATGTATATGTTAACATGAATGTACCTAGAAGCTAAATAAAACTAGTTTTAAGAAGTTCAGTGATGCTCGAAGGGATTCTGGATAACTTACGTTGTAACCCACAAGTGCTAATAAGATCTCATTCATAGGAATAGGACATTAAAAAAGGTCTCTCTAATATAGTATGGTACCTCAATATAATGATTTTTGTCAAGAGTACCTCTTGAAACCCAAGTAATTTAGATTATATACATGATGAAGTCTTTTAAATATATTCATAATATTTAATTACATATTTCTCAGAAATGAGGAAAAATTTGGGCAGGATGATCTAGTCTGTACTTTTGCTTCAAGATAGGATCAAGTATAGTTATCTAGTTACTCTAGACAGATGGATGTCTATCTGTTTTTGGAAACTGCATGGTCTATTGCAGTTCCTATAATATCCCAGGCCATCTAGTCTCTGTCCTTATTGTTAGGCTTTTCTTCATGTCTAATCCACATTTCTGTTGCTGAAATGTCAGTCCTATCTTAAAAGTCCTAACACCTTACAAAGTTTCGAATCTACTTTGTGGTAGGAAGCATACTGTGAAAGGTCTAAGTGAACAAGTATCAAGTTGTACAACCAGTTAATAGATGAAGCTAAAAATCCTCCTTTAATAACCAAAAGCTTTCTCAAAGTATTAAAATCAAAGTCTGAAACTCCCTGTAGACTGACAGTCAGGAATCAGTCTGGCTTCCACAGGCATCTGAAGTAGACATCTCACTGTCTCCAGCTGGTTTTGTCCAACATTTCCCTATTAAAAATTGATCCAAGAGATAATTTACCTTTCAAATAAGTAATTAAATCTTTGTCCTTCCTCAAAAAAAAAAAAAATCCAAAACCCCACCAAACAAAAACCACCCAACCCCCCAAAAAACCCAGATAACCTCAGTAGGATATCTGCCAGCCTGTTTTCCTTCCCCTGTGGAACTATTACTGCTTTTCTAATTATATCTATTTAACATGGGTTATCTGGATATTTTTCTTAGTTTTCTATTTGATGCAGAAGTGAATTCAGCCAGATACTGGTCTAATTAAGAGATCATTAAGTAGACTAACACCCAGCAAGCAATTGTCAGAAGAGAAATGCTGTAACCAAAAAACCCCCACCGTAACACTGATTAAAAGCAATAGTCTATGGACCACATTCATCCAAATCATGGGTAGGTCTGTTTGCATAGGAGCTTAAACTGATTTCAACAATTTCAGAAAAAGTGTCATGTAAATTAAAGTCAGAAAGTGAATCTGCTTTTATTCTCCAATTAGTTACTATTTACACTGTATTGGTCCATGTCTACCAGTGACACATAAGTAACCTTACAGTGAAAGTCTGTCTGCTGCTGTGCCATTTCAGAGGAAGTTAATAAAGTGGTTTTCAAGAACACTTAAACACAACTCAGATAACTTGCAAGCCGCCCAGCCATTCTTTTCTTCCTTGTTCTCCTAATGAAATTCCTACTGAGTTAATATGACTCCCGAAGTCCAGAAAGATATTTATTATGATGGCATCAAAAAGTTAAGATTTAGAAGTGTGGCAAGACTACATAAACTTGCTTAACACATTGATTAGCAATCATCTGACTTACCTGTGTATGGCAGCTCCGCAGACACTGGAAAGAGAGGCATAAACTCCATCCCCAAAGACATAAAATTGCCATAGAGGACAGTTTGCTGGGCAAAGGACATCTTCTGTCTCCTTTCTAAGGTCAAGTCCTCTTGTAAAGCACGTGATAGCAGTGGAAGCTAAAGAAAAAAGAAGAACCTGTGACCTGAAAATCTTAAGGGTTTGTTGGGGTTTTTTTGTTTGTGGAGGGTTTTTTTGGTTTTGTTTTTTTTAATCTCTCTACAGGTTCAAACATTGCTTTAGCTTGGAAACTGAAATTAGATACAGTGTCTTATCTTATGCTCCAGTACGTTGGTAAAGACATCTTTGGAGCTTACAAATGTACAGTTATGACAAGGAAGAACACACTTTTAAGTTATTTATGGGAAAGAAGTGGCAGAAAAAGGTGGAAAAGGTAAAAAAAAATATGAGCAAGCAACACTAAAACAACATTAAAATAATATCCAAGGAATATTACAGGAGGAAAAGCAATTCACATCTGTCAGTTCACTGCAGAGACAGAAGGGCAAGGGGAAGACCTTCGAGGGCTGGTGGAACGCAGGAGTAGGTGGCACTCTCCAAAGGAGAAATTAAATGACTGACATCCCCACAGTAATCTCCAGCCATAAGACATCTATGAATCACTGGAAACTCTGATTGGGAACTCAGCTGAGAGACTCAATCTTCTCTCCAGTGGCATTCACGAAACAGGCTGACAGCTGCATTTCCCTTAGCATCTGCAGTAAATCCTACTGAGGCCAGCGTAGTACTGACCCATCCCCTTGCTCCAGTACTATAGTAACATCCAGAACATTCGTATCAATTCGTTACAATGAAGTTTACATCATTATCATTGTGCAAAGGACTGTCAGATTCACCCAGTGAGACAGAAGTTATTTATTCAGCTGAGACACTTGCATTCTTCACATAGAACTCTGCCTTTTTCTTCTTAGAAGTTGCTGCTCAGATTATCATCATTAAGCTTTCACTGTGCTTGCATGTGTGTGATGTAGGTATGCAGGCACAGATTTACAGCACTATACAATTTTGCTTGGCAAATTGATGCTTTTTCTTTTGAAAACTCAGAGGTCATTATCTTGGATACTTACTACCACCTTTCTACTACACAGGACAGCACATTCAGCTGGTCTGATAGCACAGCAAATTAGGGCTTTGGCTTAGATCAACATCAATTCAGCATCATAAGTATCACGACTGGATATTTATTCTGAACTTCCTAAAACCACATCTTGCTGAGCACTGGAAGGTGCAAGAACCTTTTCTATATGCACTCGGAGTATTACTTTTTCACAATACTAAGATGAGAGCTGACAGAGACTGGCCAATGTATCGGTGCATACACCACAGCATTATATCCCAAGGAGAGTATGTTTTGGGGATCAGTGATCTGTCTCTCACCTGCTTCCCTACCGACTCTTTCCACTCTTACCCCAGGGTGTTTACTGACCCCAACATTGCTTGTATTTGAAATTATTTGGAGCATACACTGTTCCTCATCAGCAGATGGAACAGATCATACCTCCTGCTAATCTCACTGACTTTAGAACTGAAAAGCAGAACAGTTACAGACAGAGGCGCACAGGGAAGCGTGTCTGTTCATTCTGGCTGCATAAATCAAACACGTATGTTCATAGACGATGCAGGTGGTTTTACTCTTAAGTATGTGTAATCCTCATTAATGCTATACTGAAATTATGTTAAACTACTTAATCACATCCTCCTGAAAAAAATCTTTGCTGCTATTTGTCAGCACAAAGATGTGACTTAGATATGTCTATATAGTCCAGAGTAAGAAAAAAGAAAGCAGTAAATACTTCTTCATTTTCCCTTCTCAAGATAATAAAAGCTGTCTACCTAGCAAGACACTGTAAAGTGATTTAATCTGATTCTCAAGTATCCTAAGAAATAAAGAAGTTTCTTTTAGGACTTACAGTCTTACCTACTCACATCCTCTCCATGTTTAGTCTTATACATTTGCCTTAAAAACAAAAGTCTGAAAAAACAAGCAGAATCACCATGCTTATACCTGGAAGCTCCATATTTTCATTGTTAAAAGTGCTGTATTACTGGTGTTATGCTAAAAGCAATTGACTTGCTTTGCTGTTTGAGTGCCCTAATCCTTTCACGAAAGTTCTACAAATGTGTTAGCTAATTACTGAGCACTAATCAAGTAATATCCACCAAATGACAACTAGCAAGACCATCAGAATAAAACAGCAGCTGGAAGGCTGGATATCCTTGGAGGAATCACTGCAATAAGCATCACTGGTAATCTCTGCTCTCACAGTTCTGCTTGTGCCATGCACCGTGCAACATTTTTCCAGCCGCTAAAAGGGCAAGACACCACAGTAAGTTTTAATACCTGTCATTTCTAATGTACTGTACTTGACTGAATTCCTTGGCAGGCTGTGCATACAAAGACAGTAATTAGACATATCTAGTTAATGAACCCTTTATCACTTGGAGATCTGTATTTCCCTCGCTACCAGGTACTTACTAATTACAGTCATATGTCAGAGTAACATTTTACACAGAAGATGGGGAAAAAAATCTTGCTGTGTTTTCCCTCGCTATGGAAACACAGAAATCCATTGTAGCCCAGCCATGGGATTTTTATGTAGTGGCAGCCTAAAAGATTGTCATGATCCTCGTCTACACCATGAGAGGGGGGCTTCTGAGGGAAGGGAGCAAGTTGCTGCTGTGTGAACTGAAGAGCTGATATACTGTAGCTAGGGGCTTTAGCAGTTCATACCTCAGCTGGATCAGCACAGAGGTAAGAACCACACACTTTGAAGTACATGATGCTGTTAATTAAAAAGCAGCAATTTCATTTTGGTTTTCTATGTAGATAGGTACAGTTTTCTATAAGCTATAATTCTATAACCGAGACCAACATTAGGAAAGTTAGGTGCGGTATCAAGATGAGAAGTACTGGGTACCAAAATTAGGACTTACAATATCAACTCTGCAGTGGATTTTGTTCTTCCTTGTTAGTTAATGTATCATCAGCTATCCAACCCGTAAGACTACAAGTAGTCCGTTGCCCTGTTAGTTAATGTATCATCAGCTATCCAACCCATAAAACTGCAAGTAGTTTGTTGCGAACAGGAAAATGTATTAGTCAGGTCTGAATACTAGATGATATAGAACAGTTCTTTGCCAGCTTACATACTAATAATTCTCTCAAATTTCATATGTGATATTACTACTAAAATTGAAGGTGGTTGTTTTTGTTAGTCTAAGATACTTCATCATAGCAGAAACCGCCCAAAAGCTATGTATATATACAAGTAACTGAGATAAAACCCATATGTTTTAATCACTGTAATTTAAGAATGCAAGAGCAGTAGCAGTGGAGGCATTTCTCTGGACACTTATGTGATCCGATAGTCTAAATCCATGTATTTTTGGAAGAAGGAAAGATAAGCTTGTAATTTACAGGAAAAGACTCAGTCCTAGACTCCTACCCATTCCAGACTCTGATGAAGACTAGAGACCTACTTTATGTGACATAGAATTAGACCTCCAGAACTGTAATAAAATGCCCATCATTCCATTCTGTCAAGACAAACACTCTAAGCCTCACAGAAACACACTACACCAGGGTACACCATAAAAGTGAAGTACAAAGAAAAGAAACTGTATTTCTTCCTGTTTTAAGCCATATTTAAAGGTAGGGATGAATGTCTTCCATCACTGTTGACCTAAAAAAAGAAAAAACAAACAAAGGCTCACTTCTCTCCTAAAACATCCATCCGATAACCATGCTTTCAATCATTCCATCAGTTTCCATCTTTTTGGTGCCTCATGCCATGTACTGTGATTTGCCCTGAATAGCTGTTTCTTACACCACCTGTAGAAGTTCCCACTTAATTTTTGAAGGAGTCACTAATTTAAAAGACTCTAGAAAAATAAATTCATAGTCAAAATGTGAGCTTTTCTAATCTTGAAATTTCCATGCATTGCTTTGAGAAAGCAGAGTTTATTTATGTAAAGGGGAAAAAAAAAATCCCTATGTATGTTATTACAAAAAAAAATAGGGATTCCTAAGAGTAAGATAGCTTTATGAGTCGTAAAATAGAGAAGTACATCCCTGTTATGCTTCTTATTCCTTTCAGTATTTAGTATTGTTTCTCTGCAAAACAGGAAGATTTGAAGTCCTTTTTTATCTTGAGGATTCAAACAAGCCTGCTCTTTGTATCTTATGCAAGGAATACTCCCACAAACTTTATCCATACTAGAAAAAAAGACATACTAGTAGAACTATGCCTGTTTATATTTTGGAAAACATGTTCACAGATTTCATACTAATTCATGTAATCTTAAATACATATCCTGATCTGGACAAGGGCAATAGGATTTAAAAAATCTGGTCAGGACTATATCATTCATTTCAATCTGAGACTTTCCCTTTTCTGATCAACTTAAGGTCGCTTACCATCACATGCCAATGTTCACCCACCCACAGTGTCTCATGTATGGTAACCAGAACTGTTGAACTCAGCAGTATTTGTATGCATTTCAGGGGGAGTACAAGGAAAGGTATAAGATCCTTTAAGATCTCCCCGAGTAGCTATGAGCCTAAATACAGTAGATTTTTGAGGAAACTAATGTTCTTTCATTACTTTGAACAACAGAATTTAAGCACTTCTATAAAAGTTCCTGCAAGCTTCCAGTTCAATAACCAAATGCTGCTGAATTTAGGCTCAGAATAATGGTAAGAGACAATATCTTACAGTAACTGTTCACATTTTATATTACAAACACATCCTGGTACCAATATTCCATTTTGCCAATATTCCCTTGACGTTATTTTAGCTGGTTCCAGATACCTTCAGATACAGTGGCTTCTTCTCCAACCCCAGGAGAAAGCATTACAGAAAACTTTTCACTTGTTTCCTGATAGACAGTCAGCACTTCATCTGTAACGCACCTGTAAAATAAAAAGGAAAGGAACTGGGGTTGGAGTAGGTTTTCTAACACTAGGCATTTTTTTTCCTTTTTTAGCCATAGCACTCCTGTGACATATAGCTATTATCAGTTTAGCACAAAAGAATTTTCCAAATGCTTGACTGAGCACAAAATGAGCAGCAAATCCTGCTTCCTAATGACTGTGAAATCCTAAACAACTGTTCAGAAAAGCTTGAGGTCACTCACCTTCTGCAGGCGAGGCCTGCATCTGGAAGCTCATCCTTCTGGAGGCTCCTGCCCTCCCTTAGTGAATGGCTCCGCTGGAAGGGGCAGACAAACCGCTTGCGTCCTTCTGGTGCATTATTTCTTCAACTGCTTCCTACGGCTCCTGGTTCCCGTGGATTGACTCTGGCTCCAGGAGAGCCCGCTCTCCAGCAGCAGGGATGGAGTCCAATAGGGCATGGCGCAACAGGCAGCCCCTGCCCTGCTAGGCATCTTAAGTATGTTCTTTTGCTTTCCAGGTCAAAATAACGGTAGGGCAGGTTTAAAACGTTTTTAATCAATTCCACGGTCAAAAATACATGGGAGATCCTCAAATTGCCAAGCACTGTGTGAGCGCCTTTATAACACACACAGACACACTGCCACTCACTCTTGCTATCAGCACTCCCCTTGATGGGGACACTTGTCACCACTGCTCTTCTTCAACCTGCGCCAGGAGGGAGTTTCACCCCCCTTTGGAAGCGTTCCCAGACATCCTCCGTGCCCCTCTGCAGCCTCCCCCGGGGCCACCTCCCGAGGAGCCTGACACGGCGGGGCCCGGCCGGCCCCCGGCGCCGGGGCAGCGCTGGGGGCCCGGCCCCCGCGCAGCCCTCCCCGGCGGCAGCGGTCCCGCAGCAAGCACCGCTCCCCGGGGCGGCCCGTCCGCGGCAGCGCCCGCGCCCCGCAGGGACTCCCTGCGCATCTCGGCGACAGGCGGCCACAACCGGGCGCGCCGAGCCGGTACCCGCGGCCAGGCGCCCCCGGGCGCCGTCGCCTCCCGGCGGGGAGGGACGGGCAGAGACGGTCCGAGGGGGAAACCCCCCGTGGGGAGGAGAGCGGCCAACTCACCCGAGCCGTCGCTCCCGCGCACGGGGCTGGAGAGCAGGAAGGCGCCTGCGAACAGACAGGGAGCGGGTCGGGGCGGTGCTCCGCGCCGGCCCCGAGCCGCTCCCCGCGGTACCCACCGAGGAGAAGGGGGGCGAGCCACATGGCGGCGGGGCGCGCCTGCACCCCGCGGGAGCAGAGAGCGGAGACGAGGAGAGCAGCGCAGCCCAACGCAGCGTGCCCGCCGGGCCACCCCACCGCGGGCCGTCCCGTCCGTGCTGCACCAGCACCTCCGCGGAGCTGTACAGCCGCAGCAGCCGCCGCGCCCGCTTTAAACCTCTCCCGGGGCGCATGAGCACTGGGGCGGGCGAGGGTGAAGGAGGGAGCGGACACGGGCTGGGCGGCCCCGTCGCTGGGCAAGGCCCAGCAGGTGCTGCTGTCCCTCCCCCGCCGCGCCCCTCGCCTGCTCCTTCCACCCGGGCACAGCCCAGGTCCTCCGGGAACGGCGCCCCAAAGCCGCTTCAAGCAACCGGGTGGAGCAATTCGCCCCCCTCCCCGGTGTACCTCCCGCCGCCCCGGCCCGCAGGGGCTCACCCGCTCCGGGCAGGCAGCGGGGGCATAAGGACCTTCCCGAGCCCGGCGAAGACGCCTTTGCCGTTTGCCTTACCGAACCTGCCCGCGCACTCCTCTAACTCCCGTCCACTACAGCGTTTGGGTACCTATTTCAGATATCTTTATCGTTATTACTGTTGAATACCTCATTTCAGGTAACTTTATTCCAGATACCTTAAGAAATGCGAATGAACTATCGGTTACACCGCCACAACACCTGGCCCTTCTTCGAAAATGAAGGCAGGGGCAAAGCTTTCACGAGTACGAACCCGGCTCATTCTGCGCTCGCCCCCCGCGCAGTGCCAGCGCGGGAGGCGCTGCCGGGGGCAGGACGGCCGCTCCCCCCGGTGCCGCAGCCGTGCTGCGGCGTTAACTCGTCCCGCGGGGCGCTGCAAAAGAGAGAGCTGGGGAGTTTAAGCCTAATGTAGTTTTTCGAAGAGATGGAAATACTCCAACCAGCATTATTGTATCGTTTGTACTTGGTCTAAAACGTTAGCGTGAATATCACAGGGAAAAAAACCTTTGCTTAAAGACACCCGCCCCCCCCCCCCAAAAAAAAACCCAAACCGAAACAAAAGCAAACCAAACCAATCAAACAAAAACCTCCACTTCGTTTTCGTAGTTCAATGCATACACGCATATGTGGCGTAAAGTATTAGCTGGCACGAGTGTGAAATGATCAGATTACTTGTGAACGGGTGGGAAGAGAGGCAGGAGTGCGTTTATTTCAACGAATGCCTTAAAATCGTGTTCTTTGCTGGCTGCCGGCATCCGCTGTTTAACTTCTGCTGTTCCCAGATACAAACTTTCGAATATAAATAAACTCTCAGAATTCATAGGAATTAGCATGTTAACGGATTTGCCGGGGCAGAAAATTAAGTGCAGGCATTGCAGTCAGCTGGGGAGCGAGCGGGCGCGGCCGCAGCCGTCTTTTGGGACGCAGCTGATCAATGCAACTCGCTTTCGGGCTTTTTTTTTTTTTTTTTACAGCTGGTGGCATAAAAATGCGCATTGTGAAATATCTCATCGTACAATTGAAAATAAATATCTCTGAGAACTTTGCGCTGCGTTTAGGGATATGCCGCCCACAGCAAAATAGGAAGCAGGACCGGGTAAGTAATTCGTAATTATGTTTTTCGGAGTTCAGTTCAAACAAAGCGCAGAAGCGGTGAGAACACGATTCCCCTCTCTTCCCCCCAGCTTTAATCGTCCCAGAAACAGGTTTTTATGCTTCCCACACAGGATAAAGGTGGCGATGCTTCCCTTATGACACGGTCTTCTCCTACGGGAGCATCTCAAATGCAAAATTATTCAAGGCAGTTAGTGCAGATGTCAGGAGCTTCTGCTTGGCGTTTCTCTCCGCTTCTCCGGATCCCGAGAGCTTGTCAAGGAGCTACTGATGGCCAGCAGGCTCCCTCCTCAGCTAGGGGTTCACCCGAGGGGGTCGGTCACCTTTCGCCTTCCGTGATCAATTGAAGAGTTGGCAATGGCCGCTAAAACCTCTGTCCCTGAGCTCGCCTCTCCCTGAGGTGTTCCCCACAGACGCAGAGGGCACTCGGTACTTTTCAGAAACGGTTCACACATTCTGTTGCAGCCCTCGGTTCACGGTTTTCTCAGAGCTGCGGCAGCTAAGAGAGAAGGGGGCTTGCTTTTTTTTTTTTTTTTTTTTTTTAAATAAAAGACTCTGGGAAGCCAAACGGCGCGTTAGAGAAGGTGCCTGCCGTGCGGCTAGCAGCGCCGACGGCCGGTCTTCCCCCTTGTCTTCAAATCAGTGGTGGTAAACCGATGACCGCCCCGCTCCCTTCCCGATGCCCTCGCTCGGGGCGGGAAGGGGCCGAGGGCTCCCCGCTGCCGGCCTCCTGCCGCTCCCCCTGCCAGCCGGGCTTAAGGAGGCCGGCAGAAAAGGGGAGCTCAAGCCCAGCCCTGGGGAGCGAGCGGGTGTCGGCTTGTCCTGGGCTTGTGTCGCATCTTATCTGGCGGCGAGAGCAAACCGCGCCAGAGAAACTGCTGTCACACGGGTTAATGCCTTCCGTCGCAGCGAAATGTCCCGGGAATGTCTTCCTCCGGAGGCTGAGGGAAAGGCAGGAGGAACAGGGAGAGGCATCCCATTTATTCTGGGAAATACGGGAAACGCCTGAACAGAAGGACGTCGGCTGTCCTTCCCATACAGCCCCACAGAAACCTCTCTGTCCTTTGTGTGAAGAAAGGCTTTGTGCAAAGATCAAAAAGCACAGAAGAAGGTACTAATTAAACTTTCAGCCTACATACCACTCGGTGAGTGCCCCGCGCCTTGCACTTCACTCACTGGGAAAATACACTCACCCATCCTCGCTGCAGTCCTCTTTTCCCTCCTCTCGACATTCTGCTTTTCTGTGATTCCATTGGTCTGCTGTGGTTTTGTGTTTCTGTCTTGCCCCTGCATTCCTTTCAGACCTACGATGCTTTTCTATACACTTTCTTCCCAAAGGCTACTTAATACATCCTCCAAACTGTTTTGCATTGACTTTTGCGCATCACCTTCAGTTTTATGTTTAAGAGATACTGAGCGGTGCTTGAATTTTTCGGTTTGAAACTATGCTGTCTTGGGAAAGTCATTAAGGTGTTGCCATGAATGCCAGTACAGGACAGGCAAACTGGTGCCAGGCTGGCGGAGCACACGTGTGTGCCTGGCTCTGGGCAGCCACCTGTAGCGAGGCTGTTTGGTGCCTTTGTAGAGACAGGCGATTTGAAGGGACCTTAGAGGGACATGGCAAACGTTACAGTGCCTGTGTGCACAGCCCTTTTTCTGACACCTTTGGGCTCAATTTGTTAATTCACACCATCAACCTTTATGAAACTTTCATTTTTGTTTTGTCCTGAACTATTGGCTTGTTAGTAAATCAAACAGAAACATACCCACTTAGGAAAAACACCTACAATGAATAAAAACATTTAAGCCAGAAGAAGGAAGCAAATGAATGGTGGAAGCAGCGCCTAAAGCAAAGACCATGTAACACCGGACTTCTTGATAGTCTGAGCTGGGTGGTTACGGCCTCGCCACAGTGCGAGGTGAAATGTTTGTTTATGTATACGTACATACATGCAAACATACATACAGTGTTAAGCAGCACCAGAGTGCAGGCTGGAGCACTGGAGCTCTGCCACCGCTCCTGTCTCACTGCTGAAATGCTCCTTGGCAGCCCTTTGGCCCCCATCACCTGCCAGGCTCCCAGCCAGGGCTCAGTGCAGGGGTTACTCCAGCCCGGGAACTATGTAGCCTCCTTCTTTCGGAGGCAGAGAGCGCTCACACGTATGGACAGGCTCCAGACCGCGGCAGCTGGCCAAGGCCCACTGGGGGCACCTCAGCAGGGGCTGCAGAGGCGGCAGGCACCTCACCTGGCATTGCACGGCCTGGAGTCCTCTCCGGGAAGGCTTTCCTGCAGAGGGCTTCTAACCATGGCCAGAAGCAGCGCTGAGCCATCCTCCAAAGCACTAGCCTAGTAGCTTGAGCACTGAGGAAGACAGGTAGCTACATGCAGGTCACTCCTTTTAAGAGTTCAAGCATGACTGCTAGCAAACGGTTCCTGGTGGGCAGCAGACCCTTGTCTACCTGCAGTTTATACGTTTTAGATTAGCAATTTATTTTATACAGTAACTGAAGAGTTCTGTGAGGAGTGACCAGAAGTGAGTCTGTCTCCTCTCCTGTCAGGGCTTTCCGCATGAAGGGGCAGAGGACCAGCCATCTCTCACCCACGATCCGTACTGAGCTCGCCTCTGCCCCGTCCTGTTGTGTGCTCTCCAGAGTAATCCGAAGGCTAGTTCTTTACAACGCTCTCTGAAGAGACTAGCTTTTTTAAGATAAAATTTAAAGTATGTTTGTTACTGTGGATTCTATTACTGTATTAATTTAAATAATTATCTTACATGTCTCACTGACATAAGGATACGAATGAAGCCTGGGGACAAAATAATAATAGTAGCAAACAGATTAAATGTACTTCATATATGAATTTTAAAAGCAGATCTAGAACTATAATGATTATTTCAGAAGTGGTTAATAACTCTGGATTTATTCTTGGATGCTTAGCTTGGGACATCATGAAGACTCTGGTTAGCTGAGAGGTGTATTTTTATTAGCATTTTGAAAACATTTTTCTGTGTGCAAACATTGAGGACTCTTAAATAATTAATACAGACAAAGATGGGGCCCCACTTCCATCAGCTGCCCATTTGCTCTTCTGTTTCACTTTGGGCAGCAACGACATTGTGCGCAGGAGCAAAGTGCCAATCAGAATGTCTTTTTTTTACCCTGAGAGCTGGGGATGCTGATCTTTGGGATGAAACCCAAGGCATGCTTTCTGGAAACAGATGATAACTTCCGACGGTTTCAAATCCTGTTTCTGCAGCTAGCACTTCTAGTCTGAGGGCTCACCCGTCTGTTCAGTCAAGAGGCCAGAGGTATTGCTTCCTATTTCAGGGGCAGGCGTTTCTTAGAGAAATATGTAGCTCTGGGTAAGCGAGGTGCATTTTTCTGCTTTATATAAACATTATGTTAATCCTGAATGGGAAGTGCCTGGTCAGAGCCTGCCTGTAGTCATATGGCTGTTGTTGAACGTGTGGCTTCTGTTATTCCTGGCTCTGCAGTTGGTGAACATGCTGTTCCTTCCACTTCCTTTGGTAATGGTCATCTGCACATTTTGAGGGTAATCCAGGGCACCACACACACACACGCGCCTCTGTAGCCATTCTTATAAAAATGAATTCTTTGTCTTTCCTTCATGCGCACTTACATTTGCACGTTATTTGTAATGCTTCATAAATGGAAAAGACATTTTCTGATTAACTTTATAAAGTGAAGGTACAGTGAATTCAGTTTATCCACTTTAACCCCTTACATTTGGAGCAGAATGGGACAAACAATATCTTTGGGTTAGAATTTGATTTGGTACCTTTTCTCTTGATTGCTGTGATATAGGAAGAAAAAAGAAATAAATGAGAAATATTTGTAAAGATGCACGACATGCCAAGACCCTCTGTGACATACATTTATTGTTATTCCAGAAAAGTACATGTTGCCAAAACTAACCAGTGTCTGGCCATTTTGACAAGCAGAAATGTGTCATTGATGGATTGCCTCCCATCAGAATCATGCAAAACCATTTGTAACTCTTCTATATTTCACTGGGATTTTGAATATCATAAACTAATGAAAATCTAACCTAGCTATAGTTTATTCATTGAAAGAAAAACACATGGTTTTGCTGAGTATTATTTAATCATCTATAAAGCTGGTTGAAGAGAGCCACTTATCAATTTCTAGAAAGAATAGTTGTTAAAACACCTCTTATTAGAATCTTTTGTTTAGAACATTTTTAGCAGAATTTTAATAACAGCTAAGTAAACAGATTTATTGTATCTATTTATGTACCATTATATCTTTATTTAATACTGAGATTCTGATAACACTCGGAGGTTTCAGAAATAATTGGGTTCCTGTTATGTTCAGTGCAATATGGACTTGCAGAAGAATAATAGTTGACCCAGGGGAGCTTATAGTCTCTAGAGATTAAGTGTCTCTTTTTTGAAATCAAGGACACTATTGTCTATCACTTATAGTAATGAAATTTCATTTCAGATTTCACTTCAGCATTTATCATAGACATTTGTGTGGTTTTTTAAGATATTTTATACGTATATATATGTTTATATTTTGCTGATTTAAAAAAATCTAACCATTTATATTGTTGAATCACTAGTTTTTAAATTTGGAATTTGATATATATTCCAAAATTCATCTCCTTTGGGGTCTAAGCCAGAACTCCCACCAGTTGGTGGTAGAGTTGGCCTCTGCCCTTTTTGTAGTTGAATCACTACTCATCTCCAGCAAAAGATGGGGCTGCAAGTATTTTTCTCCCTCTTTATTATTCATTTTTTTCTTTTTTTCCCTTCAGTAGTTATTTGAATACATTTTCTTACTGTGGGAAATATCTAGCACAACACTGATTTACCATAATTCCAAGCTATGCACTGATAAAAACACAACCACTTCAGTAACTGTATGTCAGATATGAAAAGGATGGGCAAGGGGCAGGGCTGAAAGTAAATTGCTCACATTTTTCCTCCTCTGAAGGCAACGGTGAGTGCCAGCCTTCATTCTTCCTGCAGAGGGAAGGAGATGTGGAGAGTTTGTGGCATCAGGGAATGATGCCTGAGGATGTCTGGTTTTGCCTGGTGTCTGGTTTTGTGTAAGTGTGAAGGGGTGCTTGGTAAGACTGCTTAACTCCACCTAAATCAGCCAAAAGCAAGACTTTTCCATGTGCACATCCTTTGCAACAAAAAGGATCATTTAAAATTAGAATTACTCGGAAACCCATCCTTAGTTGGCTTCACCACTAAGGTCTGCTTGGGCAGATGACTGGAGGGCAGCCACGGATAAGAGGGCAAATGCAAAGAAGGCACCTGCACATGGATGTGTAAAATGGTGGTTTCCTTGACTGGTCCTAGTCCGGATAGCTGTGTATAGCCACAGACCGCTTCTGTTGGTGAATCCATGGTTACCTTTGGCGGTGAAACATCGCTTCTCAGAGGAATGTTTAATACTAAGGGTAGATATTTTTAAGGTCCTCTAAGGACGTACTACAGGCTCTTTGTATTTTATGCGCTGTGACCAGTCTTTCTTGTGGCATAGTAACAGCATGTTTGTTTTGCCTTTTGCGAGGCTGCTCTTTGTCTGAGCCGTTTCAGCGTATGCCTTGGTATGAGGGGAGACGAGCCTGGTTTCTTTTGAAGGAGCGCAAGTTCGAGAGGAGAAAGCAAACAGTATATTGGCCTCTAGCTCTACCAGTTCCAGTCAATTCAGAGAGGTGATTTATTGTAAGAAGAGTATTCAGCACAGTGTTGGAGCAAAGAATTAATTTCTTTAAAGCTTGTTTGAGTGAATGGTAGTTTTGAGCCACCAAAGATTTCTGGATTAGTTCCTTCTGTTTCTATTGATTTTATTTCCTTCTTTTAACACTGTATTCTGTCTTGGTAAATGGGTCTTAAAAACTTATTCAGATCATGAAATCAAAAGAGAGGAAATATTTTCCTCTCCAAAACAGCAGAGACTAAAAGATAGAAAAAACAATGCTTCTTTTGTTGTAAAAAGTCATGCTGAATGATGAATACAGATTTTCATTTTGGTACAAACTTTTTTTTTTCCTGTCAGCTGTTGAGAGTTTGAAAGAGGTATAAAATATTTTGAAACAAGAAGCAGTGCAGAAATTAGTGGCCGTGCGGTTTTTTTCCCACGGAGAGAATTTTCAAAAACAGGCGTTGCTGTAACCCTTTGCAATAGAAATTTAAGACACTTTATTCACATATAGATGGCGTATTTTTGTAGGAATAGGATCTCTCTGAACTGCTAAGTTCAGAAGTGTGGAAAAATATTAAGAGTAACATGTGTTATGATAGAATTGTTGGAACTGTTTAAGATGACAAAGTTTACCTTGATGTCTCTGAGACTCACACCCTGTAAAGGATTTAAAGGCTTTAAACTTGTACGCTTTGTTCTCAGATTTTTGTTTTAATTCCTTCTGGTTTTACTGATATTTATTTCCCTTCTTTTGACACTGTTGTCTATGTTGGCTCTTAAAATATTACTCAGATCATGATATCAAAAGAGAGGAAGTATTTTCTTGTATCTTCCAGCTTGGCAGGGGGACCGGTTAATTCTTAAAATGTGAGTGTGGCATGGGATTTGAAGTTCTTATTTTCTTACCTCAAGTATTATCAGCATTCACTGTCCCCAAATTGCACATTTATTTGTATATATCATGACTTTTGCTACTGTGATGTATGTAATTTCTTTTTGTAGTAACAATTATGACACAAACTGATTATTGTTAGAAGAGTAAATAATAGATCTGAACCAAAAATTGAAGCATTTTATTTCAATTTGATCCCAAAAGAATTCTTTTGTTTTATTCTTTTTTTCACATCAAAGTTTTAATTAAAAAATAAATGGAATTTTGAATTGAAAATGTGGCCAGTTTTATTTTTAAAGCATCAATAAAACCACCTGCTTTTCTGAAATGAAACGTCTGATTTTGACACATTCTAATATTACTATTAGTTAAAGATAGAAAATCTGAATCTTTTCGCCAGATGTAATCTTACTCTGTAGAACATCTCGCTGCAGTTCTGTTTTCTGAATAATTCACTATTCATAAAAAATAAAGTTCCTCAGCTGTTTTTGCAATTTTATGCATTTGCTTATGTCTATGAAATAAGTTCAGTAAGAAATGTTTACAAATATCAGTTGATATAGTAGGTGATTCCAATGCACAAAGTAAAACAGGCATGCTGAATTTTTTAACTCGGTGTGTGTGAAGCAGTCAGTATCTGTCAGGATGGAAAAATTAAATCATTAAGGAAAAGTTTGTTTTTCAGAACTGTGGAGAAGTAATTAACAGGAACATAAAAAATATCAAAAGCTTTATTTATGTCTTAAGGGTCTTGTAGCTATGAAGGTAAAGGGAGAAAAAATACGTGATAGACAGGAAAATACGGATGAAATATGAAAGACATAGGGATAAATCAATAAATGGAAAGGGCCCGTCACTGAGGAAGCCTTGAGGTTCCCTGGTGGGTGCCCCTTCACTTTTCCTTTCCAAGCAAGCTCAGTCGCCGTGCAGGGGGGTGGACATTTGCTGGGGTAGCTGTGCATCCCCCAGAGGGTTGCCCATCCCCAGACACCCGACAGCCCTACCCCAACGGGCAGCTCAGGCTGCTGCGGGGGGGACAGGGACTTTTGGGAGTGTGCTTGATCTGTCAAGGAGGCTATCACTACACCTATGTTGGAGAAACCACTTTGCTTCTCCACTGAAAAGTGGGAAAATTTTTGGCTGGCCATGGTTGAAAAGGTGAATAGAGAACATCGTCTTCTAGGCAGGCATTAGGATAACAGTTCCCTGATACCCTGGTTACTTAATGAGGCCAGACCTGAAGCCAAGGAGACCTTTGAGTGAGGTTGGATCCTTACTTAGCAGGCAAATCAAGGATCAGTACAAATAGGTTAATCTGTAGTTAACACTTGTTGGACTCAAGTGTCCACAAAGCCAAGTACTTTCTGTTTTTCAGCTGCCAGTGGCAGGCGTGGCAGTCTCACATTTTTTTCCATGGATTTGGCTCTCCAAGATATCTGCTTTTCTTAGCAGCAGTTGATCTCCCTGTAATGAGGTGACTACATTACGGCTTTGTCAAATTTCTTCCCAAGAAGGGTACTTCATGTTCAGATTTTCTGTTTATGTCACACAATATCAGGCAAAGAGCTGCTACATGCCTCAGAAGTTGATTTATTGCAAGTGCTTCTTGCTGAGAAAGATTATTTTTATTTTTTGTGAATATGCATCTTTTTAACTTTTACAGGGGAAGAGGACTACTTTCTCTTTTTTTTTTTTTTTTATTTGTACTGTAGCCAATTAATTACCATTAATTGATTACATTAAAATTCCAGGAAATGATGCTAAAGGAATGCTTAAATGTACTTTTTAAATGTTTCTGATCCAAATGCTGACAATTTCTTAAAAGAACATTAGTAGGAGGTCCATTCTTCAGTTTTATAAACATTTTTTCACCTCACTAAGGCCCACAAGACCTGGGATAAGGCCAATGTAGACCAAAACCAAGTTGGCTGATACATGTGCAGAACTTAAGGCCAATATAAATGCATCTATGAAATGTATGTGTATGAAAAATCTAGGGAAAACAATTTGAAGAAGACCACCAACAAATAGATCACACATGAACATTTCTTTCATGTGCCTGAAAGAGAATCATTGCAGACATGTTTAGACAATTTTATTTGTAGATTGACATTTACTATATAGCAGGAGAGAAACCGGTGTTTTACTGCCGTGTCCAATCTGAGAGATGTAAAAAATAAACTATTATGGCACATGGAGAGAAACATATTAATTTTTTAAAGAAGAAGTTTTCGTAAGAGAAACAGTTGTTAGAATGCAAGAAATATATATCTAAATTTATGATGTTACTTTGTAGTACGTCTCTGAAGAAATGTTTAATCATTTAGCAAATGCTATAAACATTTGCTAAGCTAAACTGATTAAATATGTGCAAGCTACCACTATGAATGCTGTACTTCATGAGAAGATTTTAATAATGTATTAGGTGCTTGAAAGATATCCCAAATATAAGAAAAAACCCACTTCCATCTGGTAGGTAGAAAATGAAAGTGTTGTTAGTAAAAGACCCGGGGGCTGTAACTCATAGTCATGTTCACGTGAGTCGTTCTGAAGTCTGTGACATTAAGCACTGTTCTGCCTTAGCAAGGGTTGCAGATTTGCACTGTTTATTAGGATTAATTCTGTACTCCAGCTTTCAAAGGGAAAGGGAAATGTCACACTAATGCCAGCATTTATTGGTATCCAGCAAAATTTAGAGACAATGAGTCCTTGCTCTTTCAAAATCAAACACTCTCTGAAGCAATTCTTTCCCCAGAAAGGGATTTGATCTCATTGTCGCATCTGGCATATGCAAAGCCATATCTAACTGGTTTTTTTCCTTGCTTCCAGGAGAAAAAAAGCCTAAATGCAAAAAACCCAAACAAACAACCTCCCCTCACAACCCCGGCTACAAAAAATACATTGTGCTGCAGCTGTCCCTCCCTTGCCGAGTTTCCCTGTTCTGGCCTTTCTTGTTGGAGATAATGCTTTCTTTTCATTTTGAAGAATTATTAGATACGTATTTTAAGTAATTTTTTTTCATAATGACCAACTATTAGTTTATTTAAAATTCTCTACTCAATTTTAAGTTTTTAATTTGTAATCTTGCGATTCAACTGCCATAAGAAATTCGAAGTCCAAACTGGGATAATGTCATATTACATATATGTAATACATAATGTCATATTACATAAAAATTACATATTACACATGTAATACTGAGTTAGCTAAGTCAATTTTCTCCTTAGGAAAAATAGTGATAAGACATCATTTTGCAGGTTTTTGAAGAAAATAGTATATAGTGTATTTCATAGTATAAGTTTTGCCACATACTTCAAATAGAGTGATGTATCGTACAAATACAAGATGACCCCCTAATGATGTCAAGCCATGTTAGATGTGATACACATGGATGCCATTGACTGGTAGAAACTGTAATGATTAAAATGGGAGTGCTGGCTATTATTCTCTGGGGTATATTCATTAGCACCTTATTTTGGACCTCAAGGTTATCTGATAATTTAGGGTAATACAGAAGGCAAAGGAGTAGTCTCATTCAGACGTGCTTCATTGAAAACAGAGGGAACCAAGGGAGCCTAGCTTTTCCTTAACTTGGGAACCCCTCGCTAGCGTGGCTGATATCTGACAGAGGGAAGAAGATAATTTAGGAGATGACAATCCTCTCTTCCATAAGTGCCTTTACTGGTCTTGTGCCTGTGACCCCATTTGTTGTTTCCTACCATGTCAGGGTGACCCAGGGATTCTGGCCAGTCATGAATATCCTGTCTCCACAACTGGTAGGAAGCAAAGCATGGATTTCCATCATGTGTAAAGCCGAATTCCACACACCACCGTGGATGTGAGTTATGGTAAAGGCAGTTGAACGTGTGAGAAGATTTTGCATCGAAAGCTGAAATCAGAGTGGTGGTACAGCATCAGCCAGATGACAGTTTTCATATGCTAGGGACAGAGCAGATGATAGTGGGTAAAGGAGAAGTCAGGAAAATTAGAGATGAATCTGCAGGTCTTCAGGTGTTACATGTGTAATGGTGGATTGGAGGAAGTAGCCTGTGCATGTCAGCATATACACATGCATTGGCTTTTTTGGGGGGGGGGGTGTTTAAAAAACCTGATATATGTACTTACATAAATATATGTAACTACACATCATATATAGACATGTATTTATAAAATCTGGAAACTACAAGGGCAAATATGATGGGTTAGCAGAAGAGTTTCAGCATGTTAATTTTAAGGATAACAAAGCAAATAGCATGCAGTGAAAATGTTAGCACTGAAAATTTTAGGGGCAAAAGAATTTTTGAAAGTATTAGCATTGTAGATGAGGCCTGTTGCACAAACTTTTGCTGGAACAGCAGTTGGTTGCAGATGTAATTTTTTAGGTCTGATATTGCTGTGGCAACAAGATGTCACCTGGAGTTTGGAAAGAGAAGCAGCGAACTGTTGGCAACGAGGGTGAGACCAAGTGAGGAAAGCACGGAGAAAGGAAGAGGCAGAGAATGAGGTGTTGAAAAAAGATGACAAGTGGGATACAGATGGAGAGAAAAGGCAGGGAAAAGAGAACTGGCTGGATAGGCTGTATTTGTTGTTTCTTTTGCCTACTTATCATTTGAAGCATCGATCTTATTCTACTCTCCTCAAATGCTTTGAGGCTTTTGTCCAACCATGAGTTACAAGAAGGAGTAGGCAGACATGGTGAATATTTATTGACTTAACTGGAGTATAATATTGTTAACAAGGCAAAAGCCTTTTAGCTACATGGCAAAGAATTAGGATTAAATAAAACCCCAAATCCTCTCTGGCTGCAATATCAATCCCAGATCAGTCTCAAAGAGTGGGAGTTGTGAAAGCATTAAAAATAATCTAAAAATAATGATTAAAACAGCTAATATTGACGTCCTGCTTAGGTACAGAAGCACCAATTGAACTGCTTGTTCGTACAGGTTGTTTTTGCAGCCAGTCCTTCAAACAGGCAGCCAAATGACTATTGAAATACGCACGGAAGAGCTGAAAGAAAAGCCAGCCTGAGGCTGTGGGCTTTTCCCTCGCTGCTGCTCTCTGAGCTAGGAAACTTCCTCTTTATTCAAAAAAATCCTCATAGCAGCTAGTTCCCAGAAGCCTGGAGAAGAGAGTTGCTTCTGAGAAAGAAGGATAGGACTTATCTAGCAGCAAATAAAGGAGAGAGCTTCTTAGGAAAAAGTTTTATCTTCCTCCTTCCAGTGTCTATTTGGTGTTTATTGTGCAAGTGCATAGACACCTCTTCGGTCTCTGTGGATGGGAATGCACTGACAAGTCCCAAGTACAGCTCTACTCTCCCATTTTTCAGAGCGGTGCCCCTCTTCATTCCTGATGGAAAGTGGCTTCTTTTTTTGGTGTGCACATATTTTTACTTTTATCTGAAAGGTACTACTATTTCCTCTCTGTGACACCATTATCGGAAAAGTGGCCTAGAAGGTGCTGTGTTACTAGTGCTGGAAGAAAGTGCTTCTGCTGTGGACAGCTGCCATGCAGTTTATTAGCAGAGATTTGTCTTGTGAATGTCTCTGACACCCCATGACTTGGCTTTGGTGGAGTGCTTTAGAAGAGGCGCCGAATTACACTGAAAGGATAAAGAAAGTGAGGAAAATAGTTATTTAATATTGCAAGAGATCTTCTCTGTGTGTATATTTAGCCACAGGGACACAAAAAGAAAGGAAAAGAAAAGTATTTTAATGATTTTTAAGCATTTTGGAACTTCATTGTTCTCTCATGGGTATGACAGAAAGACCTGTATTCTCTCTGCTGTGTATATCGTACATGCAATTGTTAAACACGGATGTAGTGTCACAATACTCTGCCTTTAGGGGCAAAGCCAGATTAAAGGGTCCTCTGTATTCCACCCTCCTCCCCCCCAT
Organism: Aptenodytes patagonicus; assembly: GCF_965638725.1. NCBI lineage: Eukaryota > Metazoa > Chordata > Aves > Sphenisciformes > Spheniscidae > Aptenodytes > Aptenodytes patagonicus. The sequence continues at coordinate 42,064,051 of NC_134955.1, read as the reverse complement.
GCTGTTGGCAACTCGTTGTCCTGCACGACTACGCACCCCCATGCGCACAATGGCTTGTGAGGCCACCCTGACATGATCCGAAGGCATCCAGGTTAAAAATAACTCTCCAAAAGGGTTATTTTCAGCAATCCGGTTTCCCCTGTGCTCCCACAAGCAGTTGTTGTGGCATAGCTGGAGGCGAGAAGCTGCAGCGGAAGAGCAGGACCACGCAGCCGGAGGTGGGAAGGAGCAGCTGATGCCAACATCTTGTGGCCCAGCGCCGGCAGTTCCAAATGCAGGATGGACTCTGCTGCCATTAACACCTTTGCAGCTATGGGTTTGTTCCCGTTCTTGCTGAAAGCAATAGGCTTCTTTCTGCTGGTGCTAACCAGGGGCATGAAGGAGGTGGTCTTCTCCTCACCTCAACTCACTAAAACCGCAAGGGTCGTTTGTTGTCGGATGTTTTTCTGTGAGAATACTTTGCTGTATCTCTCCTAATTGTTTTACAATCTTACATGAACCGCTCTTTTCTGTATTTGCATATTGGATTGTTTGTACCGATTGCATATTCGCATGTAAAATTAGAAATCTGCAGTCAAAAATTAGCAACTGAGAATATTCTGCCATAAACCAACACAAAATTCACTTCTGATTTGAGTGCGCAACTAAAGCAGATGTCTTTAAAAATTAATAGAAGTTTTTTGATGTGTTTAAGATATTCGAAGTCTCAGCTGAGGGGTTTTCTATGTCAACAATTTTTTTTCTGTTTCTGAATCACAAAATTGAGTAGATATAAATTTATAAAAATATTTTTAATAGTTTTTAATTTACAATTTTTAAATTTTAAATTTTAAAAAAGAGCTTTTGGGCATATTCACTCAGTCACTTTTAAATTAACTGAGTGTTTTTTGAAATGTTTATTCTCTTGAGCTGGGACTCTTATGTCTTGCATGTCACTTAAGTGTCACATGAAAGAGTATTTTTATAATATTAAAATTGGAAATATTTATGTATAGTCCACTTTGCTGGGAATAGAAAGCTTGTGAAGCTGTGTGAGAACAGGAAACATGAATTCACCCAGTTTGAGCAGGCCTTTAGTAAGCAGCGCCTGCCCTCCAACATGACCAGCTGGACAGATTTAGAAACCATTGTACAAATCGAAAGCTTTGGCCCAAAGAAGAAGCAGCAGAGAGAGATGTATCTCATTTCATTATGAGCATTAGAAAATATGTAGACTTTTAATTTTTACCTGCTCAGTTATTTAGTATGAAAATACTGCTTGTATTAATCTTGTTATAAATTAAGTACTGCCATAACTTCCAACTCTTCCCCGTTTCATAGTCTTGTGGTTACAAGGTCTGGTTACACCTTCTCTTCTGGACCTCAACTGTATTCATTCTCGAGCTCCAATTTGTAAAAGTCTCCTGAATCATTTTGATATCATCAAACCTCTTCATCTACTCCCTGCCCGTTTTCTGTTGTGGAGGAGCGTGGTCGTTCACAGGCACATCCAGCACTTGGATCCAAGAAGATGAAATTTCCTCCTTGTGCTTGCATCAGCTGTCTCCTCCATGTTGACCTGTTTCACATTTTTTGCACAGCAGCCTCTTCTCTGTGGAGAGACAAATTTTCTTGTCTCCCCATATTGGTATCAGGTTGCTCATGTCTGCTCTGTTGGATCTGTAACAGCTGTAGCCTCCTGATGATATGTATAGAGCAGTCAGAAACTGATCCTGGGGATTAAAAAACAGTAGGTCTTGTGTTTAATAGGTGCCGACCTACACGGGGATGAGTTTCCAACCCTCTGACCACCTGTCACTCCCATCAAGTGCCATGGGAGTTAACAAACCTTACAGGATTTGGCCCAGGAATAATGGGAGCAATTTGTAAAATGGGTTGTCAGGCGTGAAGCTCCCCATGCAAACTGTTACCAGTCTGCAAAGTTGTGCGCAGAAAAGTTGAGATGCTGATAGAAAACTTGATCCTTATGCTGCAAAACTGGCTGGGTATCAGTCTGGGTATCAAAATAATTTCTACGGTGCTTCCATTGCATTTCAGCAATGTTTAATCAGAAGATTATTTTAAAGCTATACTGAAAGTAAATTCAAACAAAAAACTGCTGGTAAAATTATTGAAGTTGCAGTTGATGTGTTTTATTATACTTGGAAAAATGTTAACTGACAGTCCAGTAAAAATGGGGTTCATTTTACTGTTTTGTCATTATTGGTACTAGGATAAATACAGCTTCGGCGGTGGGAGTTTGCTACTTTTCTTAGTGCAGATGCTATTTCACAGAGGGAGCAGAGATATAGGAAGTTATATTTCCGTAGACTTTTAAGTATATATTAATAGAAGGATCATGTTTTTTTTTAAAAGGAGGATAATGGGCCAAAAGTGGAAAGTTAAGTGTCTTACAAGTATTGTCGAAGAAAGAGGTCTACGATGTTGCCATTTGATGAGGCCATTACAGTGCCAGTAATCTCTGCAAAAATAATCTGTTGACAGGCACTCACAAAAATGAATAGAAAGAAGCCAACAATCAGTTATAAAATACTGCTTCTAAAAACACATTTCTAACACTGATCTGTTCATTCAAAACAGCAGCAGAGGCTAAGCTCATCTGAGATCAATTCTGATATTGAGAATTACTTGGAAGAAACTTTGAATTTAGCTTTCAAAATTAAGAAAAGAAAACTTCACAAAAGGAGTGCTAGTGATCAGGAATGGCTTTTGAGTTCTGAGACCATTTACTGCAATGGTAGGAGACGATACTGAATATCAGTTTAAAATATTTTGGTTTTTTTATAACAAATGACATTCCTGATTCCCGAGAGCATCTCAGGAGGAAGCTCTGCAGTAATGTAGGGGTGATTCAGCAGAGATGTGGAGTTTCTGGTCACATAAGGCAAACTGACTTTAGTGCAGCTCACGTATGGTCATCATCAGGATTAATTATACTCTGAATTTCAACATCACACTTCACCTTACTTTGCTAAAGCCTGTGGCCCGTCTTCCTTAGTCGCATGTGCCTCTCTTGCCGCAGTTTCCTACCTGGAAAGAGGTGACTAAATGTAAAATAGGTGACTATAATTGTATCTAGATGCTTGCAGTCAAATCCAAACTACCCACTACAGGCAAGCTGACTCGCAGCCTGAAGCAAGCCAGCTGGATCAGTAAGCAGTGAAAATCCGTCGGGGGAAAAGGGAGAAGGGGAACAGAATGGGTCTAGTTCAGATTCAAACTTCACAGCGTACACAGACATGGCTGTGTTCCTGTCCATAGAAACAATCTGAACACCTATGCGAACACAAGTCATTGAAAATATGGATATAGCCTATATGTCTAGAAACCTAACTCAAACCTAACAGAGACTTTTAACTTAAGAGAAAAAGGTTTAACTTTCTCAGCTTATATGCAGATTTTCATACTTTGTTCTCAAGAGTAAAATCCAATGACACTTCTCTTCTTAGGCTTCACAAATAAAGACAGATTTATATGCAAATGTCCTCTTGTAGCTAATCCTAGAGCCCTGTGTCTGCCAAACTGCCAGAACTTCACCCAACAGCTACAAGGCTTGGCAGAGCAAGGCACACATACACAGACACACATATATATATATAGGTTTACAGAACATTCTGCCATCATGTTACTCTGTGGTCTGGAAAAAAAGTGGTGCTTGAAAGTTTATGAAATGTTACTAAGAAACTCTTGAATTATAATGTAGATATATTCTACCACAGAAATTAGAAATAATTCACAAAATATTAGGGCATGATAGGTCAACGGTTACCTTTCTCATGCGTTGGTGAGAGGTACAAAGTAAGAGATGAAACAATTTATTTGCAAGAATATTGAAAATGACTAGTTTCTGTGGTTTTCTGATCATCAGGACAAACTATGATTTCTGACAGGGCCAGATGGAGCTGTGGTCTGGACTGGCAGCACAGATCCGCATCAGCAGCATAGAGGCCTCTAGTCTTGTTGGCCTTGATCTCTTGCAAAGCTTGCATCAGTCCTCTCTGCTGAACCACGCAGCCTGCTCTTGGGAGATCAGGGCTGTGTTACTAGCTTTGCTAGTTTTGGAAAAAAGTCAGCTAACCTCTCTGTACCTCAGTTTCCTCATATCTAAAATAGGGATAATAATTCTCTGTTTGGCGAGGTTGCTGTAAGACATCAGTGCTTGCACATGTTGCTGCTGTTATTATTTGTGAGTTTGGGACCAGCATGATGGGAGTACTCTGAGAGACTTAGAGGCCAGGCAAACCCTCAAAACTTCAAACATTTATTTATGCTCAGATAATAGGTAATTTTTCTGTTAACTACTAAAAACCAGACATTAATCAATTTATTAGTCAGTCCTTATGTATACAATGATGCAAGTCTGATGCCACATTGCTGGCTCTGATGGCTTTGGTGGTCCTTCCCTCTGAGACCGAGATGGCTAGGCTCAAGAGCTTTTCCCCGAGGGAAGCTTTACGCTTTCCCGAGCTCCACAGTGTATCGCTGATGTTTATATATGCTTTTCTGTGGGTCAAGATCTTTCTGGTCCAAAGGATTTTTTTCTCCTTTCATGGATCAGCCTCTGTTCTGGCTTGTCGAGGGATGTGTTACCAGCTGGGTGCCACTGCTTGGGTGCCAGCCTATACCAGCTCGTTCAGAGCAGTGCTACCTGCTGGCAGACTGTGTGCCAGTTCTCCGATTCCTTCTAATAGTTGTGGACTGGGTACCGTTAACTTCTTTTTAACAATTTTTATGCACCTATGCCAAACCAGCAGATATTACAAGATACATTTTGCTTCCTACTCTAAATCAATCAGTCTTGTAGTAAGTCTGGGTACAAGACGAACAGAAATAAAGTGCAAATAGACCTTCATGCTACATTGAGATCATCTGATGAAAACACTATAGAAATGTAAAATGTTAGTGTGGTAGCATAAGAATATAACATTACGAATAGGGATATAGAAAACTTAGTTTAAAAATACATTAGAAAATGAAACGTGCTTGAAATGGGATGGCATGCAGAGCTATGACACTTTGTTACCTTTTTAAGTACTAACATAAATACTTTCTACTTTGTGGGGGGAAAAATGGCTGCACCTGAACTGTAGAGGAGTTAATCTCTGCAGGTTTGATCTCTGATGTGTCCTGTCTGCATCTCAGGCAAATTGCGAGCGTGTGCACTATCCCATCACATGTTCTGTTTTCCTGCAGAAGGAACTGGAAGCATACCAGCATGGAGGAAGATAAAATCCTTCGTAATCGATTCCCCTGGATAGTCAGTGAACCAGGACTGTGGAAACCCACTTGCCCTAATGCTGGGCTTTGCCCCCTACACTGTGCACCTAAGACCAGGACGAAGAAGTGCACTGTGGAGCATAACTGCCCCAACCTGCAGGTACGGCCAGCGAGAACTGTGTCACGGCGGTGATTTACCTCACCTCTTTGCTTCTGCTGAACTTGAATTCATTCCCTTTTCTTTTTTTCTTCAGTGCAAGCACCCCAGAGCGCAGACATGGTAGCTGATCCTTGCCCAGCAGAAGGGGCTGCAGACCGCTTGATCTCAGGGGACATAGCCTCAGCTGGTATAGATTGACATACATGAAGTTCTAGCAATTTACTTCAGCTGAGGATCCCATTTGTCTGCTAGTTTGTTCCATAACCCTTTCTGTAGTTTGGCTAATTAGTTTCTTTTTCTTTTCAGCTAAGTGAAAATCTCTAGGCTCAAACTAAAGCCTTGTGGCTTAAATGACTTTTTTCCTGCTAAATCTCTGTTGAAATAATTGCTGTGTCTAAGGACATTCTGAAAATTTGGATGTAAATACCTCACAGTAAGTCAATGTCTGTTTTACTTGTTTTGTATCATATTGCACTAAATCTGTTGACATTTAGTCATTCTAAATGCACTTTTTATGCAAGCAGAAGGTGTAAAACATGTAGTCAAGTATGAGAACTTCTTATGTGTTTGGGTGTATTTCAGTGAAATAGTATACCTAGAATGAATAAATATAAGTGATGCTTAGGGTTTTTTTTTCCCCCGTTGGACCATGCAGTGAAAAGCTGTAGTATTCCTTCGTGCTATTTCTCTTTTAATCATGCAACATTCTTAGAATAATTGGAAGCTAATTTTGGTAGATATTGTAGAAAAAAAATCTGTTTTTTCCAAATGGTAATTTTGCAACATTCATAAGCTTGGGTAAAAAAAAATTATTCCAGCTTGGGAAACTGACATTCGTGACTGTGATGGATCCGTTTATCTGAGTTTTCAGGTCCTCTGGCGCTTAAAAATTTCCATAGCTAATCTGCTTCCCCCAAAATGCTTCAGTCCATGGAGGCTAGAAATCATATGCTTAGGAAAAGCACATTTAAGTATTTTAGAAAAAGGGTTGAGGAGGAGTAACGTGGCAGGAGGCAGGATAATAAGGAGGACTGGAAGAAAAGAGCAGTGGCAAAAGTTATGAGATCAAAGCTCAGCACTGTTTCAGTCACTTGTTTTGCCTATTTCAGTTATCGAAGTGCTAGCATAGTTTTCTGTGAAATATTCTCTTATATAAAGCTTTGTTTCTAGTGGTGATTTAGCACTTCAGCTAAGTAGTAGCTAGAATTACTGACTACAGTCTTCTATGTGAGGAAAAAGTCTTGGGCTGTGATACCTAGAAAGACACAAATAAATAACACTGTGGAGAAATGGGCGCTTGTAAATAAGAAGAGGGTATAAATGGAGCTGTTTCATTTTTTGTAGAGAAGCTGGGGAAGGATCCAAGAAATATTCTCGGGTTATTCTGAAGATTAAAGGATTAAAAGGATTTTATTAGAACTGTGCCAGTTTTGGAAAATGTACCTAGCACACAATCTTCAACTCTTCTTATTACGTTTCCCAGGCTGGTAAAGTAAATGGCGAATTTCAACAGCATGTTTACAAGTGTGAGGGAGGTGCTAGTGAAAAGTAAGCAGTAGTAAGTGTGTTGGGGGGGGTCTTTTTTAATCAGTTGTATACTGTGGAAAGGAGTGAGCCTTGGTAAAGTAAAGGGAAAGGAGCACCCTGCGTTTTCTGTGTGGCCTAGATGCATCATCATGAACGAGGCAAAATGAACAAAGCACGCTATACCTTCTAGCGTTAGAACAGGTCCATCACTCTTCAGATCCTTGTAAAAGTCTTGCTATAAACCCATGAAAACCACATTTCTGACTTCCCTGGTGATGATTGCTCCACCAACTGTACTGTACCCTGATGTACCTCTGATTATATCCACCTGAATGAGAGCTCTGCTGGGAGCTAGCCAAGTATCAGCGGAGCCGGCATACCAGAGTTTGCTTAGATGGATTGGAGATAAGGAGGAGGGGGAGAGGCATGCAGGTGTAAGTCTTGACTGATTAGAAAGATGAGATCCGTATCATGTGGCAAATATGTGATCCAGCTGTAACTAATCAGCTTTACCTGTGATCTACCAGCTGCTTTTCAATTAGTATCATCTTCAACTTCTTTGTCACCAGATTTCATGTTGTCAGTCAAAATGCTATTGAGCCACACACTTCCAAAGGGCTTCCTATTTGAAAGTGATTATGTTGAAATAAAAATAAAACCGTTACAAAGACCATATTTTAACGGGATTTGGTTTTTGTGCGATTCAACCAGAGGCATGTTTGTTTGATTTTTCATGAGATTGGTCTGGGTTATGCTATGACACTGTTACTTATATGTCACATTTTACTGCAATTACATCCTTCAGTCAAACTATTTACTTAACATATTTAATAGAGGTAATTTCACTCTCTGAGTAAAATGATAAGAACATAATATAAATCTAAAACCAGTGGGACTGAGGGAGAGGAAAAAATGAAAATTACAGTTTTCAGAGTTCCAGGAGCTAAACCCAAGCCAAAGTCCTTTCAGATCTTTGGCTCTGAGAGTTGTCTTCTGGAGGGATCTCTAGAGCAACATGTCACCAGATCTACTCTAATTAATGTAGAGGTAGCCCTGAAGCCTGTTGGGTTTTGGTGTATGCTCTGAAGAATGCTCCAGTTTCTGAGGTAAGTGCTTTGGATTAGCTTATACCCTTCTTGGAAAGTCTTTTAGTGCTGATGGAAGCACTCCGCAGTGCACAAGCAGTCCCACAGCTCCTCATCTTAACAACAAAGCCTTGTTTGGCATTCGCTTTCCTGCCTCTTTTCTGCCCTGTGACCACAGCAGTGTGGCATAAGGGATTAAGCCTCACAGTTTTCCGGACTCCTCTTTGCATTTGCTGCATCCTGCTCTTGTTGCAGCTGGTTACTATGGTGTGAATTGTGTGACGGAGCATCCCTCAGAGCTGCTGACACCCTGTAGAGCAAAGGGCTCTGAGTGATTGATGGCCCGGAGTGCAGGATCACTGGTCTCTCCTTAACCCCAGACACTGAAGACAGACGTCCTTGCCCTGCATAAATCAGCTCAGCTCTGGCTTTTTTTTCCAGTAAGCTTTCGTTGCAGGGTCTAAGTCCTGGTTGACACCAGCCATCTTCTGAGTAGCTGTCAGCTATAGCAGTGGGAGAATAGAGAATCAATGTAGAATGTGGCAATAGGCAAATCCTTCGCAGTGCCTGGAAGTACACATGCTTTTGATGGTTTTGATGTTAAATCAGACAGGAGAAAAACGACAAACGAACTAGAGGAAAAAGGATAGCACTTTGCAGGGTGTGTTGAAGAACAGCAGCAACAGGGTTTATCTGGAAACAGAAGCAATGTGAAAACATTAGATTTTACTGTGTACTAATACCGATATTGCCCTCTGACAACAGTGGAATTGTTGTCGTGTAAATCCCCTTTTCTTCTTGTATCTCCCCCAGTATGTTCATCAACCGCAAAACTAGCTCATGAAAAAAATTTAGGTGGGATTGAAGAAAATCAGTTTGTGCAAATAAAGTTATTTTTGCTATTCTGGTTTTAATATTTCCTATAATGGCAAGTAACTTCACTGACTGTTTGTGGCTGCAATGTTCAGTGTGCATGTTATTAAAAACTTATTGTTACTCTTATGCTCACTAAGCTCTAATAGAAAACAGAGCATTTTTAGGATGTGGATAAGTCTAAATTCATAAGCAGCCAGAAAAAAATTGGGCATTGAAAAAAACATGTTTCAGAAAAAATGTAGGTGGCCCTCCATCCTTATTTCATTGCACCATTTATTTATTTGATTTTTTTCTAATTTCTCAGTGACAGTTTGTTTGAATTCTTAAACTACATTGGTCTAAGATTATTATTGTTATTAAATTACTGACAAACTCTATCTTATTCAAACAAGTCGTAAAGAATACTTCTCACCTGACAGTCTCAATAATAACTGGTCCTCTAGCAAGAGCTGAGCAAAATTCTTTCATTTATTGTGATAAATATCTACTCAGTATTTTCAAATGAAATTTAGGAATGCCGTTTAGTCTGCTCAACATCTAGTAATAATTTTATTCCCAGTCTTAGTCCCCAAACCACTTTTGCTTTATTTTAAGCATGACTCAAGTTTAACACCTGTTTGTCAGGGGTTACGGAAGGGACCTTTCCTGATTAACTAAACAATTCAGTTTGCTCCTTAGAGCCCAGACCTGTCCCTTTTGTTCTCCTTATAAATTTCTTTTCAAATTTGTTCTGCCCAATGAATTTTACCTTTCCTTTTTTCTTAGCTCTGGGCTTATTTGTTCTATACTTACGCTGGGCTTAATCTTCCTTGCCACAGGCTGGCCAAAAATGTCAGAGGCTGTATGCCTGTGGAAGAGGAGGACATGGACTTCCTCCCCCAGAAACCTGCAGTCCTTTCATTTCTCCCCCTTTCCCAGGGGAGAAAAGCTTTTGGTAGATGAGAGGGAGAGAGTACCTGATTCTTGTAATATTTCTACTAGCTTACCTGCTAGGAAATTAATCTTCTTTTCTCTTTCCTGTGGTTTGGGGTAGTAGGTATGAAAAATTTCTGTAGAACAGTATTTTAGGCTTCTAAATAATTTTGCTTTTATTTTTCTTCCACGTTCACTTTGCAGGGACTGACCTTACCTCCATATTTAAAATTGGCTTTTCACTTTTCATATTCACTGACCTCACTATGACCAAAATAATTAATCTGATACATCTGTAATGTTTCATTAGGGTTCCTTTTTATTTTATTTTATTTTAGGAAAATTGAGACAAATTAGAAAAGGCATTTGGGAAATTTTCCTGCTTCAGGAAAATAAGATTAAGTCACCGCTTGAACATTTTCCGAACTCTCTTGGTTCATCGTATCTCCAAAATAGCTCGGTATAGAACTTCCAGATGAGTACATTGGCTTAATCTGTTAGCTTTGGCAACTACTAGCAGTGTTGAGTAGACTCCCTTCTCGCTGATAATGGTTAAGCAGTTGTGGTTGAAATTACTTTGTTGTTAGAACAGTTTCCACATACGTAAAAGGCTCTGAAAGGCTCATAAACAAAGGCATGGGCAGTGACAGTAATCTGACTCTCAGTTTTGTGGTACTATGTAGAAATTCTGGAAATTCTGCAGAAATGTCAAATAATTTTGTTTCAGTGTGTGTTTTAATTATTAGTTTTCAATCTAGACTGTGAACCTTTTATCTTTCAATTTTGAATTTGTGAATATTATCCTTGCTTTAAATTTTTTGGATGTGCCGTAAGCTTTTGCGCACAAAGAAAACAAACAGGCGGGGCAATTGACATCTTGGATAAAGATGAATTTTGTGGCAACATCACAGCTGTGGAGTGCCAGGGATGCAGCTTGTAAAGCCCAGAGGGCATTATTGACCAAGTGTGAGGAGCAGGATTATGTGAGTGTCAGCAAGAAACAAAACAGTTTTTACCGCTAGAATTTTACCTTTGCCTACTTTCTTACATTTAAGGTTTTAAAGTGTAACTTCAAAGTGAATCACTTGACCTTTTCAATATTTAAGCGGTTTGAGGAGGAAAAAAAATTTGCAAGTATTCCCTTCTCCTGTCCCTCTTTATGGCTTCATGACGTTACTGATTTTCAGGCTTCAGAAAGTGCAAAAATCCTTGCCCTCCTGGCACTCAGCACTCTTCGAACTTAAGTGGTCTCAAACCAGTCGTGCTTTAACCTTAGTTAAAATTTCATGGAAACAAATTCTTTTGGTGTGGTGTAGACTACTCCCTCTGTCTGACAGCAGATGGGGTATCTCTTTCAATGGCTGTGCAAAGAATAGGTGCAGAAAAATGCATCGTTACCTCTGCTTGCTTGAGAGATGTATTTGAAGGCAGAGGGTGTATTTTAAGATTGTCATGTCTAATGGTTCCTATTTCATGTGATTGAATTGTTTAAGACACTAGTAGAGATTTAAATAAAAATATTCCCATACATGGAGGCTGATTTTGGAGGGGGGGGGGGAGGATTTTATACCTGAAAACTGTAGGACTTCGCAGGGGGAGACACTTGCCATGAGGTCAGTAGAGAACAGTTCCGTGTCTTCTGAACAGGTTCTTGCTTTTCTATCAGGTTGGTTTAAATGGATTTTAATCCTCTGGCTTTTAACTATGTCCTGTAGTATTTTAGTGAATGCCAAGTGGAGACTTGCAAGTGAGAAAGAAAATCTGCATGTGGAAAATGTCTGGGGAGTGAGCAGAGAAAAGAAATCAGAGTGGAAAAGAGAACTTGGTAGAGTCATTTGTCTGCAGAAAATTAGCAAGTCAGCAACGGGCGATACCATTAGCATTAATAGTGAAATAATTTTAGTATGTCTCCTTAGTTTCCTGGAAGTAGCATAATAAATGCTGAAATGGTAAAAGCCACAGTTAGGATTAACAAGCATACGCAGTTTGCACTTTCAAGACAATAAAAAGATACTAAATATTAACTTGAATTTAAATTGCACATCTTTTCTGTCTGTCATGGTGGTGAACAATACCTCAAGGACTCATTAGCAGTAGCAACCATCCTTTTAAATTTTGATTGAAGCATTTGATTTTTAGAAGACTCATATTATTTTAGCTCTCTTATTCAACTGTGAGGAAGCGAGAGAGGTGACTGGGATTTTATTGTGTCGATCTCCCGCTGCCTTGTCTCATGGGCAGAGATAGATATGTTGTACTGTCCTCGGTGTTTGCGAATGCATAACTCTGAACTCGCAGTTGGCATTGTGGTTCTACTTGGGGACAATGTTTGTGTGTTTTATGCGTGTATATTAGGAATTTTCAAGAAGGGCTCAAGTTGGGCTGTTACCATTAAACTTGTGATTAAAAAAAAATCAGGCAAGCTAGGACTCAGATGTCATATCTGCAAAGTGTCAATGAGATCAAATGCTCAAATACAGTAATTGTGATGACAAGGTTTTTGATTATGGCTTATGGAATATCGATAGCTTCGACTAATTTGTTGCCACCAGTCAATAGTGGATGGAAATCTGCATTAGAACCAAGTTCTGGGCTGCAGAAATGTTTTGCCTCTGAAGCTGCTGGTACTGACCATGCTGGAGCTGCCAGGCTGGATGGATTGCCTGGTCTTGCTAATATGGCTGTTGCCATTTCCTGTGTTTTGTTGACTTCAGTTGCAGCAGAATTAAGATAATCATGAGCACTTTTGAAAAATCTATCTGTTTTTATATAAAGCATGTGCATGTTTTAGTAAAATCAAAGTAGTTTGCAAATGTCTAACTTTGACCTCAACTTACAAGCCTTTAGAGCACATGATACCTGGTGACAATGAATACAAACACGCAACAGACCTGGTTGAAAACAGTTTTAAGTGCCCTATGTTATTATTAAACATTTAAGATTGTTAAAATTTTCTTAGTGAACTATTTGCAAAGATACCAATACTTTGGGGGGTTTTTTTTGGCAGTGGTGGTGTCTGCGATTTCTTCATTATTGATGGAAATAATTAAACTGACCATCAAAGGTTTTACTAGCTGCAGCAATTTATGCACTTGTGTAGTTTCTGGCCAGCTAAACGGCAGAACATGGTGGCTGCCTGCATGTCAGCTTGTTGCAGTGCATGCATGGGTGCTTACCAAAGAGGCTGACGGAAGCGGAGCCTCCTCAGGATCACGGGCACCGCAAGGGGATACACAGCTGGGCAATATCCCGTTTGTGTCAGGACTGCTTCACCCTTCAGACAGGAACTATAGAAAACTATCTTTCTCCTGTGACTTGCATTGTGGTTGTAATTTGTGGGATTTTAAATAGATTTAGCTCAGCTGATTATTCTCAAATGTTTGGACTTTTTACTAGAAATGTGATGCATTCAAAAACTCGTGGTATTAATTCAGGACTTCAGATAAACTGAGTGTCTTCAGAGGTCGCTCTACAACTTCTGGATGGGCATCTTTTTGTAAGGGCACTGCTTGAACATGACACAGCTTTGTGTGTTCAACCTCAGAATGAAAGTGCTCTTTTCTAAGTGTTTACTGTGGGCAGAAATAATAGTACGACAGCAAAAATTGCTGGCCACAAGCAATTTTCTTCATAAACACGTATCTGCGTTTTAAATTATAGCATATGTATTTGAATATTTTACTGCTGCTGAAGAGAGATTTGAAGTTAAGTTATTTTAATTTCATCCTGTAAAAGCATTGATGGTGGAGCAGCGTTAGGACAAGTTTTTTTTGGGCAAGGGTTTTTCAGGCAGTGATGGGCAAGACAAGCACTGGAAATAGTTCAATTGTATTTATGTGAAAGGTGCCGGTCAAGCACAGAGGCTTGGCAGCAATACATTTATGGTGGGGTATGAAAAAAATAATGTTGTGTTTTGTTGCCCACAAACCCTCATAAGCTGGGGGTACAAGGAGGACACTGACTGCCTACAGCCTGAGCGCTGCGGTGGTACCTGCAGACCGGCCATGCGGCCGCTCCCAGGCCTTTTGTCAGATGGGAAGAATTAATGACATTGGGGAAATTCTTGAGTTTCTTGCTACTTAAATAGCGGTTCATTTGTTCAAACTTCTGGAAACCAAGTTCATGCTGAACAACTTTGCTTAATTTTTCGTTATGAATAGTGCCATTGCTTCAGCGAAGGCCCATCTCAAAATGAAAGCTGTTTAAAGGTCAAACGTAGTTTATAGCATCATTATTCACCTCGTGCTCATTCTTTGGGAAATGCATTCAGACACCTGATTGTTGCAAAAATATTTTTGCAAAGCAAAAGCTCTTTTTCTACATGCTAGAAATGTTAGTTTTGAATTCAAGAGAAATACATTATTTTACTGAGGCTGCAGAGCAATGTATGAAAAACAGATAAGATTAGTACTGTTTGTGCACTTTGATTTAATAAAGCCCATTTTCCTTTTGGAGGTACCTTTCTTGGCCTCCCTCCCTTCTTCCTCAAACAAAAGTCTTTAGCTACACATAGCTTACCAGCTTAAGTACACTTTAAAAATGGTAATTTAAAAGCCCTGTATGGCCAAAACAGCTCTGTTCCGGAACGACTCACAGCATGGTCTTTAAAACAGAACACCCAGCTACTAAGCTGTTCTGTGTCACCTCAAAACATCTGCTGGAAAACAAGGCTATAATAGAAACATTGTTCTCAGATGTTCTTTCTTCTTTTTTGTTAAGTCTTGTTAAATAGCCAGTATTTCATTTCAGTAGAATAGGGGCCTTTTCTCTTGCAGCAGGAAAAACTTTCCTCCTACAAGCATAATTCTGTATGCGTGCGTGCCTGTACTATCTTTTACATCTTTTCTTTTAAGAGACTCCAATTAAGAGCTAGTCTAACTCAAATGGTGGCTGTTTACCCCTCTTAGCCTTTTCTTTTCTACCGTGCATATGGCTCCCTACTTCCTTCCCGTTCCTCCAGTTGCACCGACGCTCTTGCCTGACTCTCCGAAAAAAAGACGGTGTTCACATGCGTGGCTGTGGTGCATTTTCCCTTTGCTCTTTGTACCGTCACCCTAAATGTCTGCTGCTCTCTAGGGTCTGTTCTTCATCCACAGCCCTCAAAGCAAGTACCATGTTTTTCTCCTACAAACATACCCTCTTCTGCGATCCATGGAGCAACACCACCATCCTATGGAGGAGATGACCGGATCCATGGGGTGCTTATGCTATGGCATTGGCTTCCATCCACAACTCCCCTTCCCTCGCTCCTTAAAAGTAGCGTGTGAAATAAGATGAAGTATGCCTATTCTACAAGGAAGCTTTGTAGTTGCTTTTAGGTCTACAGGTCTAGAAATTTAGAAGATAGAAGTAGAAACTAAAGGTAGCTTTGAGATTCAGAGAGCTCGTAACCCGAGAGGACCCTTTGGAGGTAGTCAGCAGAGAAGGAATCTCCTGAGGCCTTTCTTTTTATTCATCCTTTGATCAAGAGTATTTGCCTCCGAAATGGCAAAGTTTAAAGACTATCTACAAAAGCGTCTGCTATGAGCCAGCCCCTGAGAAATGACTGTATCTGTAGGCAAACTGGAAATAACATTTCCGCTGCCAGATGAACTTTCAGACAGTTAAATTCTCATCACAGTGGGGAAAGGAAAAAGGAACACTGAGTTATGAAAAACACTTTCATTAAAATAAAAAAAAATCTATTTTAAGTTAATTGTGTTCCATTTTAAGTATGGCTTATAATACCCACCTACCAGTCAGGTTTAATGTAAACAGCAAGTAAAATAACTTGATGTCATTTGATTAGTAATAATTTTATTTTAATTCACATCATCATGTCAACTCTTTTCCCATTTCAAAACAACTGACCTACTGACTTCTTAAATTTAGACATGTTCGGACCTTTTGAGTATCAAATACAATAGAAGTACTTGCATAAGGAAGGCAACGCATTCATCTAATTATAACTGTGATATGGAAAATGTTAAGATTCTTAAAACCATGTTTTGTGTTTAATCATGAAATTTGCTTCTGCCCTTATGTGTGTGGAAAGAGATATTGCATGTCTGCCATTGTAGTACATAAAGTACTGATGTTTCTGATAAGTTTTGGTCAATCTGGGGATGAACAAAAGAACACACAAAACAGCATAAGATGCTGCAGGTAGATATTCCTTGACTGTTGGTCTTCGTTTTTCAAGAATTTGATTCACATAGAGTTGCACATTCTTGTAGGAGTACCGGTCTCTCCAAAAGACTTGGGAACCTGATTGTATGCATCGCAAGGCAGCCTGCTGGCATAAACTGATGTTTTCTTGTGCTTCCTGTCGAAGTAGCTGTAGTGGTATTTGCAGCAAAAGATGGTTTTAGTTTATAGCCAGCTTCTGGCTGATACATGGACCTGGTTAAGATTTTGTTTCTTTTCCAATCCAGGCTTTCCAATAAAAGAACAGCAGGATCAACCTAATGTTTTAAATCCCCACCTTTTTTTTGGTGATTTATTGCCAAACCACTAAATCTTTTCTATACCCGCAAAGTTTTTATACAGTGGAACTGTAGCTGTGGCACCAAACAACGCGCAAGATCTCGGAGCCACCTGTAGTCATTTGAACTGTGTTTTCTTTGTACTTATAGCTTCTGTTGACAACAGATCTGCAAATACTCTTTGGGTAGGCAGCATTCATTTTTCCTGGTATTCAGTACTGTGCCTAAATACGTGAATTTATTCACCAGTTCCTTGGTAGCTGATACTTCTAGTGAAGAATGCCAGTGTGTCCCCAGTCTCATCCCTGGCTCAGTGAGATGTGATTTTTGGATGCTGGGGGTCTCCCTCCCGGCTCAGTTTGGTGACGGATGCTACCAACCGTATGTGGTCACTAGAGTTTCATGGCTCAGTGCCCTGCCCTTCTCCTGGCCATCCTCCTGTGGAGGAGAGAGAAGGAAGAGAGATGGCCACTATCCTTGGACTGTCCCCTGTGATGGGGCCCACTGTTGTTGCCAGGTCCTCTACTCATGGCTACTGTGGAAAGAGCGTGGGAGCCTGTGTAGTGTGTCTCTGCAGGCTTGCTGACTTTCTGTCCTTGCCTTTCATTTTAGGGAAGAATCTCCCTCTTGGACTTGTGCTGGAGTCCTCTTATGATCCCTCCCCCTTCCCACACTGCTGCCTGAGCAATCTCTACATCTTGATGCCTTGGGAAGGGCCTGATTCTCCATTTTCCCTTTCTAAGACACGCTGAAACCCCTTCGGTTACCAGTCCTCGCCTGTGGTCACACTGAACAATGAACATTTAATATTTGACTGTTCCAGAGCTTCCGTAAACCAAGTAAGTTAGCCCCAAGCCCTGCCAGCCCCATGAACCCTTCCTCCTGCTTGTGTCATCTCAACACCTTCTGATTTGGGCCTTCAGTTGGGAGAAGGAAGGTGGCTTATCTGGACCTGCCTCTTTCACAGTCCCTCCTGGCCCTTACTGATGCCAGCCAAGTTCCCTACGCAGGCAGCAACGCTTTCTGCGCTGTCTGGCTTAGGCCACGGCACTGGGCCTTACTGCATACTGCTCCTCAAGCTTCAGATGCGCTGGAGTTTGAGCAGCCGTGCTGTCCTTATCATAGACAATTTGTGTGACATCTGAGCTGAGATCCAGGCTGTGCTGCGCTGAGGCTTGCAGCTCTGGCAGTCGCGAGGTCGCAGACACAGCCAAAATTGTTCTCCAGTGAGCAAGGGAAACTAAGATGGTAATCAAGATGCATCTGCAAATTGCAATCAGTCCTGCCATCCCTCTCCAGTTTTACCTCCGTTGTGAGGAGGGAAAAAAAACCAAAACCAACAAACGTGTTTGAGAAGTTGGACTTGGACACAGTGGCTGCTCATTTACAGACTTCTTCAGGATGCAGCTGCAGAAGTGGAAGTCTCCTTACATTTAGGAGCACTAGGCATGATCAGAAAAATAGGAATACTGTGTAGAGAAGGGGAAAATTTTGGGGAATCACTAAAAACACTTGAACAAAATGGAATCCCTTTAATGTAATAATTTTACGTAAAAGGAAGGAGGAGACTAGAGTAAGATTGCCTTTCAATGAATACCCTTTGAGGTCATTTAGCTTTTCTATCGTCATTGTGAAAAAATATACATATATCTGAACAGCATCAAAATGTGACATATTAACTAAATGCTAGAGACATTTGTCCTTGATTTCTTACTGTGAAAATTTCCAAAGAACGCAGTCCAGGTTTCATCCTTTCTGGATCTAAGTCAGCCAGAGTTGCATTTATTTTCTTAGCACTGTTTTCATTCCTGAAATGAGTGTTTATTAGAAATAGGTAACAGAAAGCAAGATCATCTTGTGCCAAAAGATTCTTCTAAATCTGATGTGTGTTTGCTTCAGAAACTTTAGATGTACAAATATTTCTGTGGCTTTGGGAGGGGAACTAGCTGTTTCCTTTGAGGTATCAATACGAGCATTTTGGGGCTAAATCCTTGTCTCTGCTGTGACACTGGAACAGGTTTCTAAGGCCCTTATATAATTTAGGGCTCGTGCCAGTGTTGAGAAATGGACTTTAAAAACTGTCAGGCTTTGTAGAAAGCCTGGCTAGGACACTGGTGAGTTTGGCACTTGAAGCCCAGATCCTGACCAGATAGAGACTGCACATAGGAAGGCCAGGCCAGGAGAATGGCGGAACAAATTACTAATGACACCTAGAGGAGGAAAAAGAATTTGGAAAACATCACGGATTTGGTGTTCATGGTTCGACTGCCACAATTATAAAACTACATCAGTTTTCATCAGGTTTTCACTGACTGTTTGACTAAGCTGGATCCTATCCTAAAGTATAGGGACTGTGCTTTTGATCATTGGTATTGCAGTGAATTGAGGGGGAGAGGTAAGGAAAAAAAAAAGACAGAAACTTAATTCTAACTAATAAGTGAGAGATTTTATCATAAAAAAAAAAAAACCAAAAAACTTGCTCTGCAGAAGGGTGACCTCTTTTTGGTTCACCTGTTTTCATGTTGGGCCCTGAGCCTGCAGAAATTCAACTATTCCAGTGAGGAGTGAGTGCGGCTAAAGACGTGAGCACTCACTCTTCTCCCTGAGAGCCCTGGGCTGATAACAACACTGCTTTTTCTTGACCTATGCAAGGCAAGGTTAACAGACCAGATTCCTCCCCTGGGGAGAAACGTGGTCTGCAGAACCATCTGGTGACGTGGTGATGTGGCTAGCGAAGACTTGCACAATTTCCCGGTAAGAGCTGCAGAACAATCCCGCAGCATACAGTGAGCGTCTGCAAAGCGAGCGTGTTTGTCTTTTGACACTTACTCCTAGAGGATTTTCAGTTTGGTTTGTTGTTTTTCCTCCCTCTTCTCCTTCAAACTACCACATATCCCTCCTATGATAAAGGTGACTTCCAGACTGATGGAGATATATAAATCTACCTTCTGTGGTTTTTATAGTTACCTTCCCTGTGTAGCAGTGCTTATCTTCATGCTTGCTTTCAAAGAACTCATCAGAGCACGGTTACAGTGAGGGAAGGCTGGCTAGCCAAAGATTTTTTTCACTGGGAAGAAAAAAAAAAAATAGCCTCAGTACTGCAGCTGGACAGACTATGACGTTTAGGAGTAGGTATCTTTCCCTGTGAGCTACCAATTCAAACTACATCTGAATGAACAGGGCCCATGGCTGCTCAACGATCTTTGGGAAATGGATTGATTGTTCTAGTTCAAGGGTGAATTCACATCCCAGCTGGAGCTCCGCAGTTTAGCTGTCAACAATCCCAGGAAAATGAAGCAAAAGAGATCCTCCTAGAGGACTGGAACATGCTGGTAAGGGAATCTGAAGACAATATTGCACCAGCAGCGTTTCACTTCATTCACATATAAAAAGAGAGCGTTTATTTCAGTGCTAGCAAAACTGGCAATACAACAATTAGCTTTGCTAATATACAAGCTCTACACAAAAAAATCGTGCGCTTGCCTGTGAAACATTTTGTGTCATAATCCATCATCTTTGGCTGGTATCTCTCCCTTGTACCATTTTGTGACCTGATCGGATAGTCTTTGTTATGGACACATAACAGAAACACCAATGCATAAAAGAACAAACAGACCAAGTAGGAAGACACCAATCGTATGGGACCATCATAGATGGAAGAAAATGTTGCCCTTATTCAACCTATTTCATATGGTGCATATCTGTCGTCTAGAAAAAGCTTATAAACATAGTTATTTGCATTTGAAACAGATAACAACCGTACGTGTTGATTTATGGTTTAAAAAGGCTGAGAGGCATGTATCGGATTGAATGCTTGGATTTTATTTTTAAATCAATTTAATGTTATGCTTGCATTGTAATAAACATTTCGGAGCAGAGCTCCTGATGTCATTCACGTATAATATGCCAAATTTGGCACCTTATACAAGGTGGTGTAATTATTCTCCTTGTTAGAGATGCAGTAAGAACTGAGAAAGCTTTGCCTACATTACATACATACAATGTACATACATTGTAGCTGTATGTACAAACAGTCCTAGTTCATTTCAGGGAGTAAATTAAACAGCTCAGTTAAGTCCACCACAAAAAAAATCATTTGAGCCGACCTGTGTAATCTTACTCCCCAAAATGAAGTAGGAGTAATCGCATTATTTGTTAAAACTAAATCTTCAGTATAATTTCAGAACCTTTGAAGGTCTGTATGTAGAGGGAAGATATTATAAATTTATTTGGGGGAGGGAGAAAAAGCGGGGGGAATGGTTTTAGCTATAGGAAACACCATGGAGAATTGTATTCATATCAGGTCATTACTACTAAATCCAAAACAAAACCTCCCAGCAAATAAGGAAAGAATCCACACCAATTCTTGTTAAGGGAAGCTACACACCTCTCTGGCACTTCATTTTCATCCAGATTAATTTTCATCCATTTATTTTCATGATACATACATAATACAAGTAAGAATTCAGAGCAGTAAATAATAGTTACATTGCATGTCCATGCTGAGGTGCTAGAAAGCAATTTTCTTCAAAAGCATTATGCATATGATCTACCCCTTGGATTGCCAAAAATAGGAATGCACACGTGTGAGATGGGAAGACTGAAGTAGGACTCGGGACCGATAGTCCTGAGGCTTTTGGGGACGTGTCTGGTTTCACAGGATAAAGATCACTCCTCCATTGCCAAACTAAGAAAGCCAACCTATGCAATTAAGAGAAGGAGCTGGGATAAGTTCAATATAACATTTTAAAAATGTAAAATTTGGTCCTGCTTGCTTTTCAGAAAGGGAAAGACTCTGGCAGATAAAAGGAAAGCTACAAAGCTTATAATTAGAATTTCAAATTCTTACGGCAATTGAACTACCTAAGGGTTTGTAATTCTAGATAAAAATTTATGATGCAGTGGTAGATTAAATATGATTTTGGATGCCTTTGGAGGAGGGCATGCATGTCTCAGTGATGTGACCACATTAAGGAGCAGAATATATTTGAAAGTTGCTGAAAATAACTGAGATTTCTACCGGGAGTAGGGTCACTAAACCATTTCCAAACAAAACAGAAGTGGGTCAAATTATCTACTGATTCACTGCAAGGAAATTAACATTCTCTCTGATCTCTGAAGTTATAGAGAAATCATTGCCACTGTGGCTAATTTTTCTGTAACACTGGCCCAGCTTGGCTTTCTATGAGCCAGAGCGAGCCATCTATCAGCAACGAGTTAACAACTAACGAATCATCCAACCAACGAGAGCAAGTAGGTCTCTCCACTGTCAGCGAACGAAGGATAGGAGGTCGTTTTGCCCCAACACCTTTTATTTCAGAGCTGAAGAACTTAGTTGTGATAATTTTGAAGTTAGTTCCTATGTACCTAAACTTTTTACTCCTAGGATTGCTTCAGTCAATGCATGGGACTAACCATTAAGCAATTCCATTTTGGACTACATCATTTAAGTGAGAAGGTAAGTGCCGCACTTTTTTTCAGCTCTAGTCATGGAGCTTCGTATGCAGAGCGGTGCTGGATCTGTAGCTGTGAATAGTAGCAGCGTTCCTATTATCTGAAGTAATGATGTGTTTTGGGAAAAAGCTGCTATTTTACATTCTGTTCAGATTGATGTAAACACCATCAATCTTAGCAAAATTTTCTTCTAACATAAGAAAGAAATATTGATTTGTATCAGATAGCGTTATACTAGCAAGGGCATTTAAATCAAGTGGTGGTCTCTCGAGGTTTCTTTTCCTCATTCTGCTTGTTTCCTATTTATTGTTACTTTTTTCTTCTTAAAAGTGTTCAATTCTGAAAAACAAAGGCACTAAATTCATCATTAATTCACAAAATATCCATCTAAATATTCTAAAACCTTCAAATTAAAACAAGAAAGCAAGCAGGGCGTTATAGTTTCAAACTATGAATTAATTCTTAAGTGGCAAGTACATGCAACCGTTTGTAAGATTTGACTATACTTCCCGAAAGACAGATGTGCCAGTTTTCCACAGCTGAAGAGCAGACTGCTTATTTTCTTCCTGAGAACAAGTACAGCACTTGAAAACTCAGCCTTGCTCTGCTTTTACTTACCTAAATGGGAAGGTAGATCCCGATGAAGAATTGCCAGTCCCGAGACACCGAAGCTGGAGCTGCTGTGCCGGAGGGCCAGCGCTGCCGTCGATGCTGCCCTGCCAGCCAGCCCTGCCTGAGGTTTACTGACAAAGAAGAGGCTAGAAAAGTTCCAAAACTCCCTGGTCCTCCATGCAGCCACTTAAAATATTTCTTAGCAACATGAATGCTGCTGGTACTATTTCACTTAAAAGACTCGCTGAGCCAGGCATAACCCCTCCTTTAAGCACAGGCCTTTGAGGGACCTTTGAGGATGTGAGGGGCGTAGTGACTGGCTGTAAATTGAATAAGCTTGCCAAAGAGCCAGCTCACTTTTAACATTGTTTGCCTCTAGATTAACTATGGAGACTTCTTGTACAACTGTCTACATTCCTAATTCCACAAGAGGTATTTAGGGCAAAGAGCCGCTTAACAAAAACCAGCATGCTGTAACTCGGGTTGCGTCAGAAGGGAAGAAGCACGATGAGTACGCTGTTACAAAGATAGAGTTACCGGTAAATCTGAGATTTTCATGGTAACAAAGAGCTTTAGGACTACTAATACAACAAAGCCAGAAAACTAGTTTGGAGAGGAAAGAAGAATGTTTGAAGTACTAGAATTGTATTTATTCATTTTTTTAAAAAACCAAAACCCGAATTGGCCAGTGCATGCTCACACAACAGACCTGAAGATCCAGCTATAAAGCTGGGCACGAATGAAACCTGCCGCCAGAGGCAGCGTAAAGACTGTCAATTAAGTTTTTGAACACAGCAACCAAAGTAATTTCTGGTATCTTTACACAGTTTACTGAAACAGCAAATTCTGTAAGCTGTGATTTAGGAGTGCTCCTGGTTTAAATGAGCAGGGTCCATCATATCAGAGGCTGCCACAAGATCTGGACAAAAAACAGTCAGCAGATTTTTTCAGAACTTGGTTGTCAGCTGCAAAGTTAAAACTCTTTGCATAGCAAGCACAGCTTTCTTGGGGATGGATTATTTCAAGCTCCTGGAACAAACTCCCACAGGAAGCAATAAACACCTTAAATGTCATTTTCTTTTCCAAACGCACTTTGGCCTGTTTTTACTGACAAATATAGTATATATAAGGAATTAGAATAACAAACTGCATTTGACACAGTGAGTCCTTGCTGATTGAACTATGGGAGAGCACTCACATACAACAACTATTATTAACACCACAATAAATATATTTATTGACTTGGCAAAGTAAGAAGTTTAAAGTAGTAGTGTGGAGCAGCTTACAACACTCAGCTAAGTAACATTATTACTTTTTGATAACATGGTCTAGATTATGCATATTTTTATTGTGATACTTTTAAGGAATAGATCAACTGCATTTCTTGTACAGATGTTCTGAAAAAAATCTCTTGGGAAAAAGTATTGCCTTTAGAGCAAAATTAACATTCAACATTGAAGAATAGTGCAAAAAACACTGCTGAAATATTTACAGTAACCCAGCGTTTCTTACGATCTCACAGTTTGTTAATAAACCCATGGTAAGTGTTTTCTTTTCACTTTTTGAGTATGTTAGGCCTCATTTTGAAGACATATTATTGCTTCACCAGTAGCAGTGCTGTTTCCAGAAGGGACATTTCTAGAGGCAGATACCTACATCTATAAAGAAATTTCGTTACCTTCTCTCAATTCCCATACGCACTCTCCAGAGCTATCATTACTGGCAAAACTTAATTATATCATGAGATTCTTTGAACTACTAAACTGCCTCTACCTAATGCAATTGTTAAAAAGTGTATTTTAAATATGTGCTTATAAAACAGTTAGGAGTTGTTCTGTGAGCGAGACTTGGTTTCTTCCCAAACGTAACAGTCCAAAGCAGTTACAATAAAAAGTGCAGAGGAAAATTATTAAATATTTTACAGTTTGAAACTGTGACTATGTAGGCAAGCAGTTTTCTCTTAACTTTAAGCGAAAAGCTAAATTACTGTATCAGCAACTTGTACTGAAGGCAACTTCAAGTACATCTTTGGACCATCGAGCAAAGACTGCACAAATCTAAGTACAAGTATAAGGACTTTGGTAAAATGAAAGGGTAAGAACTAGAAGCAGTAGTTCTCTTGCACTAAGGCTGGTTGTTTGTGGTCCTAACAGGCAGTTTTGTCCTTTTCAATTTTGTTAAATAAAGGTAGTCTGGCTTTCAAGAAGAACACATCTCCTAAAGACAGACTTGACCTTTTCTTCAAGCTATTGTTTTGTTTACTGTAACAGAAACTACATGTAAGGACTTGAAAATGTGATACTTTTCGGCCAGCTCTGTCATATACCATAGCTAATACTGCATTTGGAATGTAATAACATGAAACTGACCCTTACCAAAAATACAGCAGGTTTTAAGGTTTATTTCCGAAATGTTGGTATACACCGTATTAATTACAGGTCTTTTTTTAAAAGTTATCATATTAATGAAATGGGTTTAAGTTTTAATATAATGACAAAATTATAGATATGAAGATATCTGAATGTTGCAACAATTCTTTGTTGTCACATTGCCGTCCCGGTAATGGTGTTTCAGTCTTATTTCTGGCCAAGTTGGGACAGCTAAACACGAAGAGACAGAAAACCATTAGGTTGCTAATCTTATTCTTTCAGTCAAACTAATATCCAGTTCATACAGTAAACATTTCTGCCCTGTAAGTTTTGTTTGTCTCTTACAATGAAAAGTATGCTGGTAATAGAATATTTAATGCATACCCTCACAGGAGAGGATCTGAGCTTCAAATCTTAAGATTTGAATAAATTTCAGAAGTAAAGATGCCACGTACACAGTCAAGTCTTGGAGGAACGAAAAAGTTAATTAAGCTGACTGAAGAGTTAAAAGCTGGTAAGTACCATTTGTTTTGTCTCCTTCAAGTGCAACAAGAAGGAATTTAGTTCTTTAAAATGTACTTTTGAGTAACAATTTACTCTCATCTTAGTAGGAAGTAAAACCACAGGTGGTGACAGCTACTGAAGGGCTATTATTTGCTGACCACCGTGAATAATTTTTATTTTGCATTTGTATTGGAATGAGGCATAGAGAAGTAATGGCAACGATAACTTTTTTTAAAGCACTAAAAGACTGATTTTAATTAATATAGGTATGGATAATCTCAGGCTCCCACTAGGTCAGTACTTATAAATTAAAGCAAAATTTAGGACAAAGGTTTCAATATCATAGCTGAATAGCAGTTTTTAACTTGTGAAAGTCACCAGAATAGCCTGGAAAGACATGCTATTTGTGAAAGTATCAGGACCGAGTAATTTTCTTAATTAGGCAATTATTATGAACTTGTTCACCTGCATTACTTGCGAACTCACATTGCCAATACAGGCCTTCAAAAGTTAAGTAAAAATAGTGACTCCAAACCTCCATTTCAGTCAAGTGAAAATAGATAACAAGAACATGTATTAATCTTTCACAAATTTGTTTGGTTTTTTTTAAAGCCATGGACAGATGTAAAGGTAAATAAGTCAACACACAGTTACAGAAGTAATAAATATTGCAGAGGTTATCAAAGGTACCTACCTGTTTTATAAACTGTGTAGCATTAAAAAGTTCACTGCAGCCATACAGGACATGTTTGCCTTGTTTACCCTAAAAAAAGAAAAGACAGGAAGAAATCAAGTATTTAACAGAGTAGCAGAAGTGGCTTAAAGTAATCGTATACCAAAAAAAAAAAAAAAAATCTTGAAGTCCTACACTTTTGGCTGGAAAAAGAATAGTTGTTCCACCAGAGGAAAAAAATCTGTAATTAAATTGAAGTGGAAAATGAGAGACCAGAGGCAGAAAGAATGTGGAAAAAATGGGGCATTTTACGCATTTAAACACACTAGAATGCTAAGTTCTCTGACATATCTATGAATAGCTTGAGGAAGGTAGCAACCTTACTTGAGCAAACCCTATCCCCTGAAACAACTAGGCACTGCACTAAGAATAGTAACAACGTATTTACTGTTTCTGTTGTGTTAGAGCCTGAACACTTCAATCTGTAATTCATTTCCAGATGATGATGATGTTAAAAACAACACTTTTTTTTGTAAAGGGATTCTGAAACAAAATGTTGATTTCAATCAGATGCATAATAAACCTGTTTGCAGTGAACAGTTTAACAGTATTCGCTTGATAGTAAGGCTGCCAAAGCGCTATGTTAGCATTTTGGGAGTGAAAATCAGTTTAAGCAAAACATAGTTTCAGACTGAGTTTATTTCCAGCGTTGGTTAATAATCCCATGGATCTTCAAAGTTCAAGCACAGGCTTGAGAATAGTTAGGTAAAACTTACTTATTAAAGAGCAAAATAGGAACATAAGCCTTGACAAAATGATTTTTTTTCATATATATTACTAATTGTGGTGTTTCAGCAGAAAGTAACAGAAGCAGATTCTAACAGTCCTTAGCCAGTGGTCACACGCTATTTGGGGAGATGGTAATCCTGGTTCAAGTCCTCATCTTTATTAATTTTGAGTGGTTTGTGGTAATAAGCTATTCCCGTTGCGGAACAGGATCCTGAGCTTGCATCTTTCCATGTTTCAGGCTGTTATTTTGATAGATTCCGCTTTCAGTAGTATGACTGAGTAGCATTTGTTTCTGCCTAGTACCAATTAAACTATACAAATAATTGTGAAATGGGACTGTTGCCTTTCAGGCAGCTCTAAAATACATGAATGTACACTTCCAGTCTGTCATATATATTCTTCTGAAAGTGTAATTTTTAAAATGTGTATGCTTTTATTTAAATTTAATTACTTAGTCCATTCAAGCAAAGAGCTGTATCTCCAAATAATCACTGGAGCCAAATCAAAACTGCTTAACATCTAAAAAAAAAAATAACCTCAGTACTCTTCAAAGTCCAGAATTTTTTTAATGACTGAAAAACTATGCTGGGTTTAAATTTCTTGTGATAAATGATAATGTCTATCACAGGTAGCTTGGAACAGATTATCAAGCAGTACCTTTCTAACCATCTACAAAAGGAAATTAAAGGACATGCTAAATTCTTTTGTACAAAACAGTATGCTAGTCTCCTCTTAGAGGCTCCCTATGGCTTGCAATTCTGATGACACATTTTCAGCATGTTGAACTGAACTGGGCCAACATATCTATTTTAAGGCACAATCTGCCTTACTGACATTATAAATATTTGCTTTTTGACAAAGTGAGATAGTCCATTCTAGCACAGAACTGCAAGTAATTGGATTTGAGGGTTCCTCTCAGTTCTCCTACAAAAAAAACCCAGAATGTCAAAGCTGAATGAACATTGCTTCCTGTTTTAGAAAGTTTTAAAATACTTTCTCTGTGCTTTCAGAGGCAAACTGGCAAAACACATAGTGCTTAGAAAAATAAAGCAGTGAATAAAATCTTTGGTATCTGCTTGCAAGAACAGAACTGTTGATTTTTCTCTTTTTTATTCTGGAGGAAGACTGAGTGACTATTAGAATAATCAATAAGCTACATCTGTTGAAACTACAGATGCTGGAAGCATACCACATGGAAAAGCAAATTTTATTGGATAAGCCTGTAAGAGTCACCTGGGAAAGGCAGACAAGTCTCTGGGGGGTGGGAGGTAGAATTAAGGCTCTCACTAACCTTTCTTGTTTTCGCAAGAGCAAACGGCCAAGTGGAATAAAGGTGAGGGGAGTCTTCCCCCTTGGGAGGTCATCTCCCACTGACCAAGTACGCAGTCTGATTGGAGAAACATACAGCACCCTTCAGCTGTGACAACTGGTGATGAAGAAACCTCTATCCACGGGTTCCAGAAGAAGAAAAACTATGTCCAACTTCTGACTCTCCGTAAGATCTAACATTACCATTCCTGTAGTTTGCAGTTTCTTCTGTCCTTTCCATCTGTCTACCAAATGACCTTCTGTTTGCCCTCTCATTCCTCAGAAACTTCAGCTTCCTGCCACTTTGTATGAAGTGATGAGTGTTTAACTTCTCATCATACAAATGCTCTGTATATACACATAAACACATACACAGCAAACCTCAGCTCTGTCAATATGCAGCTATGTATCAGAGAAATGTATTAGCCTCTAGGGGATTCAGAGTTTTATTTTAGTAGGAAGTAATAAATATACCTCACAAATACACATGTTGCTGGGCATCTTTTGAATTGATATGGCACCTGAAGTGACTTTGGGTAAACTAAGGAGCAAGCCAAAAGTTTGACAATGCACTCTGCTACAGGCAGATGCCCCACTGAATGCTGTAATTAGTTATCAAGAATAGTGGTAAGTGCTAAGCTGAGCCTAAATAATTTCTTTAACTTACATTCCTCTTCCTCTCCTTTCCCCTATCCAGACCAGCTCTGTTCCAAAATGGTTGCCTGTTAGAGGTGGAAAACAACCCAGCACACACGTTCTGACTTTACGTTCTTCAAGATTTACCTGGACGTAAAGCCCTCGTGTGCTTGTTTTGTGGAAGAAGTGTTTTTCAGTGACTAATGCTCCATATTTATTCTTTTGTGTGAAAAGCCTCAATCCAGTCCACCACAGGATGATCGTACCATGAACAAGGTTAAGAGCAGGAAGGAAGAATGGTATGCTGCTGCTCTTAAATAATTTATTACCTACTTCAAAATTTTATCAAGGTTCCTTTTGTATTTTTTTTTATTCCTGGAAAGTGCTTGAATCCCACCCCTGCCCCCCAAGAACTGTAACCATGTAGTTACTTTTCTCCATCCACTGAGTTTTGGTATACATGTGTTCTGCTAGGCTGGCCAGCTGGAACCAGAGACATTAAATCTATTACACCAGCATTACATAGTTGGTTACATATTTTCTTCTTTGTGCATATGACACCTCTTATGATTTCTACACAGGATCAAATGATGCAGCAGATCAAGAATGAGCTTCCATTAACTCATTAGCAAAAACTTCTAAATGTGGGTAAATATTAAATGCTCAGATATTGATGCCTGATGATCCGATCTTTGCTTTGACAGATGGGATAGTATTTGCATTATGTTGGCTTCTGAAACAACAGACATTATGCTCAGGTAAGATTGTTGTAAAATAAGATAGTGTTATCTGTAGGCCTTGTTTTGAACTGACTTCATATTGCTAAGTTGCATACGAAAAAGCGCTGTAGTATCTCTTTTGCGAGATCGATCAAAATTAGAGAATTCTGAGCAGTTCCTTACTTTCAAGGCTATGATATGCTACAGCTGCTTTATTTAACAACAGCAAACAAAAACTAGTAACAGGACTCTCAAACAATATGAACAGCCAAAGTGACAGCATTTGAGGTATGAATACAGAAGACCGGTTAATTGTTAGCTACATCTGCTGACAGTTTTCAACGACTTTAGTGTGTAAATTGTGAAGACAAAATAAAGCAGAATGCAGTTTATTTACTCAATTCAAAAGTGCAACATGAGCAAAAATACCAGAAACAGTAACTCTTTGTTGGTCTGAATTAACAATCCCCATTTTCTACTGATTTCTTACATACTTTTTTCCCCAGACTGTGTATATAATAAGGATGTTAAGGCTAATTTCATAGCCTTAATCTTCTAAATACTAAATGTTACAGAAAACCTGCTAAAACTGGTTTATATCAGTAAGTTATAGACTACAACTGACAGAAGTGCACATACCTTTATGTAGTCAATAAGATTTTGATATTCAATATAGTTGCCTCCTCCAACTACAAACACTATTGCCTAAAAGGCAACACACACATAATCAGAATATGCATTCCAATTCTTAACATTTCAGTAGTAAAATATGTACCAAATCATTAAACCTACAGCAAAAATCATCCTAATCACACTTCAGTCTAATAAGAACTGGATACAGAACCACTAGCTTCCTACCTGAAAGAAGGTAATAGAAGAGTTTTAGTAGGATGCAGAATAGCAAGCTGAGAGCTTTTAACCTGTCGCTATCTTCTACTAAGAAATATTTGAAACATATGCAGTTTCAACATGTTACTTTTTGTGTGGAGATGTCTCCAGTGTCCATAGGAACAGGTAAAATATTTCCATGGATGCTTAAGAATTAATTCGGGACACAAATAAAATACTTCTGTTATAAAGGAATACATTTTTTCATTATTCTTCCCCCCTCCCACTTACTACTGGTAATAATCTATAATATTACAGGTAAAGGCCATCAGTACTTTCTGGGCTATGTTTAAAAGACAACAATTAATGAATAGAAGAAGGAGACTTAATAGTTGCATCATTTTTGTTAACATTCACTACCCACAATTGTTTGACTACACTAAATGAAATTTTTATAGACTTTATGTTACTACTGACATTTTTGCTATGACATAGCCATATATACGACATGACATGACATGGCATTTCTTTTGTTCAGGAGGATAATTAGGACATTTCAAGAGAAATCCGAGATATTTGTGTATTGCCAAGGCAAAGATTTTGCCTATGAAACTTGGTAGTAAGATCAGATAAGTAAGACTTTATTATTTGCAAATATTTATGTTGAAAAATACTGAAAGTTACTGGCATTTGTATAAAATGACAACATTTGTTCTGCTTTTTTCCTTTAGTTGCAGAGGCTGTTTAAAATACTGTCACTTAAATCAGTGGTCAACACTGCTGTTTAAGGTCAGACAAAGGATTAAGTCTAGAGAGCATACTAAAGACATGGTATAAAAATGGGGGTTTTAAATTGCTGAGTACCCAATTATGATATTAATAAATCCCTGTAATTACCTCCAGAAGAATTTTCTAATTTTTTTTTCTCCAGTATTAATTAATGCTTACATAGTCCTTTGAAGATGAAAAGACTTCTTCAGAATAACAGGTAATTATAATTAATACTAGATGTAATTAGTCTAAGTGGTTTTTGCAAACAAGACCTCCTGTTTTCTTAATCATGATCATAAAACATGACTGGTACTTCAGGGTTTTTATTTTTTTTAACACATGAACACTGAAAAATAATTTCTACGTGACTTACCTCCTGGAATGGATTTTTGTTTCTTGGAACTGAGCTATAAAAAAAACCACAAACAAACTACAACTCAAATTCTATTAGAGATTAATGTAAACATGCAAAATAAGTATTATGTACACATCATGTTTATGGAATACTACATAATATTAAACAAAGACATGAAATAGAACAATAATTGCCTTTCTGCATTCATTCTGCAAGTATTTTATTTAAATAATTTGTTACCGAAAATCATTCATTCTACAGGAATGAATACATGAGTAAACAGGAGGTTTACTTCATCAGTTTTAAGGTTGCTGTTTGAATCATAAGCTTTATGACAACACTTCTTTTAGAGCTGAAAAGCTCTAACTATAGTGCTGCTAGGTAGGAGCAAATAGAATGAGTAAAAAAAAAAAAAAAAAAAAAAAAATCAGCAGCATTACCATGGTTCTTAACACTTACAAATCCTGCCTACCGGAATCTTAACTAGGTAAGCCAGTCAGTTTGCAGTGCCTGGATATATACTTACTGATGCTTCAAAAATCTCAAAAACTACTACAGGCAGCAGGTATGTGTTCTGCTGTCAGGTGTCACAACAACATTAGGATTAAAATGATTTAAGGAGGAAGAGGTAAGTTACACTTCGGGTGGTACAGACTCTTCCTCTCCATTTGAATACACAGTCCTAGCCACAGGGAGGTGGCAGAGAGAGGGGGAGAAACCTCTTTTCCTGCATCACCTTGCACCTTCAGGAGGAAGGAAAAAAGCAAAGAGAAAGCTCTGAAGGGTCAGTCTGCTCTCCTTCCCTTTGCTCACACACTACCACTACCTTCCTGCCCTGCACTGGCCTGCAGCCCCATACATCTTATGTTCTAACACAGATTAAAAGCACTGCATTTTTCCCTTCAGCTTATCTTTTCCCTTATTTCAAGAAGTTTTCTGAGTGACCAACAACAATTGACTCAACACAGATTCCACTGTATCAGAAAAACAGGTTTTAATATGTTGTTTTGATCTATCGTGAATACTACAGACTCCCCATAAGGAGAACTATTAACCCAACTCTCCCATCGTTTGAGTGTGATATGACAAATCCACATACATTTTGTGTCATCCTTTCAGAGGGCAAGGCCTGTTTATACTTGACATAGGCTTTACACAGGATATAAAGCTACTGTTTTGCTAAGACAATTATAGTAATGCAGCTCCTATTCTATTTAAAAAATAATAGGTAGAAATGCCAGTATTTCTTAAAACAGGAGTAAGTCAGAAAAAAAAAATCATCACTTTCTAGTATCATTCCATTAATTATACTATTTGATATTGTTATTTTAAACTAGTAATATTTTGCCAAGCCAGCTAACCTATGTTTTTTTATCATCTACATAAATATTTGAAGGGAGAATTAGACAGACCCCTATACGGCTATACTAGAGTTTTGTTGACATGCTCAAATATGATTTAAGGAATATAACTTGATTTTATGTAAAAAATCCAAACAAATCCCAAAACAGAAATTACAAGTTTTTCCCTATGATGATTATTATAGCTACACAGAATGGCACATTTATGAACTGCTGTAAATGTGTATCTTCACATTGTTTAAAGCAACATAAGAAATACATGGAGTGGGTAAAAATGCACATTTACATGAGAAAAACCCTTTGGCTTTAATAAAACAAATCTTTGCACTTTTGCACAAAACCCTCCAAAAATGCTATAAAAGCAAAACAAAACAATGAAAGTTGCAATTAAAATGAAATATAAAATATTGGCAGTTTTTTCTTTGATGCTTTCAAAATCTGCTTATCTTTGAAATTATATAGTCTGCAATCACACTTTCCAATAAAAGATACATATATTATCTGAAATTTGTTTCCTATTACTACTTATGCTGTCAGAAATACACTTCCATGTTTCAAGAACAGAGGAAGTGGGGACAGATTTTAAGGCAAGTAACTAAAACCAAGTCTGGACCTACTTTACCCATATTCGTCCTGTAATAAACCCTTGCAATTAAATGAGCTGATTGTTTTCCCACAGCTCAGATGAAAATAATTTTTAGAAGGTATGTTAAAATTAAGTATCTTCTCTGTTTCTAGGATATTAGAGGTGAGATTATCAGCCACAGTTATTGGTCAAAGATATAAAGCAAAAGATATAAATTTATCAACTTCTAGTGTAATTCCTCTTCCTCTCTTTTATTAAACTACTACTTATTAAACTATATCCAACTCTCCCTTCATATGCATATGAATATAAAATGTGCACCTGCCTATACAAGAGCAAATGCAGTCAATTTTTAATTATTCTTTTGCAAAGTTATTAACAAATTACTAAAGAAGGGTTGTATTAAAATTTTAACTGTTTAAAAAGTGATGAAGAAATTTTGGTGCACTACCCGATGACTTTTTAATTTGACAGTGAAAAACCACAAAGTTTCAAAGAAACCAAGCAGTACAACTATAAAGTATTCTAACATTTATTATTGCTAAATATTAGTACACATTCCTGTGACTGAACTGATGTACATGTTAGCAGCATGTTCAGTCACTGGAACAAAGATTATTTTTTTTGCAGTATTATAAAAATTTATCTGGTTGATTCAAGTTCCTGTTGTGAAATCCTTCAACACCAACTGTCTTGACTTAGAATTAATGATTAAAATTAATTACTTGTAGTCAGCAAGTAAAATAAAACCGGATTTCTTAAGTTAGCCTTTTCACAGGGTACAAGGAAAGAAGCAAAACTCATAGTAAACTCACCTGTCACTGCCTCGTAGCATCTTGGGGTCAAAATACCGGTAGTCATCTGTCTCCTATTAAAAAGCATGTTTTTATCTCAAAAGATTGGAATTTTGGCTTAAGAATTTCTGCTTGTACCTATTACATTAAACATCAGTCAAACTAACATCACTCCCCATTTAGCAGTCACACCATTCAAAATTAATTGTCCACTAATATTTATAGTATTTGTACAAACTGAACCAGTACAGAATAAACAACAGTGAGAGAGCTATGAAGGGTGTTATTGAGCTTTTTGTTTCTGGTTCATCTAAAATTGACTTATTACACACTTTCCAAAAAATACACTGGTTGCACAATAAATCCCAACAGAAAGGCAGTATGCAGAAACTAAAATTAAGGTGTCACCAGCTTAAGAGGAACATCACGTGGTTAGTTATAAATGCTAAAATTTTCCAGGTTAGAGAGATCTGATATTTATTTAATATTATAAAACAAAACACTTCTATGGCAATGAATGCTAAATACAAGATAGATCAAAATCAGCTACTGTTATGTAACTTACCCTTTTCATTTCATGATTTATGACTACTATTAAACCAAAATTAAGCTCTTGAAGAAGAAATGAGTCCCACAAGAATTTGAAAAGTCTGACTGCCTAAACTACACAAAAAAATTTCTTCTTCACACAAAACACTGAAGCTCTTCCAATACTTTTGCTGGCAACAAAGCAGGATTTTTGCCAATTATTACGGATGAAAAACAAAACTTCTTAGTAACTCCTTCTGACAACTACTTGGCTTTCTTCTGTTTCTATACTACATTTTCATCCAGGTACTGTGAAGTTTAGTTTGTGGATAAACTGCATGCAGGACCACAGCTGATTTCATCTGGGTGCTTACATGCAAGATCTCTGTGTTTTGATGATTCTGTAGAGCAGAAATAATTCTTCTTGAGTAGTAGACAGATTATCTGGGGAATTTATTAGAGCTCACAAAGCATAACTATCTCTTCTACTACAAAATATTTAGTATACATGTGGTGGTTACACAAAGACAATAAATGTAATTGCTATTAAAGACTTTTATGTAATTACATAAAATAAGTCTCTTATCCTCAAGTTTGGCTTTTTAAAAAAATTAATTTAGATCTAATTTCACACTGAACCTCTGTAAAATGCTTTTATATGCTCCACCAGGAATTTCAACTGCATTTGTAAGTCTGCCAGCATTCATGATTTTGGCAGCCTCGTACATAAAGGTGGTATAGCAACTTTGAAGTAATGAGAAAGCTGGCAATGGATAGATATTGCTAGACTAAAACTGAGAGGTATTTGAGAAACCTTTAACTCAGATAAAGAGCTGCAGCTTCCCTGCTTGTTAGAATGAATTACAGATTAATGCCAGAACTAAAATCAGAGTTAAAAACCCAGTATTACAAACATTTCCTCATGCACGTATTACTGCTGTGTTTTTTCCCGGTGGGCTTGTGTCAGTAGACACACAAAAGTGGTAAAGTAATAGAAATGTGATAAGCTGGTTTATTTTTTTTGTTGTTTAAATACATCATTCCTGCTGAAATCAGTTCTGACGGTGCAGGGAAAGAAACCCTGCTAGATTTTATTTGCTTTAAGAAATAGCTAGTTTGCCAATAAAAACAACTGAATAGCCATTTCCTTACACACAACTGAATTTGTGACTTCCCCAAGCAATTCAAGAATAAAATTCATACTTTTGAAATTATAAACTTATCAAGATTTCAAATTAAAATGAAAAAAGACCCATGGAAATATCCTTGACTTTCAGTCTTTGTTTTTGTACAGAAGCCAACATGACTAGTTTGGACTAAGGAAATCCCCCATTTTTAGAATTTTTCGCTGTAATGCATGAAAGGTAATCATACAGTATATTCTAAGCCTGAAAGATACCATATTTACTGAAAGGGATGATATTAACCAAAATACAGTTCCATGCATACATATCACAAATAAGATTTATCTACCTCTTAAGTCAATACAAGTGTACATACTGTATTGACAGAGGCTAAACCCCTTTGGGACTTTGTCATAAAAATATGAAAGATTTACCTATCAAAGATTGTCCTTACTCAAGAATCAAACCATTTTGTGGAAGATACTTAAAAGAACCTCCATAATCCTATAGTAAGTGGTGGTCAATTTCATATCTATGACTTAAAATTTGTGTATATTTGACAATATGATTTTTTTTGTGTTAGGAAGATTTAAGGTTTTAATCGATCTCTATTTAGCAATACCAAAACAAAGCAACTATGTTATCAGATCTATGAACAGAACATTCCTTTATGAAAACATAATCCCAAAAGCAATTGCTTAAAAACCTGTTTCGACCAAGAAATGTTACTATTAAAAAAAACCCAAGTAATGGATTACTTTAAGGTCATCAATGGATGTTTCTGAATAAACATTTCAAGAAGAGGTGTAACTATAGTTAAATAATCTAGACAAATTTAAAAAATTACAGGATGATATTATTGCCCATAAGAACTGTTCTATCTGTTCCTGCTTCTGAAAAACTCGGAAAACACAGGTGTCCTTTCTGGTAGCTGTCCTTGTGAGACAAAAGAAGCAGCAGGGACAAGTAACACACAAAGCGATTTACAGACCACCCTACAGAGTTTTGCACAGCGTACCATTCTGAACAGGTTTAAAATTTCAACTGACAATAATGTTTGCGAATGTTGGTGGTACAAGTTGTACATTTCATATATTTACTTTATTGTTGCATTTTATATTTAGAAAATAATTTAAATTAGATCACAGAATCGTTTAGGTTGGAAAAGACCTTTAAGATCAGAGTCCAACTGTTAACCTAGCACTGCCAAGTCCACCATAATTGTTTGATTTCTCAACAATCTGTTCTAATTTTGCATTACAACTTTCATCTGTATGTACGTTTCATACACTGATCACTGTGGTTAGTAAGATTCAATGAACATCTCCTATAAAGGAGATTTTTTGTGTTGTAAAAAAAATAAAGTCTTAAGCTTTTTTTCCCTCCCTTTGTATTTTTTCTGCAGTGCAACAGTTTTCTAATCTGGGGAATAGAAAAGGACCTCAAACGTCAGAAGATGAACAGAGGCCACGGGTGTATTTCTATGCATCATCCTTTTCCAGATACAATTTCACTTCTGTTAATGGTACAGCAAGTCCAAACATATTCCACAATGACTCTCTGGCTTGCTTCTGTTAGCTGAAACTTACTCAAAAAGCTGCTGTCAATTTTCCTGCAGGTTAGGAGAATCATTCTTTAGGGCTTGCCTGGTCTCCTATGACTTGAAAAGTAGGACTCCCTGTTTTGGGCCATGAATTCCAGTCTCTGACATGGCAGTGAAACATGAAGCTGCTGTCTGACAGACTGGCTCAATCTCTGCTTTTTCAAGTGAGAAGATCAATGTTTTCTCCAAATTATCAAAGTGATCGTGGCTGTTTTCTACTAAGTGAAATGTGACAATATCAAGTCAGCAAAAAAACCCCATATGACTTGTAAACTTTTCCAAATCAAATCCTAAACTTGTAGCCTGAGGAAGCTAGTGTTTATTTTAAAAGAAATTGTTTCATTTTCACCTACTTCTAAGTTATCTGTAGTTTTTAATTTCAGCTTTCTGTATTAAGTGTTCTGAGTGACCTCTACTGGTTGACTAGATAAAATTAGCCCTGTACATCTTTTCCAAGTCTTGCAAATAGAGACAACAATCCAGTGCCACTGAAAACAGTGTCAATTTCTTTGTTTGTTAAGAGAAAGCAAATTTTCTGCTAACAATCATGACATATTATCTATGAAGTACAGTTTAAGAAAAGACAGGATTACTTGCATGTTGATAATTTTCATATTTTACCATTATGTATCTCCCTTTACATATAGTTAATACCTGAAGGTGAAAGTGGACTAAGAAGAATGTTTTAAATCTACTAACCAGTGTGAGATATTACAATTGTATCTCTCTGTGTGACACTGTCATTAAAACAGGAAGACTGA
Organism: Aptenodytes patagonicus; assembly: GCF_965638725.1. NCBI lineage: Eukaryota > Metazoa > Chordata > Aves > Sphenisciformes > Spheniscidae > Aptenodytes > Aptenodytes patagonicus. The sequence goes on along the minus strand of NC_134955.1, from coordinate 42,026,035 downwards.
TACGATGTGGCAAACATATTAAAGCTTTCTAAATGACTTTTAACAGGTGATTTTTACAGAACAAGTTTGTGCACAGGATGGCCATATGTAAGAGTTCTGAAGAAAGGAAATACATAGCAAGAAAGACAGACTGCTTTGACTACACACTACGTAAAAAAAGACTTAGGGCTATTTTTAGCTGTAAATTCTAGCAAATATCTTGACTATCTAGCTAACATTTAAGCATTTCAAAAGTTTGTAACTCATGTAAGTGAGTAAATTTTCACAGAAACAAGGGGAAAAGAGGACTTTTCTGGCACAAACCCAACTCTGCTTGCAAATTGAAAGACTGCATGAGTACTAGAATATTTTCCTCTAAATAGCAAAGCTTTAAAGATGTGGGAAACAAAATTTTCTCTAACATACTTCTCTGTAGCTACTTTACTTCTGAAACTGCGCTTTAAAAAAAAAAAATCGCCTTGATGCAAAGAAAATTTCAGCCCAGTTTAACTTTTAGAAATTTAGGAGCAACAGAAACTCAGTATAGCACAAGAGTTATAGAAGCTCAGAATAGAAAAACCCTCAAAAACACTAGTTCCAATGAGAGACAATAAATTATCATTGTTTAGAAACTATTTTATGAAAAAAATCTTACGAAATAGTTATGAAAATGGTTCTATTCTTGAGATACTGCATGATTAGATTTAACTACATTATCATGAAAAAAAATCGCCATGGCATATTACGTATCACAGCCTCACAATTTCATTTGTTTCACCTCTTTCCATGTGAAGGCAGTTATACTCACAGGGTTTGATTTCATCTCCATAAGGTTGTCCAATATACGTGTGACTGGTAGATTCTGTAAAACATAATGTGAAATTAATGGAATGCTGAAATGCTTACTAAGAATTATTCACAGGCACACTATTATTTATGGACTAGTTAACAGAGCCTTTGAAATTCTACTTTAAACAGTTTTCCTCTTCTATTTTGTAAAGGTTGAGCATTTTTATCATCACCTAAATTACCTTTCTGTATAGAAAATGCAAACATCTGAGGATCATCTAGCTAGGGGATGAACAGAAAGTGCAAAAAAAAGCAAAGATAGGAACAGGGTTGTATTTAGGTATTACCAATATATGCAGACATGTGATGATGTATGAATTCATATTAAAAAAATACTTTGCAGTTTAAGGAAAGAATTTTAAAGCTGAAGATGAAAATTAAGGGTGTGATTCTAAAAAAGAACTAATGTTGTCAAAGAAATGGGTAAAAAAAAGCAATCCTGGCAACAAATGTTTGGATGAACTGGAAAGGAATAAACTGAGGTGAGATTCAAGATGACTTTTCCTTATTTAAGATGGGAAATGTTAGCTTGGACAAAAGATCTGAAGTATTAAACAGTCAAACCACTTTGGTTATAATAAACTGAGAGTTTACATAGCAATGGAATTAGAAATGGGTTTTTTTGACAGAATATATCAAAAAAAGACATTCCAAAGGATAACTGACAAATAACACCGAAAAACACTTAGTAAAAAATCCCCAAATGACCAAATGAGAAATAAAAAGTTAACTTTAATAGAAATACCACAGACCTACATCAAGCTTAAAAATATGAGGAAGAACAGCATTTTATTTGGCTATCCCAAAACACCTGGAGAAGGAATTAAAAGCCAGAGAAAAAAATATCCTGAAAACATTGACATTGTGGCTTCTTACTCACTCAGAACCCAAAACAAAGCAAGCCATTTTGTCAAGAATAATACTAACTTTTCAAAGCCACACGTTAAAAGAAATGACAAAATGTTTAATACAAGAAAAATAGGAAGTCTCATTTAGAATACAATTATTATTACAAGTAACAGTTTATCTGAAGATCTCTCTATAAAATACAACATACCAGCAAGCTGCATATTTAAAAGTTTCCTCAACTATATGTCCTGGTTTTGGCAGGGATAGAGTTAATTTTCTTCCTAGTAGCTGGTACAGTGCTGTGTTTTGGATTTAGGATGAGAACAAAGTTGATAACCCACCGATGTTTTAGTTGTTGCTAGCTAATGCTTACACTAGTCAGGGACTTTTCAGCTTCCCATGCTCTACCGACTGGGAAGGCTGGAGGTGCACAAGAAGCTGGGAGGGGGCACAGCCAGGACAGCTGACCCAAACTGGCCAAAGGGACATTCCATACCATGTGATGTCATGCAATACACTTGCTTTGTGTAGTAGTAGTAGTAGTAGTAGTAGTAGTATCATTATTATTATTACATTATTATTGTTATTATTTTATTTCAATTATTAAACTGTTTTAATCTCAACCCACAAGTTTTTCTCACTTGTGCTCTTCCAATTCTCTCCCCCATCCCACCGGGGGGGGGGGGCAGGGAGTGAGCGAGTGACTGTGTGGTGCTCAGTTGCCAACTGAGGTTAAACCATGACACTGTATTTCATGACATACCACTGATTTGTAACTGTGCAATGCAACTTATCTAGCCATAGTGAAATTCCCACAGAATTAATTTCATTGACTACCCTACAAAAGCCACAGAAACAATTTTTTAAACCTTTTATGTGATAGCTGATACTTTTCATGCATAAATTATGTGTATAAGAGGATGACTAAACAAACAACGGCTATGATTACGATTAACTATGTCAAAAAGATGCACATTTAATTAAGAGGTGAGATTTCATTTTCCTTAGTTCTGATATGCTGTATTTCAAAATTAAATTCTGGTTCTTCCACTAAGAATTATAATATGATGAATGATCTTTTTCTTAGAAATCTTGACGTCAAAATATTACAGAATTAAGATTTTTTAGCTGTAAATATTGATTTATTGCCATCTGACGAAAGTGCATATTGGAGAAAATAATGCGTCCTCTATAGGGAAGCAGGTTTCTGGGAACCACAATTCAAAATTTCAGCTACAACAAGTAATACAACCAGTGTCTTTTTTTTGTTGTTTGTTTTCTTTTGGGGGAGTGTACATTGAAATTTGCATGCAAGTTATGCTCAGAAATATTTTCTAAAGTTAAGTGAATATTTGAAGGTGGCCATGTCATTGTAACACACTGATTTTCAAGCACATTTCAAGATTATGGTTGCTGTACATTACTTATGTGGGAAAACTAGAAATGCTTGAACTGTAACTGAACAGAGGATGAACGCTTTCAGCCTTTGAATCACTCTGGAATAGATGCATTTAATACATGCTGTTCTAAGTAAAGATCCGGAGGGGTTTTTTTTTTTGTTTGTTTATGAAGGTCTAGTCTATTTTGAGTATTCCACAGCTGCTCTTTTTATAATGCTGAAATCGGCCTTAATCACACATACTGGAATCTATTTCCTTACAAATGGAGGTTTTCAAAGAAAATTTGAACATTTTTTGTTACCTGTCTAAAAACTGGGAGCTACAAAATGATAGATCTATCCACCAGCAGAAGCTGATGTTTGTTTTTTTTACTGTACAACTGATTTTATTAATGACAATTTTTTTACTGAAAGTTGTTTTTCTAAATGTTCACAATGCTCATGTGATAAGACTTTTTTTTTTTTAAACTTACTTGTTGCTTCAGTACCAAGTTCTTCACTCCTTCCATTACAAACTGTGATCCTGTATTCATAACACGTGAAAACAGACTGAAAAACAAAATAAAGATGATGTGTAAGACTTTCTTTTTTCAATTTGCATTCTTAAGCTTTATGCTGACATCCAATTCCTATTAAAGTTGATGGGACTTAAGTACCAATTCATTCAATGTAATGAAATATATTCTTCAAACCACACGGCAACCAAGTGTATGGGAATACACCCATAATCTAGCAGTTACATCCTCACCTATCAATACGAGTCTTGAATTCTAGTCTTTAATCCATTGAACAGTTTATTTTACAACTTCAGTAACGCAAGGATTTGAGTGCTCCTTTCAAGGGGGTGTCCTAATGTCCTGGTTTCAGCTGGGATAGAGTTAATTTTCTTCCCAGTAGCTGGCATAGTGCTGTGTTTTGGATTTAGCATGAGAATAGTGTGATAATACACTGATGTTTTAGTTGTTGCTAAGCAGTGTTTATATTAAGTCAAGGACTTTTCAACTTCCCATACTCTGCCAGTGAAGAGGTGCACAAGAAGCTGGGAGGGGGCACAGCCAGGACAGCTGACCCAAACTGGCCAAAGGGCTATTCCATACCATGTGACGTCATGCTCAGTATATAAACTGGGGGGAGTTGGTCAGGGGGTAGCAACCGCTGCTCGGGGACTGGCTGGGCATCAGTTGGCAGGTGGTGAGCAAATGCATTGTGCATCACTTACTTTGTATATTCTATTATTATTATTACTACTACTATTTTACTTTATTTCAATTATTAAACTGTTCTTATTTTAACCCACGAGTTTTCTCACTTTTACTCTTCCGATTCTCTCCCCCATCCCACTGGGGCGGGGGGAGTGAGTGAGTGGTTGTGTGGTGCTCAGTTGCTGGCTGAGGTTAAACCACGACACCTAATGACCATAGTTAACAGAGATGCTCAGTGTCTCCAGCCAACCAAACAGTAATTTTCCCAAGTGAGACAGCACTGGAATTTTCTCTAACCATACTGCGCCAATTTCCTTATGACAGTGACAGTACATTCCTGAGAGTAAAGTTGGTAATGAAGATTCAAATCCTCTCAAGCATGGAAAGACCCAAGTCCCATATCCTGTATGGGATATATGTACCCTTAGCACAGTCATTATCTTTTCTTTCCATGTCTTGAAATAAATAACTACACCTTTCAACAAGCAGACAGACACCCAGTCCAGGACATCCTAATGAAAAAGCAGTGTATTCTTGCACCCCTGACAGTCTCCAAGCCCTGGAGAGAACCAGTTTTGAACACACAGGGCTGTTCGTATCTTCTGCCATTGACTAAATAAGGCTCAAAATGATGGCTGTCATAGAACCATTTCCTGGTGCCGAATTCTCCTATGAGAGCCTGTACATTTAATGTGCAGGTGCAGATATCACTATATTATGTTACTTTGTGGATTTAGTCACAGATCCTTTTATTCTCCTGTGTGGGAGTCCTATGCACTGTTAAGGGGAGATGAGTGCTTGTAACTGTCTGTAACTTAAAAACTTTTTACAAATAGGGAGATGTTTTATTCTGGGCCTTGTATAGCACTAATCACACTTTCAGTACTACTAAAATAAGCTAAAAGAACCCAAAGGCTTACAGAAAATTAATCAAAAGCATACCCCAAAGGTTTAGGTGTAGTGTTTCCATAGCTGGTTGGAGCTGAAGCCATCTTAGTGAAAGCCCTGTGAAAGCAGGGATAGAAATCAAATGCTTATCTCATGGCACATACTGCTGTAGAATGTTCCACTTTGGTCATCTGAAAGTGAAAAAACTTCTGCTTCTCAAACTCTTTCAGGAAGTAACTATTTATTACATGCATCCCTCTTGTCTAGAAATACAATAGTTAGGGAACTGAAAGGAGTTAGATTTTACACTTAAAAGACAAAGACTTTATTTTGATACCATGTAAAACTAGAATAGCTGATAGGCAGCATGGCCCTTTGGTACAAACCAAAAAAATTTGGAGTCTGAATCAGCACAACTTTTCATTTAATTCAGTAAGTTGTTTGTGTCTTGGATCATTAAGTACACTACCATGTCTCGTATTCAATAGTGTTCTGGCATTACTGGAGTTCAGTTTTAAAATAAGATTTGCATGTATCACCATAACAATGACAGAAAAAAATTATGCCAGAATGAATGTTTAAGGATAATTCACAATGTATGAGAAGTAACACATAATTCTTTGATAACAATGCTGAGTTCTGTAAAATTACCCAGTTATAGCCTCACGTAGGAGAAAAAGAAATTACTTACTTCCATTGTTTTATGTAGCTCAAAGGAGCAAGATTACAACCTGCATCCATCAATGCTTTTTTATACTGCTCCAAATCAATCTGAAATTACGAAGTGAAGAATTGCAAAAGGGTGAAACTACTCTTAACTCTCTTTATGTGGACAGACAAGATATTATTATCTAAATATTAAATAAGCAGTGTAAAGGTATAGCATTAACCAAAGTTATAAAGTAATTATGAGTCTTAATCCCATCTCCTACCAAGTATGAAAATATAACTTAAAATGCAATTTGCTATGAGCAGCTCTCATTAAACTTAACAGTATTTGTGGAATTAAATCCTGTGCACTTTCAGATATGGGAACAGTCTTTTATATCAGCATCTTTAAAAAACCTGACAGAACACCGGTTTCTGTAAGATGTCACAACAGCAAATAATAAAAATGAAGGAGTTAATATACATTTATAAGAATACTTTGTCTTTGCCTAACCCAACATATTTTTGCTACCACATAATATTTCTACAGTATAATAAAAATCTTCCTTGAAATTAGCCATCACAAGTTCAAAAGAAATACTAAGAAATTGTTTCCTGAAATATTCAGATATTGGAACAAGAAGCATTTCTCCTTTATTCATCTGCTAGTCAACTGACCCAATTATTCCTCAATATACAAGGATAGAGTGAAGAGAGTCATATTAACATTTTGTTTTATCTACTTCTATTGAGCAGTGGAGCAGAATAATAGAAAGCATGCCAAGACGTAACTCTGAACTAAATATTTCAAAAGATAATCCTCCTTCTTACTAGTCATTCATATCCTTGGAAATGGTGGCTAAAGCTTTGTGAGCAGATTCCCTGATAGTAGCAAATTTATTTCAAGTTTTAATATTTCCTGGGCATTTCATATTTTGCTTCAAAGAGAAGCAGAAATACCTATTTAGTGCTGAAACGATACAGAACAATCCTGTGTGGTAGAATTTGGTGTTGGAAGCTGTAAAGAGTATACATACCTCTGAAGGTGCCTGAGCTGAGCTTATGTAATAGATAAGAAATAATCGCATTTTGTCTTCTGGAGTTCCCGCTGCAGTGAAAAAAACCAAAATTAAAAACCTACAATTGTAACTATGCTGCTGTGTTAATTGCTTTTCACTAATAATATGTATGTACATTCAGACCTTTAGTTATGACAGTAATTGTTATCTATAACCATGGCCTTGTTTAGTGCATAAAATGGTAGAAAGACATTTAGCAATTTTATTGTAAGTTGGATTAGACTGGCTCACTGTTTCTGAAAGTTTACTTACACTTCCCCCTTTTGCTTGTAGTGAATATTATTCTTCAAATAACAATAAATAAGTTACGTAGTGGCATTATGTCTTATTTTATGCAGGGATTGCAAGCATTAGCAGGGAGTAGATCCATGAAAGAGGAGACTAAAGAAAAATCATAAAAGTAAAAGCCACAGCACATTATTTTTTAGCTCTACAATTTGTTTATGCAGCTCTATGGTTGACTGCACTGAAACACTTGAGGGCTGCAAAAGCACTTATGTGAACTTTTGGTCAGAAAAAAAATCCTGAACTTCCAACTTGCCTTCAGGAAGGATTTCAACTCCCGAATCATCTTTTGTCACACCATTTGTTGGAGAAAAACACTGCTACAGATTCTTGGGAAGCATTATCAATGGCAATCAAAATTCACCTCTGCCAGATCAAAATGATGATGTGGCCATCCCTGCGTTACTTAGACTATAACCTACTACAGCAGATTTTGAAACACCGTCTACTTTTTTCTAGAAGAGAATCACTACTTGTAAAGACCATAGTTTCAAATGAAGATTTTGAAGTACAACTTCTCAAAACAAATGTTTCAAATTTGTAATCCCTACTTCATTAAAAAAGCTTGATACCTTTAGATATAGTACAATATTTTATAAAAATGCACTTTCTTGTACTTGTGGGTAAGAAAAAAGATTTTTTTTTCTGTTTTTTTGGTTTGGGTTTTTTCCCCCCACTATGGAATGTAGATCATGTCAGCAGGGGATCATCTAATCTCATCTGCAACTTCTGTTTATATGTGAGCATATATTTAGTTTGGCAGAAGTTAAGAGTAAGCGCTGTCATAATGAACATTTATGACTTGGTACAATTTTTTCTGGGAAATAAGTTTTACTAACCTTTACCAAATACCAGTAAGCCAGAAGATCAAGAACTGAAGAAACTTTGTATTATCTAAACCAAAAGCCAGATTTCAAGGTAGACATCCACTTGGAGTTCACTTGGGTAAGAAAAGCACTTAAACATTCTAAATATACAGTGTAATTGGCTTTGGTTTCTGTAACTGACTTGGAAACTTGGTTTCCACCTTGCCAGTTTATAGCTTGTTTCAGTACTTTGCTGATCACTAAGTTTCAGTTTCAACTGGAATCCGCTGGCACTCGATAGCATTTCCCTTGCTGGGCCTGTCTACCATGTCTACAAAACTCCTAGAAGGTTTGTGCTCAAAGGAGTGTAAATGGTCTCACTTATACATGAGTGTAAGTGATATTTTGTCTTACTAAAGGATAATAAATTTAAAAAAAAAAATTGGTGACTTTACTAAATCTTAGGAGAACCACTTTGACAAAAGTACTTTACTCTTGACATACTATGTAAAGACATACCACATACTACATAAATCATAGCTGTGATAAACAGCTATAAGACCCAGGTCAGTTGCCTGTAAAATGTTCGCTTTTTTTTTCTAGGGTATGTGACAGCATAGAGGGGGAGTGCTACATGTTCTGAATAAAACTTAACTTGGTAAACCTAGAACAGAATGATTTTATTTTCCACTCAAAAACCAGCAGGCAGCCTTTAGGGCTACTGATTAACTACTAGAGCAAAGCAAAACCAGTAACTCTCGTTTTATCACTACTCCAGGATATAATAATATCCAGTGAACTGGGAGGCAGCTAATAGCCCTTAGTGGTAGATTAGTACAACATAGTAAGACATGGGAGGCTGAAGCCTGAAGCTGTTAAGTGGTCAAGTCTAAGTGCTTTTGTGAAGAGCTCTGCAGATATCATTGTCCACAAGACAAGTATCCCCACAGATAATGCAAACAAGAAGTTCACCACTGAGAGCATTGGAAGACACATTCTTCCCTCAAAATGTTTTCTGCTGGTATTTCTCAGTGAATCACAAAATAGGAAGCTGGCCAGTTTTACAAGATAGCATGCCTGGAAATAATGGCTGTGATTTAACTTAAATCCTTTTGTTATATAAACTTATCTTAAACCTAGGCAATGTATATGAAGTGCTAACGTGCTACTGTGAACACCTGAACACTCAGCTTATGAAGGAAAACTCTAGCTTGGAAATCTAATCTTTCTCTTGCATAAAACCCAGGAACTTTGCTAAAAGGAATGTTGATACATCAGGCTTGGAAAACAATTTGCTTTATACTGCAATCTAAAAACGCATAGAAAATATGGATTCAGGTAACAAGTAATTGATCCAGTAGGAAACACTAGCAAGCACAGTAATTTCTGTTTTCATATCAGAGTTCATGCAAACATAAAAGCTTAAATCAAAATAGTACATGAACAGCTAATTCTGAACATGGAAAAGGACTAGTTTGTATTGATGCTTAACAAAAGTACAGGTTATACATATTCTTATTAGCGTCATATTAACAGTGAACATCTGTACTGAATTACAGATTGATGCCTGACATTAGATTTTCTAGAAGTCTGTTAGTTTCTAGACTTGATCCAATATGAGATCTGTAAAATTTTAGCTCAGACTTCTACCAACTGCGTACTTTTCTTCTACTGCCTTTTGATTCTATAGCACAGACACTAATAAAAGATTTTTTTAAAAAGTCAGCAGGATTTATATATACTCTTTTTATAAATATGAATCATTATACAAACTCCAAGCAGACATTATGTCCAGTAGGCAGCTACAAGACTACACACATAAGCATGCAGTAACAAAACATTTTCTTAAAGAGCATACTGGGAAAAGAGCAGGAACCCTGGGTCTCTAAATGTTCGAGGTTTGCCAATATACTTGCCAATATGCAGACATGCCAGTGGTCATAACTTAAGTTTTACAATCTTGCTCTGCAGGTTATTTTGTTCCCGCCAACTGGTATCAGATCATATTGAAATCCGTCAGAGGGTTGTGACATACCTCAGGTTGTGAGGGGTTGAAACGAGAGTTGATGCTATGATACCGTGAAAAGCTGAGAAGCCATTCTGGTCTCAACCTTTTACAGAAAGACCCCTAGTGACTCCTGCTAATAGAGAATCTGAGTATAACCCAGTGTGTAAAGCTTTGTTATGTATGAACCATAAATGAAACAGAAGCTGGGATGCACTGCTCTTAGACGATGAAAACAGATATGCCACAGCTGGGTCAAGGCATGCAAAACTTCAGGTGAGTCTCCCAGTGAACTGGACAATTTACATCTTACTTCCCTTCTCTCCACCTTCTCCCCATCCATCTTTGTCCTCACACAAGCAAGAGCTACCTACATTACAACCCCTTGACTTAACCAAATTCTATCGAATGCCCTTTTTCATTCTGTTTGTGAGGTATGCGTGTATTATAAAACGTGCAGTAGGATTCTAAAGAATCATTATTGTTCAGACCACACGATTCCATGCTATACTAATAAATACTGGAGAAGCACAAAAGTTAAAGTATTTTGACCTTCAGAAACAAGGAATTAGGAAAGGATTTTAGTGGACTTCAACTGCAAAAGTTGCCAGTATTTTGGATATTACTCAAACGAAATACTAAACTCTCTAGACTGCTACTAAAAATCAATAAAAAGCTGTCGTCTTTACAAGTTTTGCATAGCTTGCACATAAGCTCTTTACCAACCCTGAAGTCCCAGCAGGTACAGATTTATTGTCTATCTTAACAAATTTTATACCAAGTTCAGATTTAAAGTACTCACCATCTGGGTCAGAAATCATGTCCAGAAGAGATTTATCCAGAGTGGATTTGCTCATTATTTTTTCCTCATATTCAAAATACACATCCAGCTTTCGACTCTGTTTAAGAGTAAGTGTTAGGGTTAACATCTTAACACTGTGAAAGAACATTTATTTCTTCTTTACAAAGGTATACAGTTTTAGTTATCAAGACTGTTTTTAAAATTTATTTTTAAATAAATCATCAGTAAAAATAACTAACGCTGTATTATAATATGCTTTTATTAACTCAGAAAATTGACACATGTAATTCTCATATTAAGAGTGAAAATACAAGTTAAGCAAGGGATGTCTGACATGCAAATATTAAACAGGAAGAGGAGCTTTGTTTTTAATTATGGTTTTTCCATAGCTGAAAACTACATGCCATCACACGTAGTGTTATGCTGTAATAGGAAAAAATAATGTTCAAGTGAATATTATGTCAAATTTATGCTGAACCTCAATCTCTCAGTCAACAATGCAATTACTCAATGCAGATAAATGTGGGAAATTCCTAAATACATTAAGGCATCATCCCAGAGAAAAGTTGGCAACTGCCAGCTTGGGCTGGTACTGAAATAACTACCTCAGATCAAAGGCTTGCAATAATTCATTCACACCAAAGATGGAGAACTTCAAAATTAGATTATCTTGCTAACACTGGAAAAGAAGTCTCTCATTATACAATGACACATGTAGATCACGTTGTGAAAATCCTTTTTTAGGGAGGATGGCACAGGGACTGCACAAAATTAATGCGGCAAAAGCTTTATGGAAGACATCACGTGGCCATGCAACAATGACTGCATTGCCATACATCTGCACAAACAGCCAAGCTTCGCACTTCTTGACCATATCATGAACTTACAATCTAAAGATATAAAAATGCATTCAAAAACTTCTTTAAAAAACTTCTGTTACATCACAGATCATTTTGAGCGTTTGAACATTAAAATGTAGCACCACAACAAATGTTACAACTACTCAGCTGACAAAACCTTAGTATCTGGTAACTAACTAAATCCTGGTGTTTGGACACATTCAGCTATGTATTGGCTCAAAGAGGAGACTGGCAGAGTGGCTCTCCATCTCCTTGCCTTGGAAGTGTTTCAGCTCCACATCATACCCATTGGGAGACAGAAATGATATTGAGAGAGTGAGGCAAGAGTCACCGGGGCTTTTTTTGGTTAAGAGATTCAGGAAATTTTGCCTGACAATGCCGAGGCTTGAAAAACTGCTATGGCACCTTCTAACCCAGTGCAGTGGTTGTTGTAATGACAGCAACATAAAAACTTTAGAAGTCTGGTTTTCACATGTTTTTGAATTCTACTAAAATTATTCCTGAGATCACAAATAAGGAAATGGAATTTTAAAAAACAGTTATTTCACCACCACCCCCAAAAAAGGGAAAAAAGAAGAAGGAAAAAAAAAAAAGTACTTCTCTAGCCTAAGGATATTAGGATATTTCACCTTCTGAGTATTGTAAGTTCATCAAAAAAGAGTTGGAGATGAGAATACAAAATAAAAGAAGAGGTAAGTCACAAGAATATTTCAATATTGAAAGCCTTTGGCAATTAGCTTATGATGCAGGTAGCTGTGTAACACTTCTATTTCTCATTCACCATCTACTGAACTCATTGAGAAGAGCAGTTACTTGCAGAACAGCAACTTAATTTAAAGTCTTTGTGGAAGCTTGTAATTGCAGCTTATAAAGTAAATTACCATGAAGAGTGCTCAAAAAATGACCACTCACTACTTTGTGAGTGTCAGAAGGATGTCTTCTGTTGTTTGTCATAGTGACTACGACTACATAGAAGGTGTATGACGTGACAAAAAGAAAAAAAAAAAAAGAGCTAGAGCTTCTTTCAAGCTATATTTACCTTGAGCTCATGTTAGAAGAGTAGTCACCACCAAATTTTGGTAGTTACACTACTGTAAAACCTTGGATTAATCCTGTACTTAGCCAAACTTAAAGTGATTATCAGTGGTTATGTCACACTAGTTTCAGGTCTGAATAGAACTGAACTACCAGCCTTTTTCCAAGTCCTTACTTCAGATGCAATTTGGTATCCGGCACATCAGACATGTTCCGTGACTTCAATTCTACAGCACCTTGGAGACTACCTGTGTTATAGTTTCCTTCTCTCTCTAGAGAGACAAAACAATTGCAAAGAAACTACTACAATTTTTCTAGTCTTTCCGTTACGTTAACTTGCTTTTTGTGTTTTAGCTACATTTGTATCTCCTTACATGGAGCTAAATTCAATGTTTTTAAGTTTAAAATATTTTTCCCAGACAAAAGGCATCCAACAAACAAAGGACTGTCTTGAAATGTGGAAACTTAATCTTATTAAGATAAATATATTATTGCTGAATTTGGTAATGCCCATATTAGCTGGTGATTTGTTTAAGACAAATTTATTCAGATGGCATGCAAAAATGTACAACATAAAAAAAAGATTAATTAATTCACTATATTTGTTTACAGATCAACTTTTAAATAAAATTATGTAATTCAAATATGAGATACTTTCAATTGTAAGAACAGATTTACAGTTGTTAACTTACTTGGAGAACAAACTAGGTAAAATTCTTCTCAACCATGTGCAATTTTATGACTGTTTGACAAACAAAACAGACTAACCGCAGCAAAGAAAACTCACTGGTTGCATATATTTGCTATACTTTGAGCCTAAACTGAAACATTAATGCTACATGTACAATCACTCTCTTCAAAAATTTTGGACAATTACTTTTGAAGTGTGAACTTAGCACTCTTTGGGGGGAAAAAAAAAAACAAAATGAAAATCCTAAAACTTCAGGTCCTTTATTTCTATCCACAACAGAGACATCAGAGGTAAGCAGCACTATAAAATTTTTGAGACTCTCTTTTTGATGTCACAAAAGCATGAACTAAAGAGGTGGATCAATATGGTGAGTCTATTCAGCTGCTTCTTCACTAGATAACTAACAAAGGTTACTAGCAAGAATGCTAATTAGGGCAATATTTTTCTTATACTGGTTCACTAGGATTAGATGGACACCTAATCAAATTTCATATGGATTACTGAATAGCCTTAAACATTACTAGTTACCTTTTGACAGATTTCCCAGATATGCCACATCAATGAGACAGTTACTTTCTGAAGAGCCAACTTGTCTAAGAAGTGCTGATAAGAAGCAGGTGTCCCATTTAATTTAAATAACTGCAATTTTGCTCACTCAATGGCAAACTCACAGACATGCCAAGAGGAAAAGCTGGGGAATAGGAGCTAAACAATCCTGTAGATTCAATAAAAAAAGAGAGCAAAGAAGAGGTTCTTATGGGTGCCAAACTGGCAAGCAAGGTGAAGAAAAATAATAATAAAAAACAATAATAAAATCAAGATGCATTTACATTTACAGTTATTCCCTTTCTGCCTCCTGCTCTTGATTTCCTAAGTATGACATCTTGTTCCACACCAACCTCATTCAGGAGACCTTTCTGGCTGCCAATTCAGGGACAGAATCTGTACTGCAGTTAAAGTGCTACACTTCAGCTTGCTTTGTCTTTTTTTTTTTTTAATATATTTGTGAAAACTTTCAACTTAGCATCATTAGAAACAGGCTGTTCGTAAGCCAAAACTTATTTTAGGGAAAATTACTGAAGCGCATGGGAATCTCTACCTGAGTACTGTAGTCCAAAATGAACATAAAAGTCCTTCTTTTTTAAGCAGAGAAGTGGAAGCAGGACCCAACGAAATCTCTTAGATGGTCATTTTTGTAAGGACTTGTAGGAGGCTTTCCTATCCTCTTTACAGTACAAAGGTTCTTCCTTTTAGAGAGAGAGAGAACATGCAGAAGAAGAGAAAAGAAATTTTCTAAGAAATTACTGGGAGGAATTTCTCAAAGATACTGACAGAAAACAACCAGAAATAACAGCCCTTAGAATCAGTGAGGTTGGTCTGGTAATTATAGTGTGCTCCTATCAAGAGGAAGAGAAACCCTGGGAGAAACTCTGGCTGAAAGTGGCAGCTACAGCCAGTTCCCTTCGACTGAACTGCACAGAATGATGCCGAAAAGGTCACTGTAACTGAATTCAGAAAAAGCTGTTGTTTACTGGAAAGTTACTCAATTATCAGTTCTGAACTACGTAGCAACAGCCTGGACCACTGTGACACATATATTTCACAAACGCATACTGTTTCTGTTCACATGATACGACAAAAATGTAACCTCATTTAAAAACAACGTAGTTAAAACAGCGGAATTGCTTTACAAAATACAAATTCGATAATTTGAAAGGCTATTGGCAATCCCAATAACAAAGTCATTCAAAGGATCAGGCCTTGAGAGCAAGCAAAACCGGAGATAGATGATAAGAAAATTATGCAGGAATTAAAAAAAACCCCAACCCTAAACCAAACAAGGGTAAGTAATCTAAGAGATAATAATTCACATAAAAATCTGCCACTTAAGTTCATATGTATAGAATTCAAGCAAGATGTTATCTTATCTACCCCCTCTCCAATTAATCATTTTAGAAAAGTGTATGTGTACACCTTTTTATATGCGACGATTTAACATACTTCAGTAATCCTAGTATTCACATCAGAATGACATGCAAAGATAAGCATTACTGGAAACTCTAAAGCAGCTAGAAAGATATCCATAATTCCAGTCCTAGATCTGTTATCTGTTGGGTACAGTCCTTCAGTCACCAGCTTCTTCAGAGAAAAAACAATCAATGCAAAACAAGGATGCATTTGTTCTAAGCACTGACAATAAATACTTGATGGTTCACTTCGTGAAAAAAGTGATGCATTCTTTCCATTATTTCACTAAACGCTTAGATATGCCAGAAAACTGCCAGGACCCCTGAGCATGTGATTAATTTCTGGTTTCCTCTTGCTGTGTCTTAGAAAATGATCCAAGAGAACGTGGAAAGCAGCTGTAAACTGAACACTAAAATATGACCACAAGAAAAATTAAATTCACTTAGTATATCTAAAGCAGGTCTCGTAGCATTCTTTGCACTGATTCTCATACATGTAGTGAAGAAAAACGCTCAAATACTCACTGTAGTAAAAAAACATAATGGACAATGCAAACACTCTATTTTAAAGTATGAATGTGCTTCCAGATTATTTTAAAAGTGAAAATATAGTAACCTGAAGAAGAGCATGGTGCCTTACTAGCTCCTCATGACCAGGCACTTGCCAAAAAAATTCTCTCTTATCCTAATCTCGTTTAGTTATTTAACTGTATATAAAACCTATTAACCACAGCCTCAAGGTGCCATCAGAATTTCTTTAGAAAGTACTGGCTGAGACATTGCCCTTTTTGAGAGTATTTTTGAGGAATCCATTAGGTAGCATATCATCCTGCACATTAAAATTCCACAGCTCAAGACAGAAAGATACTTTCTGTAACACTGGAGAGTCAAAAGAGGGGAGAGAATGGACAGGACAAAGCAATTGGAAGAAACTTTACATTCATTCAGTGAAAAGGCTTTAGTGTAGGTAAATTCCAAAAGAAAAAACATGTGCTTCTGCATTAGTTTGAGTTTAAGATAGTTTCCTAAATATCTGGAGATGAAGGAAGTGATTCTTTCTAAACCAAAAGAAAAGATCACACAGATGCACATATCATCAATATATTGAAGAAACTGCATGCCCATTTGTCTCACAATCTTCTTTGACAGCTATACAATAAGAAGGTAAGGAGCCTGAGCACTTCACAATACCAGAATTAAGAATCATTTATGGAGAAATGGATCACCGCTCCCTGGGAACTCTCTAATAGCAGGCTCCCTGTCAGAGGAGAGAGCCTAAGGGCTGGTAGAGTGCTACAGCACAGGGACCCTAAGGTAATTCCTTCCACCTCTAGGTAACAGAAAAGTGTGCACTATCACCTAATGGAGAATGAACAAGCGCATCTGACTCCAGTCCATTGCCAAGAGGACACTGGCGATCAAAACTGATGTTATTGCCATTCCACATCCTGCTCTGAAACCTGGCTTCCGTCCAACAAATAATATATAAAATACTACTGGTGTAGGCCTGACATTACCGTCTCAGTATCTTCCTTAGAAAAGTGAATTTACAGTCAAAGCATCAAATAAAATACCGACATTATCAACTAGTATTTTTTTTCTTCAATTATATTAATGTACTGCTTTTAAATTGCCAGATATGAAAATTGACATGCCTAATACGGCGAAAGCACATAAATTAGTCCCTACAGTAATGAGCCAAACATAGAGACACACTTACATCTCTTCCCCAATTTTATAAATACGTAAAATTAATTTATTCATTAAAATTCAGAATTAAGCCTTTGTTCATTTATAGTACTTAGTTTAAAAAAATTCAGTAGCAGTAATAACTGAGGACAGATCTTATGCACTTTACAAATGTTAAAGTTAGTTTCAAAACACATTGCCTTCCATGAGTTATAAACAGTATGGGGTAAAATTTTCTAACTATTGATTTTCAGTGAGACTTGGTCTTGAATCACTTTCAAAAACAGAATTTCAGTGTTCTCATACTGTGAAAACAGATCCATCTTCCAAGTTATCCTAGCAGTAACCATGGTCTTTACTTGATACTGAAACCGTCTGCAAGTTCTCAGATATAAGAGCAGCAGACTTAAACAAAAAGAGGACAAGCATCCTTCTGAAGAGCTTAAATTATGCACAAGACATCTAACACAGATCCTTCTGGAAAGACCAGTTTAGTAACTGGCATCATTATTGCCACACCTCTGGGTATCATTTTCATTGGCGAACAGTAAACAGTACCCTTCTGACAAACACATACAGAACAGAGAATTGCTTAGACTGAAGTGATAACTTGCCATGACAAGTTATATTTTTATGATGTGGCCATCATAAAAAAAAAAAGAAAGTATACTGGTAAATTCTGATAAGAAAAAAATTCATACGTTTAGTTTGCTTTCCATGCAGAGGCATTCAAAATTCATTCCCTCTCACTCTTCAACACTAAGGAATGCTATACAGTGATTTCTGTAAAAGGTAGCACAACTGAGAAGGCTCACTTTCTTATCTTACTTCACTTGCTTGAATATATTTCTCTAGGTCAGGAACACTACTGATAGAAAACTGAAGTTGGAAAGCAATCATACCTTTATATGCTCCAAAACAGCTGTTGCAACATTTGTATGAAGATCAATGAGCCTCTTCTTTTCCAGAAGTTCTGGAAGAGAGCTGAAGAGATTAAATACAAACTAACCTGCTGAGTTGCACAGTTAGTTGAATTGTGTATTGTATACGGTCGGTACAAAAAAATGTATAGAATCATAGAATCATAGAACACTTTGGGTTGGAAGGGACCTTTGAAGATTATTAAAATCTAAAATTATAGAACACAGTAGGATTGGAACTAAAAAATTACAAGGTACATATGTAATGATTCTCGTAACAGAAGGACGTTATCCACATGTAATGTAGTAAAACAGGTTTTTACCTTGACTAGCAAAAAATAACATAATGTGGATAATTTAATATTCCTGTTGAAAGCTTGTGATCAACAACAGATATATGCCCTGACTACCTAAACAAATAATCTGCTAGAATTATGGCTTATATAATCAACATTTAGTTCATGTCTGATACATATAAAAGTATTAATATCTGCCAAATAATAGTATCTGTCAAATAATATCAAATAATGTCAAATAATTATCCAATAATACTAAATAATAATAGTAACTGTCAAATAAACACAGAACCTCTGGATGTCCTGGAATTTGTGCTTCTGCATAGAACACAATTCTCTATGCAGGATTCATGATTCAAATCCCTTCTTTTGTGAAATGGGAAACCGAATGGTTAAGTTTACTTCGTAGAAAATTTGTTACTTAAGGTGTTGTGATCTACGTGGCTTTCACTCCTGGCACTTGGGCATCACATGTATAAAAGACTGCTCAGGGTCTATACGCTTTCACATCCAAAAGCACCCTGGACAGCCAGCGTCTTACCCAGTTTAATAATAAGCGGATGAGAAGGCACTTAATGACATTGACTGCATGTCCTGAAGAACCACGAAGTTAAGCAACCATACTTTCTTTCCTCCTTTAAGCAATTATAAAATCAATGTTAGCTATGATGATTGGCCATTAATGACCTTATAGCTGAAAGGTGATTAGTACTGCCTTTGTAAAGGACTGCATTTAAAAAAAAGAAAGAAAAAAAACAAAGACAGGAGATCCTCTATGTTAGAACCTCTGGTTTTTAATTACTAATAGATATTCCAAATAGATATTCTAGAAATTGTAAAGCCTAAGACAACTCTGAAGGGTATCTTCTTCCTGCTAGCAGATGATGGACAGCAAAAACAACAAAGCCTAGTCTAATTCTTCCAGCAGAAACATGCCTAAATGGAAGATCTTAATGGTATTTGGACTTCTCAGCATAATCCTAAAGATTAGAGCCAAAACATTGCAATAGGAGAGTTTACTGTGTTATACACCTGAAGGGGGACAAGATTTTCCTTAATAATGCCAGATTACAGAATTTAGTCATATAGAGGCTAACTGAACAGTAAAACTTCCTTGATGAAGTTTTAGTCATATGATTTTAATTTTTTTGCTATCAGTTTAAAGCTTTTGATGCTTGTCACTTTCATACCTTGCTGCCTTAACCTGAAAACCAGCATCTTGAGAAGTACAAAACTCTAAAACTTTATAGGGGGAGCTTGGAAACATCTGCTCGCTTTTTTGAAACTGTCTGATCCATCACACATCCTTTGTAATTCCAATCAAATTCTAACCGGGGCATAGCATACAAAACAACTTTTGAAACTCACAAAGAGACAACTAACTAATGCAGACACATGCTGGATTTCATAGGACACTGGGCATATCACCCCATCTATCCTCAGAATAGTTATTGTTCCTTTTACTTCTGAGTGAGGTCCTAGCAAAAGGCAGCAAAATGAACATCTCCCTTCTCCAAGGCATCAGTGGAATGACAAACAGATTTACAATGAGGAACAAATCTAAATCTCTGACTTTCAGTGTCATCCATGGTGGCTAGGTCTCCAAAAGCAGGAGAGTAAATTTCCCATGCAGAGTTCTTAATTACTATAATCTTGCCAACAGATGTTACAGTAACCACATTAATCAAAATGTAATTAATTACACACTGTGCAAAGCAAGCAGATGCTTCAGGAAGTGGATTTCATTAACAATTTTTTTAAGGAAGGAATGCAGAGGTAGGTAGTTGGGTTTTTCTCGTGGAAGAGTGTAAGCAAGTCTATGATGCACTTAGATTATTCAGCTTTGCTGAGGAAACACTCCAAAGCCATGTGTAGAGGGCTCACATACACACGCTGTGGAAGTTAGATGTGCAAGTACTTGTCTAGGACATTGCATTAAACTTCACCAGAATTATAAAGCATTTAAACTCTATTATTGAGCTCAATAGCCTACTTTTAAAGCTATTTATTTCAAAGGATATTAAAAGTGAAACGACTGAAAGAATTAGAAAGGGTTCCCAATTAATTAAACAATAATGCATTATTGATTACTTACCTGACAGCTGAAGTTAGCTTAGCTGTATTATCAGAAAGCATACTTATTGCTCCTTCATCCTCCCCTTCTATACCCTGGGTTTTGGGGAAGGGTTTGGAAAGAGGAATAAAAATAGTCATAATAATTACAAAGATCACACATGCAAATACAGTCAGTACATTTAGAACCTATTTTCTCATAATGGTATTAATGTCTGGATTGTGTTTTACAGTTATTACGGGAATTACATAAATGTAACGCCAATAAATGCAAGAAATTGAACCTTTTCATGAAATACGGTACTTCTAGTCCTACTTTTAAGATTGTATTATGCCTAAAATTCAGCATGTGCTGATAATTTGGGGGGGGGGCGACGGAGTGGGCTAAGCATCTCTACAAGTCCTATTATGCTTTACAGAAAGCACATATAGGTGATAAAACTTACCATGATACTTTTAAGTCTTTTGACTTCATCTTCTTGGGCTCTGTAGGATTCCAGTTCTTGCTGAACAGACTCAGCTACCTCTGGGAAAGGACTAATGCAATACTCTGCATTAGGCTCAGTTAAATCAACAAATTGAAACACGAGAACCAGACAGGTTGCATGATCAAGATGACCATGAAATGTTTTCAGAAATATCAACACACAAATCATGCAGCAGTATCAAATCAGTGAAAATAATGACATCTTACTGTAGGTTTACTTAAACTTTCTAAGATATATTCACTGCTTTCAATATTTTTATATCATTTTGATAAGAACAATTTTGTGCTCTATAACAAAATAGCTAATACACAATTAATATGGACAATGAATATTGACAATGATCATTCCTTAAAAAAACCCCCAAACTTCAAAAATATTTTCAAAGAAGCTTAAAAATAGAACTACCATAATATGAAGAATATTTAGAATTTATATTAACTAAATGAATATAAACTCTGCACCTATACAGCTTACCTGCCCTTATGCTTTTGCCAGAATTTATCAGATGCAGTTAAATCATAGGACTTCTTATTTTTTTTCTTAGGTCTAGCACCTGCTGGAGAACTTTCCATTCCTGTTGATTCTTCCAAGTTAACTCTATTCAAATGGAAATCCTAAAAAAAAGAGGAATCTTATGTAAATATTTGACAGTTTTTAATTCTTTAATCAGTCTTTTATACTCAACCAATTATCTTCTAGAATATTTTCTAAAAAAATATTAACACAGCTATTTATCAGAATTTCATAGGAGGGCAGGAATCGGTTTACTAACAAACTAGATAACAACAGCAGCAATGTAAGAACTCCAAAATTACTCACACTTACTGAAAAAACACCAACCAAAGCAACAAATGTTAAGCAAAGACATCTGATTGTCTCGCAAGCAATCTTCTGACACTGAACTCTGAACACTGTTTTCTGTACGGAAAATAAATCATTTAGCAATAACTGAGCTATAACAACTGACCAAAACTTTAAAGTAACAGAATTTTCTGTGTTGCAGACAAAAAATGTTTTTAAGGCTGAATTTCACTTACACAACTACAGCAAATGTATCAAAGCCGCAAAGAAGCTCATGACATCAGCAACAGGAATATCCAGGAATATACCTTCATAGCTCTTTTCCTATTTTTTTTAAACACTAGTGAAATAGTGAGCGCATGATAAAGCAACAGTTTGCAACAAAGCTGCTATTTCTCCATATAGCTTTTCTTCTTCCACAGATGCATGAACCTAGAAACTACATCTTTTTGCTAGATGACACAGTTACGCTCACATAATATGTCAGCACACTGCTCCCTGTATGTCTTCTGGTTCCTGCCCCCATTATTTTTGACAAGGACAGCTCTATATTTTCTGCAGCATACATATTCCCTCTTGTTTTCAACAAAGATTAACAAGTACTCCACTTGCTGACTTTATTCTAACCCTTTTCAAGAACATTTAAAATTTCAAAGGTGTTCTTTGCTTGGCAAATAGTGATAGAGTCAAATCTTCAACTATACAGAATCTGCCATGAATCTTTCAGAATACGTATTTTTTCCAGAAATAAAACTCCACTTTATTATGTTCATTACAGGATACAGAACTACATCACTGTAAGTGAAACTGTCAAGATTTTAAAATGTTTCTAGTTATCCCTTGGCAGAGTTCACACTGAAAATGAAATGCTATAAATGATCCATGCCAGAATAGAAACAAAACTAAGTAGCTACTCAAAGGAAGCACATGCAGTCAGTGAGCACAAGCCTCATCTTACAAGACGTGTTTAATGTTTCAGCAAAAAAAAGGTATTTTTCAAGTACATATGTTTGATAAAAACTTTAAGGGAAAAAAAAAATCATTTGATTGCAAATTCAGCTGTAATTTTTAATGGAGATCTATGTTTTGGCTCAATTTAACTCACCAGTGACCTGAGTTTCCAAGTTAATTTTGGCATTTACAAGGCGTTTTACCAAAATGATTCTTATTGATTAGTGTTCCTCCTTTCACCTCCCCATTTTGTCTTTATAAGGCTTTCTATCCATGCCTCCCATTTTTCTGTATCCGATCCTGAAAGGTTTTTTATTCAGAAATGGGAATCTCTTCATACAAGCCTGTTTATCTGTAGAAACACCACCATTATAATCTAAACGGATGCAGCACACAACTTTGTGGCTGGGTTAGCATTTAGTTCAACACCCCACAGAACTCCTGAACTGTTGTAACTGAGAGCTTAAATGAAAATTCATTTGAAAGTACAGTTTACGTAATCATCACCTTGGTAACACTTTCACAGTTACAATTTATGGCCTTTTAAAAGGCTACTGTGGTTATTTCATGAAATATTATGCTCAGTATGTAAAGAACCTGGCAGGCTTGCCTTTAAGGTGAGTAACATGACTGGTTTTGAAATTAAACTTTTGCCCTTGACATGGAATCACAGGCCACTTGGTTACAATTTCACTAGACAAATTCATAATCCTATCAACTCAGTCAAAAATTAGATGCAACATGCAACATTTAACAAGTCGTTCCAGAGAAACTACTGAAGTCTGATGCAGTACAGATAAATATCCAATGATCCTCAAATCATTCTTCTAGTGTTATTCTAATATCCCTCCTTACTTGCAGCACTAGTTGTCCTCAGCTTCCACTACATCTTTGATCCCTCTGCATCTTGATGCACCAAAGTCCTACCCCAACACATGCCTGAGGCCACCTGATACTACCTTCTCTACCTAGCAGCTGAGTAGGAGGCAAGTACATGGAGCTTTGCATGGTTTTACTATCTAGTAAATGAGCATTTGCTGATTAAATGGTTGGCAGGTAACAAACCGAAATAAGTGTAAGCCTTGTGCAATAGCATTTACACCTGTAAAAATTCTAATTTGGGTTTCCATCCCCTACTTTCACTGATTTTCAAAAGAAACCTGTAGAAATTCAGTACTTCTATTTGCAAGTCTCTAGCCAGTTCAACAGTTATTGGAGAAAATAGTGCAAACTGTGTTATTTTCATATATGCCTTTCCTAAAGAAACCAGGCCAAAAATTGTTTATTTGTAAAAAGCAGCCTTAAGTTTAAGAGGAAGGGACTTTTCATAAGGAATGAATTACATAAAATAGAATTTAAAAGTGTCCTAAAACATCCCATTAGTGCTAAAATATTTTCATTGTAGCAATGCAAGTTTCTGGAGAACACTGTATGTATGACTATACAGTTCACAACCAACTTTGTATACAAACACACATGTGCACGTGCATATTTTACATATCCCTCTAACAGTCTCAATAATAAAAACAAAATACTTCTCAAAGCCAGATATTGAAATGATTTGCATGACTAACTCTACAGTATAAAAAAGCCTCCAGATAGTATTATTCTTACTCATATTATCTTTCATTATTTAGGCCGTAACTATATACAAAATGCATAAATCTTCGGTAAATAGTATTTGCTTTCATTCAAGTACATTTCTACTACTGGTTTTATAAAATAAACTTGAGGAAATGAAAGTGGTTTAAGGCTATCTGAATTTGCAAAAAATTATTAAAAAATCTATTTTAGATTCCTCACAGTAGGGTCATATACCACTTGGTATCTCTATATTGAACACCTACACCACCTTGTGGAGAAAAACAGAAATAGGTATTTTTAAAAATTCAAACATACTTAGAATTGGTTTAAAAACTCATTAAAAGCATTTATTTTTCAAAACTGAATGGCACTTAATTGAGTTGGGCGTTTACATAACATAAAAGATCATGAACTACTGAAGAAAAAGCTAGGATTGCTGAATTACCTATCTTTTGATGATATCAGGATTTCAACTTTTTAACCATTTTAGAAGTTATTGCTAAATAAACCTTCTAGAGAAAATATTCCAAGTTGTTGTTTACTAAACAACTTCCAAATAAAACAAACAAAACAGATTTTTGGATTAAGAGAGAATCTGGTATTAAGTTTAATAACAAACCGAGTGAAAAAATAGTTTTGGTAACAAAATCAGATTTATTCTTACCAGAACATCATGCACTAAAGCTTGGTATGTCCAAGTATGATGTAGAGGAGTTGCTAAATCTATGTTTCTGTCAACAAGGACTAATAGGGGCCTTTGGAAGCTGAAAAGATGACACTGTATTAGTACTTCTTTAAACATGTTTACAACACCCCAGTAACATCCTGAGTGATATCAGCCACCTTCTCCATCATATTTCAAGTTAAAAGCCAAACTGCCTACTGCAGAGTTCCTCCAGCCTTCCCCAAAGCATCTGGGGCTGATCACTGCCAGAAATTCCATGAATCCCTGTCTTAGTAATGATAAAAAGATTATTTTATTTTGTACTAAGTGAAATTACCAATGCATAAATATTGAGCAGAAGTCAAAACACTAAACAGTAACTAGCCTTTTAGGTACTAACTAATACCTCTTTGTGTGGATACACATTTGAGTTCCAAACAACTGTTTGAGTGGGTAATATTCAACCTTAATCCCCATCATTAACCTCAAATACAAAATATCTCTCTCAAGGGTTTTTCATTTCATTTTTCTCTTTGCTTGCATATGAATTCCATACAGAAAAAACGATGAACTCCTGAGATGCATTGTGGTAATTCCGTCAATACTCAATTTTGTGGAAAAAGAATGCAGACATGCCTAAATGTCTTGGGTTACGGCTACATGAAAAATTTGTAGTGAAGACAGGAAGGCTGTGAATTGACAGAACATTATTGCAACCATTTCCCTTCAGCACATTAACCCTACAGTAAATGTGATGGCTAAATTACAGTGTATTTGAACAGAGTAAAAGCATGTTAATTCCATGCTCTGGATTTCCTTGCAGCACATATTTTCACGTAGATATATAATCTCAAGAGCCTTAGTCACCTGATTCTGAAAAACCAAACTAAAGATCTGAAGCCATTTAACCGGTTAAAGGTTCCCATGTTTCCCTTTCCTTGCATTTTGATTTTCTGAGGGTAATGATGCTATACTATCAGGAAAACAAGCCACCCCTCTGAAAGAACAGTGGTTACAATTCAGTTCCCATGAAAATGAAGGAACTGGTATTTCACAGCTATTCTCTCCCCTAATACCTTTCAGTCTCATTCCATTTTGCCACCCCTGATGTTTTTTGCATCTTTTATCCAAGTTCTGCTCTTGAGATAAAAATATGATGACTATTTTATATCCAGTTAAGAGATCACAACCGTTACCTTCAGCTACAGTCTTCCCAACACATCTCCTACCTTTTCATGTACAGTGTAAACTCCTGTAATACGCTTTCCTAAGGCAGCCTGTGGAGTATTCAACTATCTGGGGGCAACGGTATGCATGGGAGGCAAGCATCCACAATGTCTTTTCTCACCTCTCTTCCCCCTCAAAGGATTCAAATGGTCATGACTTAACAGTCCCTAACGATCTAATTATCCAAGCGGTAGTCCTTAAGCAGTTCTCCTCTGGTAGATATAGGGATCAGATGAGAAACACTTGCTTTTGACATAACTACAACTGATAACAGTGCTTACAAGTGAGAAAACGGGTATTTCTTTCTTTTTAATGGACTAAAGGTTGCTAACAGATATGTTCAGACATCCAACTGAGTATTGTGGTCCTGTAAATTGAGTGTATTTGCAGGAGCTTGGTTCTCGCTGTGTTTAGAGGTTGAACAAAATTACCTGTTTCATTAAATGATTTTTGTCTCACTGTCCTAGGACTGCACACTTATTAGCTATAAAAGTTTTCAAACCAGTTATGCTAAGAGATTGGAAAACTCCCTTAAGAGTATACAAATTCTTTTAATATAGAATTTGAACCAAATTCTTGTAAATACAGTTTTCAGTACAGTGGTGACTATCCTAATGACATATTTCAGATAACTGAAATATGAAAAATAAAAATACATAGTTATTTACTAACACCATACCTGAACTGGCCAGCTCCAAGTGTGTCACCTGTAAAAAGGCTGTTTCTGGCATCCCTTAGATTCTCTCTGAGCTTCTTATCTAATTTCTGAAAGGGGAAAAAAACAAAACAGTGTTTAACAAACTAATGGTTTCCTAACCTCTTTATATCATCAACATTTAAAGATTTATTGCGCTGGTTTTGTAGTTTATAAATGTCTTAGCTGCAGGGAGTCTAGGTCCACTGCACACGGGAAAGTAAGAAATCTCTTCTTTCTATTTTCTCCCTCCAGCATTTATATCTATATCCAGGACTACATAGAAGATGTTTCCTTTATGTCCACTAATCTCCTCCCAGGCAATTAGCACCCTCTCGCTAAACATGCAAATAGAAAATACCAGTAGGAGGCACCAAGAAGGAACCACAGCAGAAGCAGCAAATTGGGCTGTCAGACACTGCCACACTAAGTGTTTCATAAAAATGAGATTACCCTCTATGAATGCATGCACACTGAATGCTTAGATTTAATCAGTATTAAGGCTTCACTAACAAAGAATGATGTGAGGAAGACGGAAGAAATGAAGCACCGTGACTCCTAATAAAGACAGTGCTGTAGAGATTTTTAATTGTGATTTAGTTTGGTAATTTCATCCCTACTTGATGATCAAGTTCAATGTCAGTTTAGTTTGATATAGTAAAAACGTCTTGTACTTATGGGGTTTCCCAATCATATAGATAAAAATTTCTTACTAAGACACACAGAAAAACCCAGGCCAGACAGCCACTTTTTAAACTGTGTAGATATAGCTTAATGGTTGTAATTATAATATCTGCCAGAAAATCGATAAACTCTAGATTAGGAATGATTATGCATGTTCAAGTTTCTCATCAGCTGATTCCATAATATTACAATTTCCACAGATGAGTTCCATGGAACTGAAATCAGAAAGGAAAACTGGTCTGTCTCCTTTCCAGTCTTATTTCCTTCATAAGGAAAAGTATACAATGACTCTAAATCTCTGCCTAGTATTGAGAAAAGTAAACAAGCTGTTAGGAAAGTTTTAAAACAATGATACTTGTTTAGAAAATAGTTTCTTACCACTGCCACCATTTCAGCTGCAGTTCCTCTTGAGCATCTGATTATAGGAATAGCTCCTAATAAAAGATATATTGACTTCTACTTGCATTATAATTTTCAGATTATAAGTTAGTGTACTTTTCATAAAACAAGTTTTCAGTAACATTCTGAGATGAAATTTTTCAAGTGGACAATACAAACTTATATTAAATTTGTCTCTTGCAGTCTTTATCTGTGAAACAAAATACTATATAGAAATATTAAATAAAGTTTTACAAAAGTAAGTGAATACCTCATACAGGAATTTATGAGAAGTATAGTGTACACTAGAAAGATAGCTAATGTACTGTGGAGGTGACAAACTATCTCATATAGAAATATTAAAACTTAGTTTCAAAATGTTAGAAGTCCCTTGAAAACGGTAATAATAAGTACTATAACACCACCACCACAATGTATCAGTTACAACTCACTGCAGGGTAATGTTACTTTCAAAAGCACATTTTCCATTGGCTTTCAGGTTTCATAATCTTTAGCTACTGTTTCTCACTTTTCTACATAAATACGAAAATTCCAATACCATAACAGTTTAAGTGACTGAGTAAAAGAAATTTAATTTGTATCATGCTAACACTTGATAGAACTCAGTAGGTCGAAGGGAATCTCTCTTGAACAGACTGCCCCATAGCGATCCCCAGCTCCCCTTGTACGAATGCTATCTCAGACTGCCTGATTTCAGTGAGAACTTTGATTAAATGCCATCACTATGAAAAATGTATGAGCTAAGCATCAAGAAAACTCACAAATAAAATAAGTAAATTTAATATATCTTCCTATTCCTGGAGTTACTTCAGTTAGATCTTTGCAGGGTTTGTGTGAGGGGTTTTTTTTTCTTCTTTTTCTGTGTGGGTTTTTTTTTTTTTTGAGCTACAAATCCAAACTCAAAGCACTATTGATCTTCATTGAAAACTAGGATTTTGTAAAAACAGTAAATCCAAACCTTTGCATTTCAGTATTCTTCTCCCATTGATACTGAAGACTAAGACTCAACTCCCACGTAGGACAGCCTTTATTATCTTTTGCAGTGAAGTATAGCAATAATTTGAGCAAGATCATTAACCCACCCTGTGAACTATTAAGATTTCTGTCACAGATCTAATTCTGCCTTTAATTTGCTACACAAAATCGCTAAACTTCTAGGTATCTCATTGAACATGGATCTTTTTTAAAAGGAAAACATATGGAAAATATGCTAGAATTTGACAACTTACCAAGTGTAACAAAAAAACAGAAGAGACTATCAACAATAGTGTCCATTATAGTTTCCATTTCTGTGTCCGTTATGTCTGGTCGGTTAATGGCTAAAACAGTGTGGAAAAGAGTTAAGAATAGGGTTAAAGTTTATGCCACTTTAATACTGAGAGCGCCATCCTCTTCTTACCTAATGGCTGTTAACAGCCAACAGCTTTTGTTGCAGAAGAGATTAAATTGTGAAATGCCCCTCTTAGCATATCCATTAATTTTTTTCCTTTTTTTTTTTTTTTTTGCTTTTTTTTGAGCAAAAAATTGGGAGAACTTAATTATTGCTCACTGTATAAGGTCAAACACTAACAATCTTTTCAACTATCTCTGACAATGCATACTGTAACTTCTGGATTGCGTTAGTATTGCATTACTAAAAAACTCCCAGAAAACCACGTTACGGAACAGAAATGGCCATCCACTTGGAAAGCATTTTTCAGATATAAAATCCTCAAGAATCACTTGTGCAATTTAAAGAGAATTACAGTATGCAGTTATCTATATTTAAAGATTCTAAATCCCACTGCTTGTAATGGAGATTCCTTTTCTTTTTTCTTTTTTTAATAGATTTACTGTCAGTCTCTAGGTTAGGGATAATTCCCAAGTTCTAAAACATTTCACACTACAGATAGAAAGATTTTACTCACATATTTAGGTCAGAACAAGAGACATATAGCAACATTTCTATTAAATAATTAACACTGACAAGAATATAATAGCGAACAGTAACATCAAACCTAATCTTAGCACAGGTCTCAAGTCAAGCACTACCTCAGGAATCATGCCATAAAACCCATCCTCCTTTGTTTTATTTTACCTTTAAAGATTTCTCACATAATTACCTGTCTTATACTCTTTCTTCAAAAACGAACTTCAAAAAACTCTGAACATTAATAAGCCTTCTATCCCAAATTTATGCACGGCCAGCCATAATAATTCTCTAACTTTAAAGGTGTTTTTTTCCCCCAGCTTTTGTCCTCTAAGAACTTTAGAGAGATGGATTATATTAGCAATTTCTATCAGCAGCTATACTTAGTAAGTCAAACTTTTTACTAGGCTGCTAGGATAACAGCAGCAATAGAAGCGCCCCCCTCAGCTTTTTTTTTTATTATGAGTTCAAGGTCCTGAAATATCAGAACCAAGAAAGGCAGGCTGTTCCCAATATCTGTATTTTTCTGTAATGACAAAGCTTTGAAATTAACTAGGGCTATCATTCTGTAGTTATCTCCAACTAACGGTCTCCCAGTTTACAGGGGGGAAATAATCCTATTTTTACCCCCTTGCCTTTCTCAATTTTAGAATTTAATTCCCTCGCTATTACTATGTTTAAGGTACTCACTTATGATCTTCCAGTAATCTGCATACTGTCAGTGCAGTGTAACATGCGCATTTTATGAGCACAT
Organism: Aptenodytes patagonicus; assembly: GCF_965638725.1. Lineage (NCBI taxonomy): Eukaryota > Metazoa > Chordata > Aves > Sphenisciformes > Spheniscidae > Aptenodytes > Aptenodytes patagonicus. Next base: position 41,995,558 of record NC_134955.1, on the reverse strand, counting down.
TCCTTTTATTTGTACCATAGCAATCGACACAAATATTCGATATTACTGCTTCTTAGGTGAACCTTTGAGAAACTCCATTAATAATCTTTCAGTAAAATGTTCTATCATGTTTTCTATATATTCCTCTCTCTCCACTGTAACAAGCTTATTGGGGATGCATCTATTACAGAAAAGTAAGCTTAGATCTCCTACATTTTCTTGTTGTTTTACAACATTGATCCAAATTTGGTAAAGAAGCATTCAAACAGCATCGAACAGGATGCCAGGAACATCAACTTCATATCAATATTACCCATTTGCTCTTCCTTCTACACAGTTGTAGAAAAACAAAACCAAAGGGAGGGAACCTGAGGGATTATCTAGTCAGTCCTCTTGCCCAAAGATGAGTTAAACCTGTGTTATTTCTGTGTCTAAACCAATTCCCAAAGCCTCCCAGTCATGAAAATACCATAATGTTTATTGGTAATCTATTCTAGTATTTCACTGCCTTTGATGTTAGAAAGTGCTCCTAATATCTGACCAGAAACTTTCTTGTTGCAATTTAAGTGCATCACTTCTTGTCCATTACTACACGGACAGAGAGAATGTGTTATCTCCTTTCTGTCTGTGAAAGCCTTTTACATAACTGAAAAACTTTATCATGCTTATTTGTCCTGACATTACCTCTCTGTAAATGCAGTCATACAGCCACGAAACCAGGAAACTGAAAATTAACCTTTTTTGTTGTATTTGTTCTTAGTTCACCCATTCAGCTACATGCGTGGCCACACATGGCAGTGCTGCTGCAAGAACAGCAGCCGTCTTTCATCACCATCAGAATTACATTGACTTATGTAGATTATGAAACTATACACAAACTGACAGTTTCCTGCTAGGGTTACTCTCCAAAGGCAAAAAAGACCACTTCTTCTTCGCCCCTGCACTCCTACCGCCTGTCTGTGTCAGATCTAGAACTCACACAGCGAGATGGATCGGCTCAGTGCTTTAATGGAAAACTAATCACTCTCTATGGGAGATTAGATTTCCGTTCGATCGGCTTTTGGAAACAGCCCACTTCTAGATTGGTTTAAACATAGTGTGAAACCGCGTGTTGTGTGGCAAATTTCAGCAGCCCAAGAGAGGAAAACAAACAACATAGAAACTGATGGGTGCAAAACATTTACAGTCATTTAAATCCAAATTCCTTGTTAGCTAGGAATCTTATGAGAGCCTGTCAAGTATCTTTACATACACACAAACACATCACAAAACAATTACTACTAAAACTCTTAACAGCAGGTTTTACTAGGAAAAAAAAAAAGTACTTTTCAAACAAAAATGCCCTTCATTCTGACAATGGAATCAATCCCCAGTGTGAGACAGAACTCAGTATTATGGATCTGGTTTTAAAGAAAGGTAACGACTTTGGAAATTGGGCAAGAGAGGAGAAAAATTTCACTGCTAAATGTTAGGCATATGGAGACTTCTCATCTCTACCTGGTCACTAGTGAGTATTCTGTGCATCCAAATAAATCAGGAATTAACTGTGTGACACTGTGTGTAGACACTGTGGCTACACTAAAGTAATGAGGAGCTGCTGCTAAAAAAGGGCTATCTTGCCTCTGACTTACACACTTCTATTTTCTAATGGTATTTTCTATGGAACGAGTCAACTGAACAAACACTCTGCAACTCCAAGATTACTGGTTCTGACGTAAAAGGAGAAGATGAGGGAAGCTACAGCAGGGGCAGCAGGACAGCCCACCCTGTAATAGCTAGCCATTTGAGTAAGAGGGGCAGAGAGGTAGAGTGATAGTTCTCTGTTGATTTAGCATATTGAATGGGTCACGGGAGCACAAAAATCAGATCAAAGGAGGAAGGAAAACCATGTGGACAATTATGACAACTAGTATATATGTTGACTTGAGCTGCCATAGCACTATAGCTGTAGAGGTAACTGACCTAAGGCAGCCACTTGGTTTTCCTGCTAGGTTCCAAAACAGGTCCAACAGAAGTCCCAAGAAAAGAAAAAAAAAAAAAGAGTTCCATAAGGCTGACTTCACTTGCAACTCTGAGACTTTACAAAGAAGCTGACATGCTTGGCTCACATGCTTGCAGAAGCAATCAGCATTTCTTACTTTCTAAAATGCCCTTTCCCAGATTCTTCCCTGTGCTACTCCAGCCCCTGATTCTAATCGTCTCCCCTTACACACTCCCACGTGTTCATGTCTTGAATGAGAAAAGCAGGTACCGACTGGTCACTGTCTAGAAGCTACAAGAAACTCTTATCAGCTAAAGCCATCTTTCTTGCTTTGCATTCCTTACAGTAACTTTCCAACTGACCATTCACACAGAAACAAAATACTTAATTCCTTAAGAACTGCAGAAGTGGTGCCTAAACACAGCAGCAGCCACCCAGTGTCTACTATCTACGTGTGTAAACAACATGAATTTTTTCCTATATTATTCCACGTACAAAAAGCCCTACTATCCATATGTCTATACTGCAGTTTTGCTTTACTAAATGTAATTTAAAAATACATAATTATTTTTCAGTATTACAATAGCCATGTAGTAAAGATGCTGAAACTAATATCTAAGAACTGCTTCCTTCATGACTTTAAACTACACATCTAACAGATTATCCTGAATTCTGAGCAGACCAAAGCAAAATAAAATCATTGCTTGTATTAGCTACAACTTCAAAAGTAAATTTCAACTTTGGCCATTCCAGTATAATTTTTATACAAATTTTACTTACCACGATATGAAACAAGTTCTTTGTTTTGGTTACACAATACAAACATGTCATCTTCTAAAGTAATAAAATTAAGATATTGATCAAACACCTAGAAATCAAGGAATAATGGTCAGAACAGTCCAGAATGAAGCATAAAAAAAAAAACTACCTGTGATTTATTGCTACTTCTTTTTGAACCTTTTACAGAACTACCTATTAAAAGAAAGAAATGCAAGATACAATCTATCAAATAAAAAGCCTGTGCAAGGATTGAGTGATAACACAAAACATTAGAGCACCTGAAAAGTGCTAAAACAAAACAGTCCAACTTCAAGTATTTCTGTGGACAGACAAATTTTTAGTAGCCACTCATCACTGAAAAAAAACATATGGAGGATATTATAATATTATAGGTTTATTTTTTATTAATATGAAGGACTACAACATAAACAGTGCTGAGCTCTCAGGCAGGAGAGAGGAAAGAGGGCAGTATCTACACAATGAGAGATTATAGCTCACAAATTCTCATTCTTTGGTAATATACCTGTACATTCAGGAAAAAAATTAAACCTCTATAACGTAAACTGTTAATGGGACATCACAACAGAAAAATAGATTTAAGAAAGTTAGTTCACAGTGCTACACCAATTTACTCCTGCTGAAGACCTAAGGCTTAAACAATACTACTAGTTTTCATTTCATTTCACAACAGTTTCTTTCTCTCATGCCAGTAGTATGCCCTAACAGTAGTGAGAAAAAGTGAATGTATTTAAGTATATATGAAAATAATTAGTTAATAATGTACAGGTTTTGGTACAGGCATTCAACAAAAATAAGAGGGTACTTATCTGACACCTGCCTTTATATCATAAAGGTATAGGAGTGTACTGAATAACTGTGTATGTATGAAACATCTACCTCTGCAGTACACTGCCTATTTAAAATGACAACTGCACTCATACTGCACTTTTTGTGTATTTAGGAGCTAAAACCCCCACCCCGTTATATATGCACTGGATGTACTCATTGAGCTGATGAGATCGGGAATACTCTGAAACCACTGTATTTCCCCTCTTATCATTTAGCACAAAGGTCTTGCAGCACTTGGACTTTTTACTAAGCTGAAGTATAGTACTAAGCTGCATTACTGAGATGACCGTAGATTCCCTTTTTTCCCCCCAGTAAATCTGTGCCTGACATTGAATCTAGCTAAACATTTATTTTGTTCGTATTTCAGTCAGAAAAGCTGTGTATGGCACTGAAGTGGCCACGTAAGAATGCAGTAACACCTGTAATGGCAGTATCTTTAACATTAGAGACTGGGGGATTTTCTTACCTTAGCCACTTGAGTTACTGCATTAGCACCTATGGCAGCATTTGCAATATCTTCCAGTTTACTTCTCGAAATGGCAGAAATAAAGTTTAAATAATAAGATTCATAAAGCTGGTTTCGAAGGTCCTAAAAGGAAGAAAAACCACAACCTTTTTCCTGAATAAGTACTAATATACTTCTGACTAATTAAAAAACATTCTTAGTTTTACTATGTGACGTTCCAAATATCCACAGTCAAACTAAATTTTTGGAAGTGCTTAGCTGTCTGTTCATACAGCTCTGTACGCAGTGTTTTCACTACGTAACTAGATATAACTAACCTAACACAGAACTGCAAAAACCAGGAAATGAAATTTAAGCTACCAGATAGCAACTACTACTCCACACCTTACCACTGACCAGAAGTACCCTTTGCTCTTCTTTCTTCCTTTGGTGAAGATGTCAACCTTCGACCAATTCCTCCCAGAGAATGTGAAAAACTGAGGTTAGCCTAGTTCAACCCCCCTGCTCAAAGCAGAGTCAAATACAGCAGGTGGTTCAGGATTGTGTCCAGCCGAGTTTTGAACATCTCCAAGGATAGAGACTCCACAAACTCTCCAGGCAATCTGTTCCAGCATTCAGCCACCCTCATTAAAATATTTTTTTCTTTGTTTAAATGGAATTGCCTATATTTCGATTTCTGCCCACTGCCTCTTGTCTTTTCACTCCCCAAAACTCTCTCTCCAAAACACAGGAGACATATTTACCCTTCCACTTTCTGGGAAATTGAAGTTTTGCATGTAAAAACTTGGGATAATATTTTTATGACAAATACGTGCTAATATATAAAAAATGCAAGCAAAGGTGTTCAGACACGCACAAGAACTAGGTATCGAACAGTCACACTCAGGTGAGTGCAGGATTACTTCACACACTCTACCTCTGTTGCGTCCACTCATTTGAAACATTAAGCATGCAAGTTACCTGGCACATTCTGTCAATATTTTCTTCTGTTGGCATTACAAAGTAAACAGCCGGAACATCTGGAATGGCATCGCGATCTGAATGCAAAAGCCTGAAAGGAAGAAAAAACACTTCTCTAATGTGTTCCTCCTCAGATTTGTGTAAAATTATAAAAGTTAAAGAAATTATTTATTTATACAGACACATTTAATTTCCTACAGCTTCTCCCTATATTTAGCTAGATTTTAGCAAGAACAAAACATGAAAAAATAGCAAAATCGTATTTGTATAATTTTTGGCTGAATATATTAATAGAGGCCTCCAAAGTTTATTCAAAGCTTGAGAAAAGGCTTCGCAAATCTTCAAAAATAGATTAATATGTTCAGAGGAAGGTAAAATACTGCATCCACAAAGTTCATATACTAATTATTAATTGTTGACATGATAACAAAAAACCTGCGTATCTCAGACTATTAAACTTGCCTTTCCTGCTCATTAAAACAAAGACAGGCAAGGTGCTTACACGTTTCTCTCACATTTCTGCTGATATGTCAACATGTTAAACTGTGTTTCCATTTCTAGCCTTCACTTAGTAAAACTTAATAAACTTTTGAAAAAAAAAAGTATCTTCAAAGATCCTCCATGACTATTACCACAGCTAAGGAATGACAATGAACTAAATAAATGTAATCTGGAGAAAGAGAAATGGAAATCTCTTAAAATAATACTTAAAGATTCCGTATCTTTGACAAAGACAATTAAAATCTATGTACAAAAAGACAAGCAGAAAATATGCACAGTCCCATGAAACAGTTTGTGCCAAAATAATTTTAAGATATATGAATACAGAGGGAATTGTACAGACAGACTCCCCAAAACACCCATTGGATAATTCTTATTTCTGAGCAGGGGCCTCCTCTACTTAGTAAGAAATCCTACTGAATAGTGTTTGGAATGACCTTTCCACTCCCTAATTCTGAATAATACCACCTGATTTTAGAAACAAGTCAGGGTATAATCTTTATTTTAGTGGTTATTCATCAAACGATTTTCAATGTTTTGTTTGTGATTTTGGGGGAATATTAAATAAAGGGTTTTTTTGGAAAAAAAACCAAAAAACCCCCCCAAAAAACCCCAACACCCCCCCCCCAAAAAAAACACCCAAAAAAACCCCTGATTTTTTTTACTTACAGATGCAAAGTGATCCCCATATCTCTCAGCTCTTTCACTGACAGCAAAGGTGAGATTATATCTTGGCCAAATCTGTCATAAATGAGAACCTGAAATAGATACACATCTTTTTACAAAGTGGTGTAAAAAGTGGATACTGTAGAATACAGGATACAGTGGATACAGGAATTCAGGTTTAAGGAACTACTGTCCTAGCCTGAAAAGTGCTAAACATTTACCAATTTATAATACATCATTAATTTGTCATGGGCTTCCATTTGTGCTTACTAATAAAAAAAAAAAAAGAAAAGAAACTCAATGACAAAGGGAAATAAATTCATTATTTCCATCTCCTGAAAAGCATCAGTCAAACAAGAATCTGCTGTCAGAAATTTGTTATTGTAAGTGCAGAATTTCTCTGACTGCATTTGGGAGGAAACAAAAGGAGAAGCAGAGCGGGGAAAAAAGGAACTAGCAAAAAAAAAAAAAAGACAACAGGATGGATGAAGAGACAGTATATATGCTTTGTAGTAGCAAAAACTTCTCACAAATTACTTACTTTTTAAAGCTAATAAAGGTAGCTTGAGCTCAGTTGTCCTAAATTTAAGGCTATTAATAGTTCTTCCCTTTCTATGGGCTTCTTTCTGACTCTGTGCGTTCACCTGTAAGGTATCATGTAAGTTTCCGCCAACAGTTATCAATGAGACCTAAGTATATTTCAAAAATGTCCTCCTCAGTTGCTCATTAAAATATTGCCTAAAGAATCAGTCATTGGGTCTTCAAGCAGCCAATATCTCAAATATGTATTCTGCTCAGGAATTCTGATATTCAATTCTGTATATTCATAACACACATAACAACCATTTTGTACAAGTTAAGAACATAGAGAAGATACTCGAGTTAGTTAAAATTTGAAAATCTGAACTTTTTTGAACACTATAAAATTCTTCTATTCCTGTTCAAATAGTTCTTACCTTCCATACTGGTTCTCCTGTGCTGTTTTTAACAGGAGGAACATTGAAGTTCAGCATACGTTTCAAAGCCACTGGAAAACAAAGCAGAATAATGCTTTACTCTCTTTACACTTCAACAATAGAGACTAAATACATTACCAGGATTTTATTATACATTTCATTTGAGAAGAAAACCATCATAAAATATAAATGCAACAAGTCACATTTTCATTATTTTTATGCAGCTTTGACCAACAAGTGGCACACATCAGCTAGAACTTATGGGCTCTGGAAGACACTGCAAAAGGAAACGAAGCAAGTCCCAAAACATGAAGAAAGAATCTCTCTCCTTAGTTATACGGGCTATATTCTGTCGCAGTTTGCCTTAAAAATAATTCCAGTATCTTCCTGAAGGTGCATTCTGTACAGTAGGAACTAGTTTGCTTTATTCCCCTGATCTGCTTTTCCTACCCTACAGGAACAACAGTATACACACAAGCAAAAAATACCTTTTCACCTGACTCAAACTGATACACACTTTGAAACATTTTGAGAACTCACTGGAAGAAATTGCTGCTTTAAGGGGTACAAAAATACCCCTAATTTGCAGCAGGAAAACTCTTTGAAACAGGAATGAGCTTTCATTTAACTTTACATTCAACACAGAAACCAAAGCAGATCCCTTCACCTACCTCTAACTTACAAATCTATTAAGCGAGGAGTCCTTCCTCATTTATCTGATTAAACAATACACTAAGTGCTGTTCTCCCATCTTTGACTAGAAGCAAAAGACTATTTGCATCAATATAAGTTAGTGGCTATTCTCTTCAAACTCATAAACAAAATAATCACAAAGCTTTGCAAAGAGGAAAAATCAGGGCAATGTACACCAATTTGCTCATAAATGGAGAGCAGTAGAAATGGTTAACTTCTAACTCTTTGGCTGAATGAGGCTTGTGAGCATACTCAGCGCAGTTCCCCTGGAGATCTCCTGAGGTCCTTTCCAGCCTGAGCTGTCCTGTGATGTATTTTCACTACTAATGTTGCAGCAGAAGCTCTTCTCATTGCTCTTGACATCTGCTGCAAATCTCAACTCCAGTTGAACTTTGGCTTTCCTAACACCATCCATCCATGCCCAGGCAATGTTTCTAAAGTCCTCCTTTGCAGTCTGTCCCTGCCTCCTCCTCCTGTGTACTGCCTTTTCAAATCACATTACCAGCAGTGAAACTTGACCATGGCAGGAAGCAAGCTAGCAGGGAGCTGGGTCTCCCTGGAATCCAGCCTTCCACTTGCTTAATACATTTTTTTTTTTCCTCTTTTTTTTTCAAAAACACCATGGAACAATCCTGAAAGCTGATTACAGGCTGCTCCTGGAGCCTTCGCTCCCTCACTGCCAGTGACACCTTCCATACATTTCAGCCATATGAGCAATTTTGTATAAAGCTGCGTGGTTATGTATTTTGGTACTACTGGACCTGAAGCAGCTTCTTTGTAGAGTTTACCTTTAAATTAAAACTTGGCATAAGCTCTCTACTAAGGAAGACAGCAATCAGACAAACATTCAGCAAGTCTCTGGGTTTCTTTTTTGTATTTATATTGCCATTTCATTTATGTTTAGGCTGAATACTCTCTAGGGCAAGGATCAGGTTTTTACTGTGCTTGCACAATTATATGCTTTGACTGGTTATGAACCAGGATAAAGGTCACAACAGATGATGCACATACGTGGTAATACAAACACTAAATAATAATAAATCTTTTCCTTTTTCTGAGTATCTTTTAGTTGTTCAATCTACTTCCTTGCAAATGACCTCCCCAATGGAAGACAACATGGGTTCAGTGGTAAAGGTTGACTGAAACAATCAAGTAACAAGGTGAAGCACAACAGAAAAGCATAAAGCTGTATGGAGTAAGGGCTCAGTGGGCTTTATCAGAAAGGTAGCAAAGAGAATAAAAGTAAAGGATTGCAAAGGAACATCAAATAGCACTATTAATGGTAGCTGGCCACAGGAATGCAATTATAGAAAGTAGATTTCTGGTACAAAAAGAAGATGAAGAATACAAGTAAATATTTAAGGTCCACACAGAAACTCAGACTGAGATTTTCAGGCAGATGATTTTAGACATTTCATGTTAAATAAACGCACCCAGAATCCTCTATACCACCAGAAAGATACTGCAGTTATCAAGGAGAAGGAGACAAGATAACAGCTCAAACTACTGACAAAAACTTCGGCAAGTAAGGGAAGTAGAGGACTATGGAGTCGACATGCTCTGCGCTTTAGGAGTATGTTCAAAGGGCGGCTCGAGGCTCCACAAAGCAGCATCAAGACAGAGAAGAGAAAAACAATTATGAACTTGTAGTAATGTGTAAGGAGGGACTGAATAACTAACCCTTTACCCACAGAAAACCTCCTGCATAATTAGTTGTAGTTGTTAATCTCGTATTCTCAATTTCTTGAGGGTCTGTACACACTCCGAGGCCCCTGCATCGTCTTAACAGGAGCATCACAACAGCAGCTTTATCTTTGCGCCATTAAACGATATTTCCCGTTGATCCTTGCCACGGGCAGAAAGGAAGCTGAAACGGAGGGAGAGCACAACCCGCTCCCCACAGCCACGGGAGAAGGGCACCGCTCACGTCCCGGGCCCGCGCAAGCCCCTCCCCGGGGGCGATTTCCACACCACGGCGGCACCTGCGGCCACATCCCTTGGGCCTGGGCCCGCCGCTGCCCGGCCAGGGCGCACCCACTGCCCTGTACCCTACAGCGGGGCCGGGCCCCCTCGGCAAGAGCTGCGGCCAGAGGCCCCCGGAGCCCAGGTCCCCCGGGCCTGCCGCCGCAGAAGCAGCTGAGCGGCGCCCCAGCTCCTCCGCCCCAGCGGCCGCCGGGGTACCAGGAGGCAGAAAGCCGCCGTCCCGTGGCCGGGAGACCCACGCCGGGTGAGAGGGCGCGAATCTCCCAGCGGAGGCGAGGCGGCGCGGAGACGCCCACATCCCGCCCCGGGGCCCCGCCGGGGGAGGCAGGCAGGAGCCCCCGGCTGAGCGTGACGCTGACCTTGCTCCCTCCCTCCCCCGAGCGCCGGAAAGGGCACCTACCGCGCCGCGCGACGGAGACCGCGGGAAGCCGCTTACCTGTCTGCTTCTCCCGGATACCGGCCGCCATTTTCCTGCCCCGCCAGCCCGGCCGCGGCGCGGCGCCCCGCCCACCGCCGCGTACGCAGCCGCCGGACGACGTGGCGGCCCGTAGGGCGGAGGGAGGCGGGTCCCGGCCGCCCGTCCTCCGCCCCTGCCCGGGCGCCGCCAGGTGCGGCGTCCCCGCCCCCGGCGGCAGCCGCGGCACAGCTCTCCCCGCCCCGGCGGGCCGCAGCGCGGGGGGAGGTGGCGCCTCCCGCCCGGAGGCAGGCCCCGGGAGCCCTAGAACCAGCCCCCGTTCTTGAGGGAGCTGTAATTAAGAAACTGCATCTTACGATGTAAAATTTGGGCCTGTGCTTTTCTCCAGCTGAGAGCAAAAGAACAGGCTGATATCCTTCAGACAACAGGGTGGTGCTCTTTTGCACCTTTTTTTTTTCCGAGCAAGAAGTCACATTAAGAGTTTTCAAGGAGAGAGAACTGAAACCAGCCCTGGAAAATAGCTTAAACACAACCAGGGCAGCTCTGAGGCACTTAGATGAACTACATGAAAAGGACTGATACTTCAAAAACAGGCAGCTAGCTACAAATAAAGTCACCAAGTTTTGGTGAGTTATTGAAAAGGAAAATACTGTTTACATATACCAACATGCAGCCTTCCTTCGGTTCTCTGTGCCTTTACAGCTGTGCCCTTACAGAAATCCTACAGTGGGAAGAGCCCCACTCACCCTAACTCTGTTTTGGGTACAAACGCATCTGGGTAAACATGCTATAAGATGTATATATGTATATAAAGGTGTATTTAGGTACACAAATGAAACTACAGAAAACAGTGATAACACTTCCAGAGCTAAAACCCATTAAGTCACCAAAATAAAAACACTGAAGAAAGTTACATATTTATTCCAACAGAAATTTAACCCTTTATTGCACTTTGAACATATACATGACAGTTATTTCCCACAATTATGATTATTTCAACACTGATGTCACACCTGTCAAGTATAATGTTGCTTGAAGATGCAACATTTCAGGCACTGATCCTGCAGTTCAAGTTAGAGCTAAAAGTATTTACAAAATTATACTTTCTTGCATAATATTCTAATTACCATAAGTTTAAAAAGAATATTGTTTATGCAATACAAAATCAGTTGCATTTTTTTTAACAAACATTACTATTTTGACAATGATTTTCTGTATACATATGATTTGACATTTCAGAAGTTTTTGCATTTTAATTTTTTATCCAACTAGCAATTCCCTTAAGTAAAAAAAAAAGCTTGAGCTTTAAAATGCTTTACCATATAATACAGAATCAAGAAAAACTTTAAAAGCATATTTTGTAGCCTCCAGAGTTGCACTTCCTTCTATTTGAATGAGAATTTTTTATACTATTTTCAAAATGCACATGCAGAATGAGTGTGAATTAATGACTAATACTCTGCTCTACATTTTAAATATACCTCTCAAAATCCTCAAGTCTTCCAATCCCAAGACTGAACATCTTAATGAAAAAAGACAAAGCTGCAGCACATGATGATTTAGACCTTAAGTATAAACTGATATTAATTTCTTCTCCTTTTGACTATATTTCACTCATAAACCAGTTAAAAATGCTAACAGCTTTTTCTAGTAAGCATCCTTTGCACGTGTGAAAGCAAGTCAGAAATTTCTTATCCCTTGGTTTTTCAAACATAGATCTAAAATACTTGAGGGTTTTGTTGGTTTTTTTTTTTATAATTATATGTGCTTTATTAAGGAGGTCATACTAAAACCACTAATACTAACCTATTACTGTTTACTAGAAAATGATCACTCTAGAAAATAAATAGCTTATTTGATGTGCTGATTCCAGATGGAAGCTTAGGGTTTGATGCAGAAACTGTGGGGTGAAGTTCTTTGGCCAAACTCAGTCAAAGAGGACCGCAATAGTTCTCTTGTGGCCCTGACATCTTATAAAACATGCAACTTCTATAAAAATATATTTAATATACAACAGCCAATGTATATGCAGTTACTCTCCTTCTGTTACAGAAATAATGAAAGTAAGCAACTGCCCTAATTTCCAGATGTGCCTCAGGTTAAAGTTTATGTAAAAAGAAAACTACCCGATAATACTGCATTTCAGTGACCTGCTATCGCAATTAAACACCTGATGGTCATTCTAGCTACAGAAATTGCTCTTACGGTTTCCAGACAAAAGACACCCTTCTGTGTTTTGATGGATTGGAAGTCAGCTTATTCAATGGAATTTTAATGAACAGTTCGAGTAAATTTAAGATTGGTCTATATAAATAAATTCTGAAAATGAGCAGAAGAGAGGAAGTTCATCTCCATAGCAGCATTTAGGAATAAAACTTGAATATATCAAGGATTATATTAGAATGTCTAGATAGAGCTGATCAAACCGACAAGAAAGGAAAGACAACTTGTCCTGAATGTGTATATCAGTATTAGAAAATGGGAAAAAGTTCTGCATAAGAAAAATCTTTTCAAGCAATATTAGAGACTAGAGGATTTTACGAATTTCATCTTTTGATATAGCATTGTACAGCAGATAGTTTTAAAGTTAACTTAAGATTTCTCTTACAGCTGACAAATAGGTTAGTTCTATCTTTACATAAAACCTATCAACTGCTGAATTCAAAACTAATAAGCAATAAAAGGTGTGAAGCCTATTTTTCTCTCATATATGTTTTGAAGCCTTACATTCACGTTACCTTTTTATTTCTTTCTCCATTGAAGGTTTTAAAATGCAGTTTATTTAGTTCCAAGTTCTAAACCATTTCCCTTGCACCGCAGGTACCAAAAGTCCAAGAATTGTCCTTTGAAATTATCCACACTCTGCTTGCTACTTCTATAAGTTCTGTACTACCCATACAGAAAAATAACATAATATTACAGGCGACATTTATCTCTAACTAAGCAAGAAAAAGGAATACTGCACTGGGTACACCATTTTTAAAGTATAATACTCTATCCGCAGGAGACTCATTGCTGTATTTTAAAAATATGAACATACAACATGAATCCTTATTATGCAAATGAATTTGCAACAAACCACCTTCCTTATAATGGTAACAGACCATTCTGAAGGGTAAGAATATAAAGAAGTTATTGGCAATATGACATTCAAAAATTACGCAAAGACGACAAACATGGAATATTGTTGGAGAAAAAAAATCAGAAGAGAATGAGAAAATGCTTAGTGTATAAACAAGTCAAATGACATTCTCCAAGAGCTCATATGTTTATTTTAAAGGGGACTTTAATATGCTTGTGGCTCAGAACCAGAAAAACACCACTAGCCCCATCTTAATTTCAAACATTCTTAAATTTCTAATGACAGGACTTTGATGAGATTAGATTGTTTTAGCTATTTGAAGGTAGTGAGAAATGTCTGATCTAAGCCTTGCAATAATTTAGAGACTTTTAAATAAAATAAAAAAAAAAATATCAAAAAAGTGGCATGCATGCTTTTGTTACCCAGTGATGGAAATAGATCTGTATAAGAAGACTAGCACCTCTCCCAAGGTCAAGAAAGAAAGAGAAGCTGTAGCAGTTTAAGAAAGACTTCAAAATACCTGCATATTGTTAAATGAACCGTGTAATTTAAATACCCATCTGCCTCTTTGTCTTTAACCCTTTATAGCATGGTCTCAAATTTAGTGAGTCCTGACTGCCACTTTCACAGTTCTTGAGTTGCAGTACACTGCTATGTAATTACCATTTAGTAATACAATTTGTTAGAGGAATACTTGCAGTGAACCATAAACCAGAACCTGAAACCAGATTAGTTTGGATTATTATTTTTTCAGAAGTACCTATCCATTTATAATTTACTGTGGATGTACTTTCTTGCCAAGGCATTCAAAAGTAAAGCAATCCTGCTTGTATTTTCAATTAAAAACAAGCTGTATTAATAAAAAAGTGTATTATTACTTTTCAGTATTTTGAAGAATGTGGATATATATAGATATATATCTATATATACACACACATCTATAGCACAGCCTATATTTGGGGTATAGTATAGGTGGTCAAACTGACGGGGGGAAATAATAATTTCAAAAGAGGGACCTGCATACGTTTAAAAAACCTGTAGTTAAATGTCCTTTTAGTTTCATAGTTTTAGTATTAATAACATTAAAGTATTATCGTGTAGGAATTTCACTACTTATCTTTTATGGCTTAACGGTATTTATACAAATACTGCAGAATTGAAATATATTTTATACAGTTGAAGTTGCTCAGAATGCACCTACAATTGAACAGGAAGAGTTTAGACTAAAAGCTAGAAAAGTGTCAGGCACTGACAAGCTTGATGGTAGACTGCCTTTAGTTTAACAAATAGTTTTAGTGCATATTCCTATGAAAATACTGACTTCCATGGAAGACGAAGTAACATGTTCTAATGAGCAACAAATTCTTACACTTTCATACTCAACATTAAGTCTGACTCTTATATTTCACTTTGAAAGACCACGTATTGTTGCATATTCAAGATTTACTTCTATTTTTTACTATTTTGGCTATATGTATAACAGTAGAATGCAGAAACATGTGCAAACGTCAAAGATTTTGTTTAACAACAGAAACTCAAGTTCAACCAGATTTTGTTCTTGCACCTTATTATTTTGCCTAGGTTTTCTCCAGACCTTAGTTATATTTTAATGCACTAACCACAATGACCTTAAAACTCCAAGTTTCTTAACTTTCATAGGTTTGTATGAGTCATCAAAACGTAAATGAATCATCAATAAAAACAATTACTGAAAAAATATACATGGAACGACTGAAGAACTGCATCAGTTTTAATTAAGACAAAGCTCTACAGCAGTTATCTTCAAAATGTACCTGATTCGACTTTGATAAATAAGTTACTGAAGTATGTAATACAATCAACATACTTACCTGTAGGAAATAGCTAGAATGTTACAGAGTTTGATAACATTTCATATGTGTCTACAGCAAAAGTAGACATTTAAAGTACTTCTGCAAGAGATTGCCGACTCTTAAAGCCAACTTCAAACAGGAAGATGATTCAATAGATAAAGTGTATTTTCATTTGAAAATTGTCTTCCATCTTACAAGATTACTACTTTTAGCATATCTTTGGGGGAAAAGTGGGAAAAGGCCGAGAGCATGCTGTCCAAAAAATACAGTAGCAATTTGCAAGCAGACATTCCTGCAGAAAATTGACGTTTCCAACATCCAGTTTAGTAGCAAAAATATTTATTGTCTTTCAGCTCTTAGTGTGTTTCTGATTGTGAACTCCATTTTATTTTTAAACTGCTCGTATGTCTTTGTTATAGGGAGCTCTAAGCAATTAAGGAGTCTGTTTCCAATGGGATACCTTATATGCAAAAATTTAATAGTAGGTTCAGGAACAAAACCAATGGGTGGTATAGAAAAAGAGCCTGTTACGAAGAGCAGAATATCCTCCAATGTCACTACAGACTCACCACCTAAAAAAATAGGATTAGGTTGTATCACTTATCACCTATTACCCATAAACCATTATTCTGCATGTTAAGTGTTAGAGGAAAAAAAACCCTGAAATCAGGAAACCCCAGATCAATATGCTGAATGAATATGCAGTTATATGGCCAAATAAGAAAAATTTTAGCAAGAAAAACCCACTTGGGTTAGTTCTGAAAAATCTTAAGTGAATAGGAAAAAAACCTCTTCTGCAAGAAGAGACCACCGTTTTCTATCTTTTGAGAGACACTATCTAATAATAAGTTCACAGCAAAGCTGAAGAGAGGGGATTAAAGGATTTTTCTGTATCACTCAGGTTGTTTTTGTGGTGTTGTGTTTTTTTTTTTTTTAAACTCACAGGAGTTCTAGTACCAATCTTTCAGATATTTACTCCTCTCAAGTTTGATTGTAATTGGGCAACAGTTTCAGAAATTATAATTAGTAAGGAAGATGGGGAAGAAGGAGCAATTAGGAACTGACAGTGACCTCATTTATTTACCCCACTGAACTCTAAAAACCAAACCCTGTATGTATACCAGCAGCTAGATACCCTGAACAGGGAAGGGGGAAAAAGAAAAAAAAAAAAAAACTTACTTACTTTCCACATCTTGCAAATAACCCATCCAAAAATCAGCACCTTCAACTTTATTTACATCTGATGAGGAATGGATTGTAAAGAGATCACAAACAGTTTCTGCTGAAAGTCTTTCAGGTTTGTGGCACAATATACTAGAGAATGCATCCGGATGCATTTGCATTTTCTCTAGCACACCAAGAGTTTTCAAACCTTGCCTAAAACTAGAAGGGGAAAAAAGAGCAAACATGCATCAGAAAGCCAGTAGGTAACTAATTGTACTCTGCATTTTATAAAGGTGTAAGACTGGACATAATAAAGTTTCCCCATCTGCAGTCTCCAAGTCTTGTCAATAAGGTGTACATAGTAGGCCTGTTTTACTTTATCTTGGAAAACGCGTTTAATTTTCATTTTAACAATCTAAGTATTTCTGTGGAGCTTTTTGGGTAGATGAAAGAGATACCAATGATATGCAGAAATTAACTTTATTTCCTGGTACTTGACTGTATGAGCATGGTTTACTTTTAATTTTTATGTAAGAACATACTGAATTTCTTTTTTACACATATCCCTTTAGAAAACACAGTTTAAATTCCTTGTCCCTAGGCAAAATGAGGTGTCTTAAAAGATAGCCTTTACTTAGCTTCTGCCATCTGCATGTGTTTACGTGCTATTATTTCTCCCTGTGGCAAATGCAGATAACAGTGTTCTGGGCTGCATTAGGAATCATGGTGCCAGCAGGTCAAGGGAGCCACACTTGGAGTGCTGTGTCCATTTCTGGGCTCCCCAGTACAAGAGAGAGATGGACATATGGGAGAGAGCCCAGCAGAGGGCCACTAGGATGATTAAGGGACTGGAGCATAACCCTATGAGGAAAGGCTGAGAGAGCTGGGACTGTTCAGCCTAGAGAAGGCTCAGGTGGAATCTCAATGTGTAGAAATATCTGAAGGGAGTGTGCAAAGAAGTCAGAGCCAGGCTTTTTTTCAGTGGTGCCCGTTGCCAGGACCAGAGGCAATGGGCACAAACTGAAACACAGGAGGTTCCGTCTGAACATCAGGAAACACTTTTTTTACTGTGAGGGTGACTGAGCCCTGGCACAGGGTGCCCAGAATGGTTGTAGAGTCTCCATCCATGGAGATACTCAACAGCTGTCTGGACATGGTCCTGGGCAACTGGTTCTAGGTGGCCTGGCTTGAACAGAGCGGGGGGTGGACAAGATGACTTCCAGAAGTCCCTTCCAACATACACACCAATCCAATTCTGTGATTTAACTAAATTTTTTTTTTTTAAAAACAGCTCTGCAGGTTGAAAAAATTTGACTAGTTACTGTGTACTAGATAAGAACATTTCAAGCAACTGGCTTTACAATTTAACCACCATGTTAAATCAGAATTAAAATCTTACTTCAGTTGTTTACTCATCATTTCTTAGATATCGATAGGCCGAGTCAGTAAAATTCAGAATAAATGTGTTGAAAGTGTACAGTCAGTGGTGTAAACTATTAACAGATAAAGTAACTAACTCTTTACTTACTCTCAGTCCTCGATATTGACAAGTAAATTCTTGCTCTACTCACTTTTGCACATTTTAAGCCCATCTCCAAAAATGCACAAACCCACATTTTCCCATAAACAAACAGGCTACTTATCACCTTTCACTTTTTAACTGACTAGTTTTAAAACATGATATAGATTGGTCAAAAATGCCACAGAGAGCCTTGACTGAAAGAATAATTACTCTCAACTTTGTTAAAAAAATCCTCACATTCAAAATTAGTTTTTCATAGCTCTTGGAGATTCAGTTGATTCAAATTTGTCAAATATAACACCATAAATGTGTTAAATATAAATCCAGCTATACTTGTTGGAAAAATTAGCATCCAATGCCTTTTTACTGAGCAGATGAAGAATGCAAATTGGAAGTAAGGTCAGAGACCAATCAAAAAATAGTCAATGGCTGCAACTTTCCCAGCTATTTGAGGTCATCACTACCTCATGGAAACACCAATGCAATGCTTACATTCTAAGTAGGCCAACTTACACTTGTGCACATTATCAGCCTCCTAATGGCACACACAAACTCCCTAATCAGAACTCTGGAAAACTCATTTAAATTCTAAACATATGTTCAACACTTCTAAAATTTAAGTATTCTAAATTCGCGCAATTCTGAATTAAAAATGAACACAAGCTAGAGAAATTTTGTAGTGCAAAGGTCTTTGTCAGGCTATAGTTTACAACCATGACTCTGCCCTCTTCATAAGGTTGAAAAAGGAATGTGACCAAGGAGAAGCGGAACGGAGCGGATATATAAAGAAATAATTTCAGTCCTTCAGTTTAACTAACTAGTTAACAGTTGCTACTTAATCCACTGAAAATTATAGTATATTTCATTGGTTTAAATGAAGAATAAGCAAGAACATGTGAAAGTTAGTTTTAGCAACATATTATTTAGTATTTCAGTGAGGAAAAAATCCAGGAAGTTTGAAAACTCAAACAAAACAAACCTTTCTAGGGGTGAAATAATTCTCTTGATTACATGATGGATCAATATGTCATTCACCAGCATATTCTTATCACACAAAGCTGTTACAGGTCTTAAACATCCAGCAGCAGCAAGGAATTCGTAACAGTTGTGTATTGTAGACTGTAGGCTGGACAGACTATTTGCATATTTTATCTGTATCAGAAAATAAAAGTTAGGAATTTGTTTACTACATGTGTTTATATATATATTAAAAAACTTCAGTTCAAATTAAAAAGCTTATTTATATTCAATAAGCCCTTCTTTATCTCCAAATATAGTCTTGAACAAGAATTTGCTAATAAGCTTAGTTTTATTTACCATTTTTATTGTTTGTGCTACATCAACATCAGCAACATCTTCCAAAGCTGGCTTCACATTCTCTGGACCATAGACAAGACAATTGAACAGTGTTTTGGAAAAGAAACCAGGAGATGGGCCACCATGAACCAGAGAAACTGCAATCATTTTACCAGCTTCAAAATAAAGATTCTCTTTCACAGCTGCAAATGAAAAAAAAATATATTTACTATATATGCATGAAAATAATTTGTGATCCTCAATTTTTTACAGAAAATCTCATAATGCAATTCCTTCTTACTTTAGGAGATGTAACAAATGAGGTTTGCCATCTCCTGCTGGTTGAAACGCTAAGACCGGTATTTTTTACATAGGAGTACCATATTCTTTTACTCCAACTCTTCATCCACTATCAAGGTTTGGAGAAGATGTAACTTCCTCTTCCCCTTTGTACCCAATGTACATATAATTCTGAAGCATAAAAACTCAAAGAAGCTAACTTTAGGTCTTTAGGGAGCATGCTATCAGAGACAATGTTCTAGAACTTTGAGGAAAGGAAAATAAGTAACAGAGAAAGTGAGTCAGGAAGAAAGAAATTCACTTGTAGAGAACAAATACATTAATTAAGAAGTTCCAAGTCTAATTATATGCTGTATTTTTTCCTTGGTCGTCATCAACTTTTCCAGCTAAAGCAAATTTTTTTTGTTATTACAAATCTGCACCCCACCCCCCTTTAGAACTGAAAAGCAAAAAAACTCAAAAAACCAATTTCTATCCATCAGGACTATAATTGTGAACCGACAATCATACTGGCTGAAGATTTAAAAACCTTTCAAGTTATATAGTTCTTAATGTATTTTTGAACAAAGCATTTAATTACCTTGAAAATCAAGGGACAAGTTCTTTGCAGAAGAGCCCTCAAACAATGATGAATTCTGAAGGTGAAGCATTAATAATTGGAAGAAACGGTGTTTTGATGCAGCAGAAGTATCTGCCTTTGATCTATCTTTGCAGTTTGTGAACTTTATTTCAATGGTGTTTGTAGGACTGAAGTTGCGCTGTCTAAATCCTTTTAAAGCACTATTCCAGATATTTTCTGCATTGATGTTAAGCCTTGTAGTTTTTGTATTAACTTGTAACTTTAACTCCTTCAGTATATTAGAAACTTCCCTTCTTTGCTTTCTTAAATGCCTACAAGAAAATTGCATGTATTTTCAGATGAAATCTACGATTCATAATTAGCAACAGTTTACAGGAAACATCCTAAAATCTATTAAGAAAAACACCTCTTTAAACACTTTGGTACATTTACGTATTGCCTAAATTATATCAGTAAAACATCCGGTTAGATTCTTCAAATTTTAACTCTGTAGTGGCAAATTTTAAAGTACCTCTAAGAACTAGAAACAAGGAGGTAGAAATTATTACTTTGGCATAAAATTTATAGTTATTTTCTTAATTCCATTACACCAACACAGTGCCAAACAATTCTCACACCATCATTCTGCATTTGAACAATGTGAAACAAGTGAGAAATTGAAGATCTTACCATGTTTGTGTTAAAGAGATGTTTTGCAACCAAATTAGAATACACTGTCAACTGTTCACTAATATTTAATATTTGTCACTATAATCAAAAATACATTTGAGAAGGGAGAAATGTTGCAGTTCTCATTTAAAAAAAAAAAGACACCAGTCTAAGTAAGACCCCTTCTTTGTTTTCTAACTTGCAACCAAAACTATTTCAAATACCCTACCTACTAGAAGTAACTAACTCCCTCATCAGAATTTTTAGCACATATTACAGGTAGAATTCATAAATTAAGTATTCACAACAAGACAAAGAATTTTGTATCCTTAAACTGAATATTCTATATTAAAACATGTTCTTTTACCACTGATTTTAGCATAATCACAAACTATTCCTATGGTACCACTGCAAAAACATTGAAAATTCAGGACGTCTAATTGAAAGAAAGTAATTAGGATTCTTTTTATTCCCCCTTTTCTAAAGAATGCTAGCCACGCTTCGGTAAGGACAAATATGGGTTTCTGGGTTTTGATTCCCTCACTACCTAACCTAAAAATTCTCAACAGGTATCATCCTTTTCTCCTCACCCTCCTCTAGCATTTAAAAACAGCAGAAGCCTTTATCAAGTTATGAATTCAGCTCTTCAGTGTACTCATTCCGTTTTTCCAGTGACTATATATACACACACCCCACTATATATACCCCCCCCCCATGTTCTGCAGGAAATACGGTATAAAGCCACGTGCTAGATTACTCTTCAATGTAAGAAAAATAGAAGAAAATACTTTTTCCTCAGGGACCAGTTCCTGTTTGACGTCAGCGGAGATAAGGACATAGTCACTCTGTTGGATGCTGGAAGTTCTAGGTGTGAGCAGGGTGGCAAGTTGTTCTGGCACATTATCTTTGGTGATCTATAAGCCAAAACAGTATTTTAAGAAGAGATACAATTGAGGAATACATAAACACTTCTTATTTGAAGGTAGCAATATAATTTCCCCCTATTTCAGTATTGAATCTCATTTGTATGTTCATTTACATGAAGTCCATCAGTGCCTGAACTACAATTTTAAAAATAATAATTCAGTATTTTATTATGCAGTGGTTTTAGGATGCATTTTTAGTTGCATCCCATACATGAGACGGAAGTACATAACTTTACATTTTACATATTTTTTTTTACTTATTTTACAATAAGTAAAAACTAAAAATATTAGTTTCTACAGACTTGAAAAGTTTTTATTACAGCAGAGAAAAACATTATTTATATAAACATCTCTGTAAGCTAGATTTCTAGCACACTATTAACATAGAAAAAAATACTGATAAGCAGCCTTAGCTTTAAGTTTTGCCATTTGTACATTCGAAGTTACCTCTAAATTGTTAAGATTCCTTTTACAAGGATCTCATTTTATCAAACTAAAAACTGGTTACATGCCACCAAATGCAAATAACTATAGCAAATTTACAGAGTTCACGGCTTACTCAGAAAACTTCCATCACTAAAATTTACTCCAATTTTATCCAATTTGCAATTTAGCGTGAGAAGTTTCTCCTATGCAATAAGCCATCACCTCCTCATGTTTAAATACTATTTTATGTTATAATCGGTTTCTGCTTGAAAAAAGAAAATTACACACTGGAGAAGAAAATTGCGTTGAGATCCAGGTGACTGCCGAGGGCACTTTGGAGATGGCTCTTCCAGCAAACAAGTTGTCCCGTCTGTCTTTTCAGAGGTAGCCAAAGAACGCTTTTTCTGTTTGCTATAGCTCCCTGTATGATTGAAGTATATTAATTTAGTGAATTTGCCAGCTGTAAAATACATAGTATTAAAATTTATTGCTTTAAGAAGTCACTGTCACATCCATAACTTTACCTGATTTTGCAAAGATGCTTCTGCATTCCATGCACTCCCAGTTTTGCTCCCATGACTTCATAGATGAACAGGCCAAATGAGTTCCACGGGAACCACAACACTGACAACGCTTTATTTCCCATTTACTAAAATTAAAAACTGATGTATTTAGAATTACACAGAAGAACGAGGCTAGTTAAAACAAAGAATATTCAACAGTGAGCGTAACCCAGACACTAAACTAACGAAGCATAATTTTATCAGTCTGGTAGGACTGTATTTATATACAAGGGGAACTTTCTTCAGACAAGATATACTCACAATTCCTGTTGCAACAAGAAACAAAAGCTACCCATGTTCCAGCACTTGCATTGAAAGAGGCTATGAGTGAGTGTGCTCCCCTGCCTTTAAGTCAATAGCTTGCAGCCCGTATTTTCTCCTCATGTTGCTAGCCAGCAACATCTTCTGTATTTTATGGGTATCCACCGTTCAGGTTTTCCAAATGGTAAATTTTTTCAAGGAGCATATCTGATTATTACACATTCTGAATAAGACTCTTCATTAATGACAGTGTTTAAGTATCTGTTAGGTTTTTGTCTAGATTTCTCCAGTTTTGC
This sequence comes from Aptenodytes patagonicus, assembly GCF_965638725.1. Taxonomy (NCBI): domain Eukaryota; kingdom Metazoa; phylum Chordata; class Aves; order Sphenisciformes; family Spheniscidae; genus Aptenodytes; species Aptenodytes patagonicus. The sequence continues at coordinate 41,972,433 of NC_134955.1, read as the reverse complement.
TTAAACATAAAATGGAACAATGTGACTGATATTAGTTCAAATATTGGAAGCCTAAGGTACAACTCTTAAAGGCAAAGTAAATCCTGAGGTGCACACATACCATGAATGAACCAAGCAATGTCTGGTCAAACCTATACAAAGCAAAGTGTTAATGTCTCCAGGACACAGTACTACAGAAACAAGTCTTCAAAGTAGAGGCTCTGACAGCTTTGAGTATACTCCTGCCAATGGAACATACACATTTCAGAAGCACACAAACAGAACAAGAAAGTATGCAGAAAATGAACTTGTTAATCAAAAATTAAGCAAGTGGTAGAGCAGCATAAAGCCTTTTACATGATCACTCAAGCCTCTCATTAAGCTATCAGCAATATTTTAGCTGCCATTTGCATGCAGAGGAATAGCTCGCAGCTAGATTGATTTTACACAGCTAGTTAGTTTTCAGCCAAGTCTAGTACTTTAATGAATTGCTTGGAAAGGTGTTAAGTATTCTAACAATTATTAAATTGTTGAATTAAGCTTTGAATGAAAGATACACATTAGTTTAGGCACATACTATTCTACATGTTATGTGGAAGTACAAATTCTACTTCAGCTCTGTATCAAATGAGAACAAGGACAAGATAACTGATTATCGATTGGTTTGGTTTTCGTGGCTTTTATAACCTGATTAAATTAGAGAAAATTAGTATTGAAATATTATTATAGGGAATAAACCAAACATTTTATTTGGACATGGTGTCTTGGCTTGACATTAAAACTTGATGCTGAAAAGTATTTAAGCAATTAAAAAAAAAAAAAAAAAACACACCACCAAAGAACTATTCCATCCTAGGTTATACCTTCCTGCAAAAGTGTCATACCTATCAGGTTCATTATAGTCTCTTCCTTTCTTGCAGAGACATCTTTTAATGTCACAATGTTGATAACATTGCAGTAGGTCTTGATATGCATTCTCTTCAAGTTCCCAAGATGCATCCCTATAAACAAGGCAGAAGATCTGTTATTACAACTGTATTTCCAATTGTTTAAATTGGTTACTCTGTCTTTGGAAAAGATGTATGTAATAACCCCATGAAGATATTTTAATCATGTAATGTTCTAGGCAACAGCTAGACAACTGAGAAGGGGAAGAAAAAAGTCTAGGAACAAAAATAATACTATAAAATACACAGACTTCTTCTTGCGTACAGTTACTTTGATTAAAGTATTTATTATTTTTCGCATGACCTCAGTGCATGTTTGCTCTGTTTCATATCATTCCGCTTTCTCTCTCACAGCAGACGTGGATAGTTGTTTTGGCAGTCCACTCAAGTTACCACTGAAAATGGTCTCGTGATAAGTAACTCAGAATTTTCCAGGCCAGTACAGCAAAGTTAACCAAGTATTTTGACTCTTCTTCCTCTCCAAAATCTTGGGCTTCTGTCTCTGGAGGGAATTAATGGTAGTCTCTGAAGAGACTAAGAGTTATTAGAGAGTAATACTTCTAACAAAGAAGCATCATTCTGATCACTTTCTGTCTTATTTTGAGCCCCATCAAATGGTGAAAACTTATGAAAAACAGCTCAGAATTTTAGAAGCAGTTGTTATACTAAACATATCCTTAGCAATCCCTTGGGAGAAGATGGAAGCTGTATGGCCGAGTAATCAGTCAATTATAACACTGTCTGGACAGAAATTCTGATAATTTAAAAACTTGGGCGCAAAAAAATACACTTCTCATCAACCTCTATGTTAATGCAAAATTATTGTATTTAAGAAGTGTTTTGAACTTCTAAACAGGTCCCTGGTTGAATCATGGCATTAAAAATGACTTTTCAGAGCTTCCTGCTTTATGTTTGAGATGACTAATTTGGCCTTTGACAATTTTTATGCATAACTAAAAGGGAACAGGCTACTCCTTACCAAGCCAAACAATTCTACCATTGAAGGTAGAACTGAGGTTTCACATATTAATAGATGCAGTTCTATAGAATAAATAAAAATGGTTTTAACACCCTATCAAAAGTTCTTATAGAAGAGTGATTATTTACAAAATTACTTACTTTTCTGGAATGTGTATGCCCATTCTCAACATTTCTTTCTGAAATTTGTCCTTGTTATTACATACTGTGCACCTAAAGAAAAATATCCCAGCACTCAAAGCTTGATACTGTGTCAAGAAAAAAAAAACACAACAAAAAACCAAACCAATTATTGAATTACTACCATCCTTAGGATGCCAATAAATAATGCCTTAGTATCTATAACCATTACATTCATAGATACTGTCCTGACATGGATGTTAAAGCTGACATCAATCGTGATGTCACTTGACATTGAAGCAAGTGGTGAGCATTTTCTCTTCCTTTAAAGGACAAGAGCTCACATGGTAGAATCAGGTTCGTAAACAAAAGTACAATCCTTTTCAGCCAACCTCTCCAGATCTAGAATAAGTTTACAAAAAGAACCTTATAACTTCTTCCAGCTCTGGACTTAGGCAAAGAGAACTGATGATGGATAAATGACATTTTTAGCATTTAAGATTCTGCACATAATGACTTGCAAGATGGCAACTACCTAGGTTGGACTTCAGTTCCTAAAAATAACTAAAAGGCATGAAGTGTATCACACATGCAGAAACATGGGAGGGGCAGAGTTAATAGCATAAAAAAAAAATCCTTCTTGTAAGACATTAGTCTCCAAAACACAATTTTAGCATTGTCCTCCAAACCTAGCATATTTCCATACCTACTGCCTACATTAACCCTAAGCAATTTTAAGCAACCATTCCATTACTTTTAAACACAACAGAAATGTGATCTCTGTGAATGCAAAGAGAAAGAAAGGGAGAACCTGTGTTACCTGCAAGCATTCTCGATGAAACCATGCGTTTTTACAGCAAGGACTTTTCAATACAGTGTACACTGGAAGCTGTTCAACCAAATCCAGGCATATCGTACACTGTGAAGTTCCTCTAGATTCTCTATCCGGAAACTTTTGGACTGGTTTATGTTCCCAACAGTAAGATCTAAAAATAATAATTTAGGGTTCCCTTATCAAAACAACATTTTATGAACCTTCCTCATAAAATTTGAAGATAGCAAAATGAATTCCCTATTATATCTGTTTTTTTATGAATAAACACTGTGCAACAAGCTAAAAAGGCAGACACGTACTGGTTTTGTCTGGGATGGAGTTAATTTTCTTCATGGTAGCTTGTATGGTGCTGTGTTTCGAATTTGTGATGAAAACAGTGTTGATAATACAGGGATGTTTTCCTTACTGCTGAGCAGTGCTTACACAACATCAAGGCCTTTTCTGCCTCTCACACCATCCCTCCAGTGAGTAGGCTGGGGGTGCACAAGAAGTTGGGAGGGGACGCAGCTGGGACAGCTGACCCCAACTGACCAAAGGGATATTAAACTAAACGGGGGTACATTTAGACTAGATATAAGGAAGAAATTTTTTTTACACTGAGGGTGGTGAAACCCTGGAACAGGTTGCCCAGAGAGGTGGTGGATGCCCCATCCCTGGAAACATTCAAGGCCAGGCTGGACGGGGCTCTGAGCAACCTGATCTAGTTGAAGATGTCCCTGCCCATGGCAGGGGGGTTGGACTAGATGACCTTTAAAGGTCCCTTCCAACCCAAACTATTCTATGATTCTATGATATTCCAGACCATGATGTCAAGCTCAGCAATAAAACTGGGGGAAGGGAGGAGGAAGGGGAGACATTCAGAGTGATGGCATTTGTCTTCCCAAGTAACCGTTACACATGATGGAGCCCTGCTTTCCTGGAAATAGCTGAACACCTGCCTGCCGACGGGAAGTAGTAAATGAATTCCTTGTTTTGCTTTGCTTGTGCATGCAGCTGTTCCTTTACCTATTAAACTGTCTTTATCTCAACCCACGAGTTTTCTCACTTTTACCCTTCCGATTCTCTCCCCATCCCGCTGGGGGTAGTGAGCGAGCGGCTGTGTGGTGCTCTGCTGCCTATCAGGGTTAAACCACAACACACATGTAAACAAATTATGTATCTAACAGAGCAAGTCAATAGAACATTAGTAAGGAAGAAGCACGTTGCCAACTGATGCTCTGTAAATTACAGAGATCATATACCCCCTTTCTCTCAAAACTTCTTTTGGTCCAAAGAATGCTTTTCCTGTCCTCAGAACCTCAAGTTCTTCCTATATTTCATTGTTACCATGACATTAAAGGAGCAATTTTGAGTTTGCACATTGATTCTACAGAGTCTAGGTAGCAGGATAAATTTTATAATTTAGCACATTTTCAGAGAAATAAGACAGCCAAGAAATGCAGCTCTAGAAGAAACCTTTCTGAAAATGCATTATTTATAGATGTGCTTGACTTAATACACGTCATTTATTTAAGAAGTTAAAGTGCCTGCCAGACTTCAATCCACCCACCCTAAACACTCATCTTACAGTAGGCAGAATAAAGCCGTTATCAAATGCACTCAAGAGTATTTTGACTACAGCCAAGATGCTGGACAGATGATAATAAAAGAAAATAAAACTTTTTTTAGACATTCGATATTAAACCCATTTCTCCTGCAGTCCATCTCTACTAAGCAGATCTAGAAGTCTCGTGCTTTGAAACACAACAGAATGGCATACAGTGTGTTTTGAGTGCTGAAAGAGATAGGCAGCCAAACCATGTCAAAGGCACGGGAGGCAGACAAACAAAAAACCAAAACCAACCATTTTGCAGTTTATTTCAGAGCTTAAGATTTAATGCTCAATTTTATAAACAATTTAACTACTTGTAGAAGCATTAAATTATATCTTTAAAAAAGTGTTGCGAGTTTAGTTTGTAGGTACTAGGTATGCAATATAACTGCTTGGCCTTCATGTTTTCCACAAACCAGATATTTTTTTCTTAGATAACCCGGATGTCATTTATAATTTACAGCCTATCCAATGACAACCCATGAAAAAACAAATCACCTCCTGTAAAAATATAATGAATTGAACATTAAAAAGCAACAAAACTGCAGAACTTACCTGAAGTCTTCCATGAACTGGAAAATACATTCTTTTTGTATCCCACAAGGAAAATGGTAACTTCGTTTGCATTTGGGAGCTACGCATCCAATTGAAGCACCCTTTTTCTTACAGATATTACATGTCTAGGAATAATTTGTTTTAGAAATAACGGAATATTAACATCTAAAGTCCAAGTAAAATTACAGGATTTAAACCAATAGAAAAATTAGTGTGTAAGAAAGAATATCGGCCAATAGATTGTAACTGTGACAAGACCATTGTGTCTTAGCTCTATTTCAAAGAGTGAAGATATATAGTTATTTCAGACTTTGATTATGTATTGGTTTATATGCATGTTGACTTGTGACACGTAAGCCAGAATACAAGTTATTTTACCAGTACCTATAGTTTAGTTGCATCTATAAAATTATCTAATGTCAGCTTGAGGCTCAGCATAATGTCATGAGGTATTATGCATGTCTAATTTGCTCTTATTTATTTCCTGGTTATGTTGCAGATAAATGAAAATATTAGCAAACTTCTGCAGGTTCTGTTGTCCCTTGTGGCTTCCACGAACCCAATATACTTGTTACTTAAATGTAAAATTCAGATGTTTGAATGGGCTCAGCACACTGCCCATTGGAGAAAAAAAAAGAAAAAACAACCCTCGCAGGCGGTACTAAGTGCACTTAAAAGTTACTTTTTTCCCCTTGTAAATACCAAAGACTTCATTCTTACCAGTTTTGCAGCTCTATTTACTTCTTTTCTAATATCCGTGATTAAGAATCCATCTACACCTTCATCTTCTTCTCCTCTCTGCCAAATGCCACTTGACATCAACTATGAAAACAAATTAAGTATTGTAAGATATTCACCTATCTAAAGATTTAAAATTACCTACACTTAGTCTGTCAAGTAAGAGAGAAGTTTAGACTAACAAAGCTTGTGTGCAAACATTAACAATTAAAAAACTGATCCAAAACATCTATGTTTTTGTCTCATATGACACAATATGGAATAATAACCATTAACATGAAAAGAAATATTTCATAACATCAAAGTCTTATGTAATACTGTAGAGCCCAAGATGGTGTATTTTACCTTCCTTTTTGAAGTATACAGACTATTCAGATAATTGACAAACAATTACTGTCAGCATATAAAGCTTCAGAAGAAGTAAAATTAAATTAGTTTAGTTAATGTGAATGACAATTGTGCTGTGGAGAAGATGAAGCACAGTAGGAAGTATCTGTATTGAAGTGCAACCTAAGAGGAAAAGTAATTCACTTTAGAGGAGAATTAAATAAAAACAGAATCAACTAGGCAAGTCAGAAGAGCCTGATGATAATTTAGATTAAAGGTACTAAGTAAGGCAGTTACATCACAAACTTCATACAGTTAAATAGTTTCACAACTTGATGCCTCCTATATTCTTTACAATCTCATTTTATAGTTCTCATTTTAGAATTTCAACACAGCACCATTTTCTAACTAGTTTTTAATATTTTCAATATTTTAGTTGAATAAATGTAAAATTTTATACCAAAACCAATTAAGAATATATTTTTTCCAGATGTGAGACATTTGGCAAAGAAAAATGAAACTGCGCCACTAACTGGCCTCTTTCTAGAAGAACTCTTTTCTTATATAATACTCACTGTATTTAAGTAAAATCACGGGGTTGTTTGTTTTTAAAAAGCAGCAGGGACCAAAACCTAAAAGATGACTGCAGGAAGCTCACCATGGAAAAATCTCTTGTAAATCATAAGGCTCAGTGTTGCAAGCATGCCCTTTCCTAGCTGTTCTGCTCCATCAGGAAAGGACTTTTTCCTGTCATTTCATATGGCCTTATGTATGAGACAAAATTATCACGAACAGACCTCAATTTCCATCCAGATGCTTAAAATTTATTTAAGAAAAAAAATTCAAACTGTATTTATGAACAAAAAAACCCTGATTTTTTTTTTAAGTAGTCATATTATTTTAAAGATCTGCAAAAATTTGGAGTTTGAAAGGTAGTTTAAGTATATACATGTAAGAATATATATCTTGGAAAATGTCAAGTGTGATAACAAAAGATACTCAGCTGTAGTTTATATCCATAGCGTTGTTCAAATTACAAGCTTTTACTAAATAGTAATACTGTAGCTGTATATGATCAATAGGGTACATATTACTAAACTGAAAAGTAGGACTATTTCTTAAGTGTTACAATGTCCTATGCAATGTCAGAGAATAACTCACAGCCAAAAAAGAACTAGTGAGAAGCAAGAAAAAGACAACTTTTCTCTACTTTTTCCACAAAGGGTGAAATTTTCACATGCCAAATTTTGAAACGACACTTCTCTTACAGAAGCAAATATGTACGTGCAATCTGTTCCCCTTCTCTTAACATGTACCTTCATTGCTATGATAGGTTGGGAGAAGTTAACCAAGTAATTCATTTAAATGGATCATGAACAGAATTTAGCTTTGAATAAAGGCTTGTTGGGATTTACTTATTTAATCTGCTGCACCTGCTGACAAGTACAAGCCTTCAAGGCTACAAGTTAAAGCTGACAGTTCAAGCTTTACAACAAAAAAACCTGTTACAACTGTTTGGACAGGTTATTACTATTTAATACTCATTGCATTTACCTTTTTTTCTTTTTTCAGTTAAAACAGACAAGCTCCAAGATCAATACCACATACTTACCAAACAGTAATAATGAACAGTGAGATTGTATTCTACATAGGTCCTTTTTTCTCCATACTTTTCAGGGCAGTCATCTGTCCGTCCACAGAGAACACAGACTAAAATACAGAATCATGTTTATAATCACAGTGAATGTACTGGAATTACTATGGATCAGCTGTTGAGCAGTAACTTTCATCTCTTAATCACATGCATCTTGAAGTAGATTACTGGATAAAGGACAGTAGATACCCCTCTCTCTTTAACGTTGAATTCCATAGTAAATACAGAAGAGGGTACTATTTGTTCCTTCTCTAGTTCCTAGAAAGAAAATACTTCACCAGTTCCACCTGCCTGCTGATTCAGGAGAGGGCTATCACCCAAGCTAAATTCACAAGCCGATTGTGCGCCCAACTGAAAAGTTCTTCCCAAAACATCCAAAGATAATTATCAAATGGCCAACAATGTCCAGACGCATGTGAAATACATCATCTGTTTTTAGTATTGTACATAAAGACATTACCATATTAGAATCCATGAAGCAACTTAACTGTTTCTTTGTATACCTATGTGATAACCTTCATGAAAAGCAGATGAATGGTATCCTGACTGTATCAAGTCATATGCTACCAGTGCTTTTAAAACGTATGCTAGTTTCAAAACATTCAAGGATTTGAGACAACATTGGAATCAACTAAAACCTTGAGGATTTCCTCATTTCTGCCATTCCTAGCCCACTAACATACTTCCACAGACATTTAGTATCTTCCCTTCAATTCTCAACAGATATAAGATACATTTTCAATATTCTAACATCAAGAACAGTCATAGCAGCGATGAGAATAGAGGTACTGCTTCAGTCTAAGAAAGTCTTGACTGATACATCTCAAACACAGCTGTGTGTGATTTGGCAGCTGAATTCCCAAGGTTACTTTCTTAAAACATCTGCAGAAAAGACTAGTTTTAAATATTCCAATTACAGCAAACAAATCCAAGGAAGTTTACACATTATTTCTTTTTCATTCCCTGAGACAAGTGGTTCCAACACAATTTGATTACTGAAAATCCACCTGTGTTTTGAATCCAAATAAAGCAAGTTATAATTGGTATTATATATGCAGATTAAAGATATCTGTAACTATTTAATAAGAACCATACTTACATGGAGTTTGAATGTCAAAATTATTGGTTTTACTCATCCTGAGTTCTTCTGGCTGTCTGTCACAAAAAAGAAATGAGGTGTTAAATACATCTGGTGCATTAACAATGACCATTATACATACTGCTTTTACATTTTATTTTAAATTGAAAAAAACCCCAAACTCAGTAAAGTAAAAATGGGATCAATAACAAAAGAATATTATAATTCAACTGTTATTGTGAGAGATAGGGGTTCGCAAAGCAGGATGCAGATTTTCAGAAAAAAATATTTCCAGACCAATGAAATATGTAGCAACTTTTAACTATTTCCCCAAACTATCAAACAAGATATTTTATTTTCGAAAGAGAAAATAGAAAAGTCCAATGCAACAGCTAGTTACGTATAGACTTAATTGTACAGAAAAGTTTGTAGTTACTTTAAACGTCAAAAATAACGATCCAAGGACAACCAAGGAAGTGGCAGTGACTCCTGCTCAAATAAAGATTGTATTAACATGAGGAACTTAGAAGAAAAAATTAACTGGGTAGGATAGTGACGTAACTATCAAGATAGTCTCCACTGTTTGGAGAAAATGCAGGATCCTGGCCTAGTCAAAAAATTCTGATCTAAGACCGAAAAAAAAAAAAAAAAAAAGCGAGGAATCCAAAACAGGGACATGCATACAGGGGAATTTACACCATTTAGAACTATGTATTTTACATTCTGAAGTGGAGAGCAATTTATTTAGAAACACTGACCTAACCTGCATTTCTTTCAAACATCACATGCCCCTAAAAACTAGATCCCCAAGATACATTAACATGGATATACTGGGGGCTGGCCTTTACTGCGTGCCACACCATGTATCCTAGCCCAACTTGGGGAAAAAAAAAAAAACAAAAAACCATGTTTCTTCACCGCAGCACTAAAATGATTATTCTTTCTCTAGTGCAAAGTAGAACCCTGTTAGGAACATATCTGTACATCTTTGACTTGCCTTCTCTTAGGAAGCTGAAGAAAGCATTACATAAGTTTTGCAAGACAAGAATCACGGGTGGTTGCCTGCAGATCCATGCTTGACCTCACAGGTAGGCAGACAACTTTCTTCACACACGCTGAAGTGAGCAGGGAGACAGCCGGTAACAAATCCAACGTCCACACCAGAAGCCTGACAGACCCCGAGCTATCGGAGTTTTGGTATTTACAGTTTAGATGACTGCCAGGTACAGGCTTCAGGAACAAACCTCAGGCTAATCCAAACTATTGCAAGTAAAGTACTGCAGCCATTTGACTGGAGTTTTAGGAAAAGAGTCATATTGAGAAAGAAAAAAAAGGGAGGCAGAAGTCTCAGGCATCGGGCAACTGCTCTACGCCACTGCACTTTGTTAGAGAACCGGAGTAGTTGTACACAAAAGACCTTTGCTAGAAAACGGTCCAAAAGATAAACAAACAGAAAATAAACAATGCTGCAACCAAATTAGGTCAAGAGGCTCTTAAGAACACACACTGCACCGACAGTCAGATGAAATAATTGGTTCTGGGTTCCAGTTTTCCCAGAAACACACTTCCCTTTCTAAACTACAAAAAATAGACTTAATCAGGTACAGGGGGAGCAAGAGACAAGCACACAGGTCACACGCATTCCCTTCTCTTCGGGATTTCCCAAGAACGGTCAGTCAGTTTTACAGTCCTGAATCTACTAGGGGAATACAACAAAGAAACAACCTATATATAACCACACGAGACTAGATTTTCACCTCAGTGTTGTAAAAAGTCCTACCAGGTGGGGAAAACACATATATGACTGCAAACAAGAAACGCACCTTCCTACCTTTCCCTGGCTCCAGCAAATCAGAACAAAAATCGCTACTCTCGCCCCCCCCCCCAGTTCCTTCTACTTGTCTCAAACTCTTTCAGGGAAATGAACTCGGAGTTCAAATTTGCAAGTTAAAAGATATGCGAGAACAACCATTGAGGCTCCATGCATAAGTCCTACAGGGCTTTCAATACAGAACAAAGCAATTCCGTATCAGTCTATTTGCAAGACAGGAACACATTATCACCCAGTGTTTATAAAAACCGAAGTGTAAATAAAATGTATCTACTTTGCCTAAAAAAAATCCTCAGAGTGGATATTTAGGTTTTGCTAAGTTCTATAACTCTTTACTGCTCCAGAACGTAAGGTGTTTTTAAGAGTTTTTTAACTAGAGGATGGGAAAAGAAAAAACAAGAAACAGCCCCAAGAGGCAAGGTTTCAGGCAGACGTTTTCTCTAGCATAGAACAAAGGAACCCTCCCAGACCCACCCGTCCATATGCAATGTACATATGACAGGGTCTCCAGTTCATCTCACGGTTTATAACACGACGCCGTGTCCTGAAAGAAGCCCATCCCTCAGCGACCACCACCCGGGCGGGGCAGGACAACTCCCGCCACCTTTCGAGGAACCCCAACTGATTAAGATTCAGGCGGCCGCTTACGGTCCGAGTCTCACACGGGTTCAACGACGGAACCTGACCGGCGTCTTTTTAAAAGGCGCAACGGCCGCGGCAGTTTTTATGGAGAGAGCCACCCGCCTCCCCCCCGCGGCTGCGCTGGGCGAGTCTCCCGGGACGCTGCTCGCCTCCCGCTATTTTGCTCCCAGAAGCGTGATAGGAAGAGAGGGAAGATTTCCTCTCAATCAGTTATTCCGCTGCCTCCTGCCCCCAGACAAGCGGCGGCAGCCAGGCGCCGCTCGCTCCCCAAAGCACGGGCTGAGAAGCTGTTGCACGTTGCTCCCCCGCTCGGCTCCCCTCACGGAGAAGCAGGGGGCTCCCGCTCCCCTGCCACAGCGATTTAAACTGCCCCTTCAGCGGCTCAAGGCCCACCCGCCTCCCCTCGCCCTTTGTAAGGCGGCACTCGCCTCCTCACCCTCAGGCTCAGCCAACCCCGAGGCCACAGGCAGCAGGGCAAAGCCTCAGCCCACTTAAGGCGTTACTCACCCCGAAGGCAGCCCCGCCAACAACGCACCCCGGCGGCCGCCCCGACGTCGAGCCGCCCGCGCTAACTGACAGACAATTCAAACCCCAACATCCGCCGCCCTGCCGGAAGCGGGGAGCCAGCCCCCCGCTCCGCCCACCGCCGCGCCCACCATCCGTTGCATCGGCGCTCGGCCACCTTCTTCGGGCACGCCGGCTCAGCGGAGGAGGCGCGCGATCCTGGAGATCGGTACTTGACTGGAGGGGCCGGCGGCCGCGGCGGGCCCCGGCGCTCCGGCTGCAGCTCGGCGGCAGGCCCGTGGGCGGCGCGGTGTCGCCGGGCTCTGCGGGCGGGAGCGGCGAGGGGCCGCGGCAGTGCTCGGGCCCGCCGCCTCCCGCCTGCTGGGGGCAGCGCTCCCGGTGTCGGTGCTTTGCGGGACTGCCTGCCTTCTGGCGACGCCGGGGAGAGGGGCGCCGCCGCGCAGAAGCAAAACCCTACAAACGGCTGTGGCCAGGGGTAACGCGTCGGCAGCCTGGCCTGTCTTCGTCAGCAGCCCCTGGCCTGGCAAGGCGCAGGGTCTCCACAAACTGTTTACCCTCAGCCCTTGCAAACCCCCTGGTACCAGGCCCTCTCTTCCAGAAAGCCTGTTTTGGAGTACGTGCCTAAGGAAACAAGAAGTTTTCTTCTGAGAAATTCGCTTTTTTAACTGTTTGTTTGTTTTTAAGTTACTGTCTTTTGCAGCTTGTTCTCGAGGAGCCGACGCTATCCTGCTGTAAGGCCGCAGCGCTGACCTGTTTTTCCCATAACTGATGGGAAACCCACTTGGACACAATGACATTTGCTACAGCAGAATGGCGTTTCTCAACTAAAGCTCTGTATTTGATGTTTGCGCTGATGTTTTGCCATCTGAATGTCACTGTAATGGTGGGCTGCGTCAAAAGGAAGCTCAGGCCAGTGGGCTTTGGGACCTAGGCGAGCTCTCCTTCCCCCCCCACTACAGCCGGGCTGCTGCAGTCCCTCAGCCCGGGGTCCAGCTGGTGGGAATGCTGAGCAGGTGTTCCCAGTACAACAGCCACCCACCCACCAGGCGGTGTCAGTAGCAGATCTTCCACCTCATTCCCCCCCTACCCAGGCGGGTCTCTCCAATACCTGGTCCAGGCCTATATTCCACCCGGCAACTCGACTGTCAAACCTGGAGTCTGTACTCTACCTGACACCCAGACCCAAGCTCTCTCCAGTAGCTAGGTCCCAGACGTTTTGCCCTGTTGGCTAGCTACCCTGGCTTGAAGTTTGCTAGCAGCACACACAGACAGAACAGAGAGCTTACCAGGGAACGTGGTTAGGACTTGGCTAGGCAAGTGTGCTGACCAGCAGCTTGTTTACACACAACTGGCCCCTGTTGTCCCACTGCCTCTCTGTTTTCCCGTGCTTGTTCATCCTCAAAGTACCTTCATCCCACCCTTTCCCCATCTTTGGCCTCTCCCCTAAAAATCCTGTAATGCATTTTGTGCAATCGTGTAAACACCCTAAAGTACCCCATAATGCGTTTGTTCTTTCCTGAGAGACTTGTGATAATCTACCTTCCCCCTCATCAGTTAGAAAGTTCCAGCTGAATCTCCTCGAGAATTTTGAGTGGTTCCTTCAATGGCCCATCAGTGGCCTGAGATTTCTGGTCTTTGGTATTGTCCCCATTATCTCCTGGGTTTGTGTATCTGGGGATTAATGACTTCTCCTGTCTGTTGTCCAAGTCTTGAATGTTAAACAGCTGTTAATCAGGTATCCTGAGAAAAAAATGATTATTCTACATATCCTTACGGTGTGTACTTCTGAAAAAGAAGAAGGGTGTCTCTGGATGTGAAACGGGGCAAAAGGTAGAGAGAGACAATTATAGGTAATTATTGGTTTGCTAAAAAAAAAAAAAGTAATTTTTAACAAATTACATTAGTTTTCCTAAATGTGCCTCAGTATGGTGGACGTCCCATTTTATGCAATAACTGAGCACCTACCTGCTATATGAAAAATCCAGAATAGATTCCATCCTCCTACATGGGTTTGAATCCACAGTTTCATGAAGTGTGGAGTATCGTTCTTGTCTGTACCCTCTCTGGCTTGCTGACTATTCTAATATATAAAAGGAAGTGTCACACTGCCAATGGGAATGACGAGCTTTAGTGTTGTCTTTTGAGAGTCAGGGGTTAAACCCCAGTCTGCCACATTCTGGATAAATGTCCCAAATTATGGTCTACTGAATAAAGAAAGGATGTTGTTATTATTATACTACCTCCATCTTTTGTAATATATACCATTATTTCCTTTGCTGTACACTGATAATTTCCAAATACAGAATGTTCCGTTTTGGGTCAGCTGATCTGTTAGTGGTTTTTTAATTATTATTATCATTCAGAAAAAGCCTGAACATTTTTGTTTTCCTTCATTCTTTACCAGTCATTCAGGTAGCCCTTACCCAGAAGGGAGAAAAAGCTCTAAAGGAAGAATTAACATTTGAATATATCTGTGTGTTCTGCTGGTTTTTATGGATTTTTTTTATGAGACAGTCTCAAACATTTTTCTATATTTATGTAAAATTCTGACAAGCAATAGCATCCTCCTCTAAACATCTGAAGTATGGTAGGCTGTCTAGAACGCCAAATCACATATGGAGTTGCTCAGTCATGACATAGCTTGTTAAGTTTTTAGGACCTAACCATGATGGCAGCATTTTATACTCAATTTGCATGGTTATATATTAGTAAAATTAAAAGAAGAACTAATTGGGTCCTTATTCTTTAATTGTTTTTAGGAGAAAGGTGACCAGGTTACCTTAATTTTTTTTTTTTTTTTTTTTTTAATCATGGGCTCTCTTGGTTCCTTTGTTTTCAGATAACCCTTTGAAAAGTACTAGCTCACTATTTACCACAAAACACAAGGGTTTTTTTCCTAGTTCTCTCCTATTATCTTTTCTGGTCCTTGTTTGAATGTTTTGATCTGAAACCACTTCTGACTGTTCTCGGTGTCTTTTGAACTCAAACATACCACCTCTTGGCAGCAGGAATTTCCTCACAAAACAGCAATTTCAGGTCTCCTGGTACCGGGTTGCTCGGATAATAAGCAGGTATGTGAGCAGCAATGGTTAGGGGTGATACTTCTCCTGCTGTGAGGTGGTGTGGCTTCACCCCGCAGAGCTCATCTGCTGCCTGCATTGCTGTGTTCATTCTGGGTCAGCAGCTTAATGTGTCCATATAAATGCAATACCACTCTGTTCCGCTCGGCCTTTCAGACAGGACGTAAGCTAAATTGCTTATAATTTTTTCTTCCCAAGCTAAAAGTTTAAATGGTGCTTCTCTTTTGATGTATCTGAACACTGTGATCCACGATCAGCACTCTGCCGAGGGCAGGGCAATTGCGGTGGGTAGATGAACCCTGGGGCAACAACTGTGATACTGAGGTGAAAGTGATTACACACATTGTACCTGTTACCCTTCCTGAAGTTGAGAAAGCACTTAAAATTACCTTCCTACGTGTGACGACCAGTTGTAGTTTATGTATCTATGGTTTTTTTACTTGCTTGTTTACTGAGATTTTTAGGTTCATTAAAAAACTTAGTGTTGTGGTTTAACCCGGCGGGCAGCTAACCACCACACAGCCATTCCCTCACTCCCCGCCCTCCCTGCAGTGGGATGGGGGAGAGAATCGGGGGGGAAAAAAAAAGTAAAATTCATGGGTTGAGGTAAAGACAGTTTAATAGGACAGAAAGGGAAGGGAAAATAGTAATAAAAATAATAATGATAAAAGAATATACAAAGCAAGTGATGCACAATGCAATTGCTCACCACCCACTGACCGATGCCCAGCCAGTTCCCGAGCAGCGGTCATCACCCCTGCCCTGGCCAACTCCCCCCAGTTTATATACTGAGCAGGACATCACATGGTATAGAATACCCCTTTGGCCAGTTGGGGTCAGCTGTCCTGGCTGTGCCCCCTCCCAGCTTCTCGCTGGCAGGGCATGAAAAGCTGAAAAGTCCTTGACTAGTGTAAGCACTGCTCAGCAACAACTAAAACATCGGTGTGTTATCAACGTTATTCTCATGCTAAATCCAAAAGACAGCACTGTACCAGCTACTAGGAAGGAAATTAACTCTATCCCAGCTGAAACCAGGACACTTAGAAAGTTTTTCCTTTTTCATCCTGTAAATAAGAGGCAGGAAAACTTCCACTCATCGTCTCCCAATCCAAATGAACAAACTATAGACTGTAGGTGTAAATGTGCTGTTTTGCTTGAATAGTTTATGTTTTGTTTTATGTTTGAAAGTTATATGTAAATGTCAGTTAATACTTGCCTTGCAGAAAGCATTTTGTGGAGTCATTAATTGCCGATTGTGGGTGATGCTGATGATATTTCGTGAAGTATTTGATTAAGATGCAAACAACCAGCCACAATATCTTCAAAGGGTAAGATACATGCTGTTTTCTAAAGGACGGGAGAACACTGCCAGCTCTTATATGGCTTATTCAGCACTCTGAATTAGTTTTTGTAAAGAAAAATACTTTTGTTTCAGAGACTTCTAAAAATTCCAAAAGAAAATGGAATCATTTTTGTACAGTAGGTAGCTTTAAGGAAAATGAGTAGCTGGGAAAATGTTTTGGTATTCTGCTGCCACTTAGGTCAAAGTCTGTCTTTATTTCTTATATCTTGAAAACAGTTTAAGGTTTCTTGAGATGTTCATTTGAGCACACAAATATTTTACATAATTTGGGAGATAAATAGCCTTGCTTATGAAATTCCTAACCCACCTCAGGCAAGAATCTTATCTATAACGGTTAAGTAGAATATAAAACATTTTCTTTGAGCATTTAAATAAAATACTTATTTTAAAGGTGGGCAGGGGTTGTTCCTTTAAGGGCTGGTATTTTCTGTTTAATTTACTGTGGAAATCTTAATGTTTTTATTAACAAGCAGAAGTAAGCAAACAACTGAAATCTGTTGAACCAAGTACTTCAGACAGGTAGACTGTAGTCAGCTTACTTATCGAGTAGTATCTAAACAAGTCCATGTCAGTGCAGAGTGAAACAGGTTGCCAAGAAGACGCAGACGAGGGAGCAGTCAGCGGATGCAGAAACAGAAATTTCTCAAGCATCTCGAAATCAACCAAAAGTGTACATCAGATGATGGCTTTTTTATTTGAAGAAAGTTTCTGCCTGTTCCCTCCTTAGCATATTACTTCTGCTAAAAGCTCATGGAGAACCCTGCTGGAGAGGTGATGAGTACTAGTTTTTCTTTCTTAATAAAATAGGACTTGTTATTGTTTAGCTCATCTTTAATGAGGATGTCAGAAAGAGCCTCAGATTTTGAAAACAATGGGAACACATCCCTGAATTGTCATTGAGGGTTGACCTCGTTTAGAGTTGACTTTAAATTCCTTTCACCTAATATCCAGTCAATCATATTTTCTTTTCCTTTGATACTGATGCTCTGAACATCATTCACGAATAAGACGGATTAAGTCCCTCATAATTTTTACAGATACAGGGACAAAGGTTCACACATCAAAAAGGAAGCCGCCCTGACAAAAGTATTTTTTTTTTAATACATGTTTTTTAAAAGACCTTTGGGTTTAACTGTGACAATTAAGATGCTAATTTTGGCTTCTCAGACAATGGTAGATCATCCTTCAGTGCACCCTGCAAACCCTTTGTTTTCATCAGACCCAGACAAGACAGAAACACTGCTCCACTCCCATGTGAAACCGGTGCTGTACCCTCAGGGAGTACGTAATTGGCCTGTGCTGCACAAATGCCTTGGAATTACATATGAATGAAGATCGCAGCTCCAAGAGCCAGAACGCCTGTTGCAGTTTTGTTGGTTCGTAACACTAAATCTCTTTTCAAAAGATTTAGATGCTAATATAGGAATTTCACCACGAAAGATTAGTTCTGGAGTCTGACAAAAGCAGAAGAAAACTGGGGATGGCCTCAGTGAACTTTGCTGACTGTACTTCACTTAAGTAAAAAGCAGGAAGGTATCAGGGGGTTACAATATCTACATTTTGTTCACCGCAATAAAGAGTCTGGGAGGGAAGGGCCTATGCAGTGCCCTCATGAAGTTCACGGATAGATGTAAGGAAAACACCAGATGAGCTGACACCAGCCAAGGAAGCATTATTCACCAGTGACAAATGAGTATGAGTCTTGATTTTCGTATTTGTTACTGATGATTTCTTTTGTATTTACAGGGAAAGGAAATTTGATCCTAACCCTCTTTTATTATTTCTGCTCAAGTGCTGAGATGAGGTTAAATTCTCAGCTCTGAAATGGCTAGACAACCTGAAATCTTGATTGTTTTAATGATTATGATATATTCTGCACCTGAATTCAGCTGTGCTACCCCTACGTAAGCATTCTGTGTTTAATTTACTATCTTCCCATTCTACCGAGGAAGACCTTCTTTGGAGAACACAAATAAGTTTGGTTGAGATGTTGTCTCATAAGTGTTATCTCATTGCAGAAATTTGGAGCTGAAACTCGCTACCACAATCCATGATTATCCAGACTTCTCACATTCTGCAAATTGCCCAAGATCTGAAAAGTGGCTAGACAAAAGATTAAAAATAGCAGGAGATTATTTAGTTCCTTGAATACATTCTTTTATTGGATCACTATCAAGGGAGTACAGCCTTTATTCTTTTCAAATATGCAAATAGTTAAAAATAAAGAATTTTATTACAAAATTGGTAGTTTTTAAACTAGAAGCAGGGAAAATTATTCCTATTAAAAAGTCTGTTCTTCTGTTTAGGCATTTTTCCTTTCTCTAAGGTATGGGTGTAATAGGAGAAGAAGGTTCTAGTATACAGCTGTAAGACCACAGTATTAGATCTGTGCACTGGGGACCAGCTCTGGGATATGATTTAAAAGGCAAAGAGAAAAGTGCCAGTACCTGACATTGGTCTTTTTAATACCTTAATAAAGGTGTGTTTCTTACAACTCTGTTTGCTGCATCACTTACCATGAAAAATATAGTACTGTATTTGTTTCAAGTTCTGCATTTATTGTGTTGATCTACATCTTATTTATGAACAGTTAGAAGAGAACTGTTACTCATATCAAACCACTCATACCAAATTATTAGTTAGCTGCTGTAGAGTATGTAATATATCCTAAATGACTGATCTCTTGCTAGGCTGCCGTTGGCTCATATATGAAGACCTGAAGTCATCCTGTATCTCCATCACTCGAAAATTGGAAAAAAACTTTTCCTCTATTTTTTGTTTTGGTAATTATGTCTGAGAGATAAGTATCCTATGAAATTCCAGCTTTTTTTAACTGTTTAGCTACAGAGTCACTCTCAGGTGTCTAGAGAATTATTTGAAGATGCTCCATTCATCCACAGGTGTTGACAAGGACAGCATGTAGAATGCTACTTTGACTTGGAAGCAGTGTACTGAACACATGTAATCTCTTGGGAGAATGAATGCTAGTAGCTAAGAATTCCTTCAATCCAGTGAATTTTCATTAGTACTCTTGTCAAAGGAAGATAGGTTTGAGTGGGAGAGGGCTTGGCTGTACAAATTCTGTGAATCAACTGTGGTTGATTAAAACCAGCAGAGGGTGAGCGAGCTGCTTTATTGACATGTACTATTTATACTGCTTTTGGAAGAGCACTCTGTTTGCCAAGTTTACTCACTCAAAATAATCTTTGGATAATTTCACCAGTGAATGCTTTCAACATTCAAATTTTAGCTCTGAAAGCACAGTTCACTATAGTGCTAATCCTTTGCTCAGTGTCCTAGGTGTTATGGCAGACTATGACTGACAAGATAGTGATAGTCAGATCAAGCTAGGGTTGAACCCCAGTCATCCTGCTTATGGAATTATGTTTATTTATATCAGTAATTGATATTTTCCTCATAGCTGTGGACCAGTTCACAGTTTATTGATAGCTTTCCAAATTATCAATTGGGAAGTGTTATGTATTTGACTTTACATAGCATAGAACAGTATTTGGGACATTTTTGTTGCCTTGTCATGGAAACTCTGCAGATGAATACTGGGCCTCCTTCCTGAGGTCCACCATATTGCTTGAACAGTATTGTTGTAAAAATAGAAATAAAAATTAACCTTGTTTGATGTCCACACTCCCCCAAAGCCCCAACCCTTCACAATGCTAAAATCACTTTTGTCTCTAGTTCCTTTGATTCTGATCACTATGGACTTAATTTTCCTTTCATTGACCCTGAATAAACATGCGGCAGCCTGGTGCATACTGCTTTCCAAGCATCTCAAACTTCACAAGCAGACTTACATTTTAGTTGTTATATAAATGAGAATATCCAAAATGACTTCATCTGGATTAAATGCTTTTGAAAAATGACAGTTATTGCCCTGGGGACTTGACATTGCTTTTTTTCTATAGAATAACGTAGATCATTGGGGAGTGGCAGTGTAAATTTCTTCATGCCATGCTGCCACTTAGATTCAGTTGTACACTAGTGGGGACTGCGTAAACGGATCAGGTTCTGAAGTCTAACAGATTTTATATCATCTCAGCAGGCTGCAAACGTGCTTACTTGTAATGGCTAAGGTGGTGGCTGCAGTGATATGGCTCCCTCCTCAAGTTATAAGATGAAAAAATACCATGTCATTTCATATGTCATCACGGAGTGCCAGTCACCACCAGTTTGTCATTGATCTGAGCCAAAAACATCCAAGGAGAAAGATTCTGCCTCCCTCGTCCTAGTTCTCTGCGGGGGAACCCTGAGCTGAGTGGCTGAGGAGGCTCAGGTTCTTTTCTACATTCTGGCACTGGCCAAAATTGCCTCATTTCTCCCATCTCAGCTTCCCAAGCTGAGATGCATACACTTTCCCAAGTGTATGAAAAATGATGTCTTTCTTTGCAAGACATTTTGAGCACCGTTCTTGGAAGAGATATGGGCATTACTACCAATTGGTTTTCCTAAGATTAAAATTTAAACGCTTAAGCATAGGTTTTGAAACTGATTTACTTCAATACTATAAAAAGTCTAAAAGCATTTCATATATCAATCAAGTGGATTGCTGTTGTTATCTGTTGTTGTTTCTTGAAGTGTAACAAATTAAAATCAAAGCTTGGAATAGAATTCCCTGCTGAAGCAGAGTTGCAAGTGAAAATTACAGAAAATCACCACTAGATGGAGTCAATGATTTTCTAAATTATTCTTCATCGCTTTGGATATAATAGAGTTGCAAAATGATTACGATCACTGAGTTGTTAAGTGGAATATGATAATTTAAGTAGCTCACCTGTATCTTGTTATAATTACATTATCTGTTCTTTTAGCTTTACAATTTATGATTTTTCACCTCATCTAAAAATATTTTTTACAATTTGATGCTGAATAACAATATTTTAATAGAATTCTTTATCAGACTTACAACATCCTGTATCAGTGCTCACATTCTCTATTGAGGTCTCTAAGTTGTTCTTATGATTCTCTTCAATCCTGTCATTTCAAAGGGCAAGTTCAATTCTAGTGGTTTCATCCTTTTTATTAATTATAAATTATTAAATAAGGTGAATTGCCATACTTACAATTTTTAGTTCATGTTTAAATAAAAATACTGTTATGCACTGTTCTGAAAAGCAACTTGGAAATCATCAACAAACATGAAATCCCAGTTGTTAGAAGTACGCTGTCCTAAATTTCCCAGCACAAAGATTCTTCTGTCAGGATCTGCAAACTTCACCTTAGACCAGCATTACTTTCATTTCAAGTGTCATCCAAGTGAAACTGTAATGATTTTTTTCATAATGCATTACTTAGAATGGTCTAGCTTCCTCATCTGAAGATAGCTAGCCTGCCAAAATTTTCATTCATTTTTATTCCATCAAATATAACTTGCTTTCATCGAAGAGTTGTCCAGATGTGCCAGCTTTCTTCCCATGGGCCATTACTAACGTGTCACCTGTGAAGTTGTGCTGAATGTACAGCCATTCTCAACTTCTTCATTTTCTGAGATTTTTGCCCTGCAGACAGACCCATTGTGGTTGTCTTTTGTACAAAAAAAAAGGGAGAAAAGATTTCCCTTCAACAACGTTGCTCTTCTTGGACTACAAGTACCAGGCAGATTTTTAGTAATTTATTGGAGAAAACCACTTCATTTCTGGCAAAACAAGCACGTGGCAGTACTTAAAAGGAACTCTTTCACTATTTAGTGAATATAGTCACTAGTTCAGAACTCTTTTACCGGTGCTGGATCTCTTCTAACACAACTCTTACCTTATTTTGTTTCTTCTGTTAATAACAAGAAAAAAAAATAATTAAAAAACCCCCCTCATCTTATACTTAATGTTTCTGTTATTGGCAAATTAGTTAATGCTTTCAGGATATTACTTTCACCCAGCTTCTTAGAATATTCATTTATATTAATAAAGGAATTATTAATGATACTGAAAATAGAAGATAACAATTTTGGATATGTATACTACACAGTGAAAAAACCACATAAACAGAAAGTTATGTATTATTTAAATACTATAGGAAAAATAATGAGAAAAGTATAACTTTAAAATCTATTGTTGGCTGTAACTATACAAAATTATAACTTTTTAAAGAAAGCAGATGACTTGCATCTTATTTTTAATTATCCTCATCAAAAAGTGATACTGAAAAGAAATTAAGAGTTTTACGCGAATCCCTTACTCGCTTTTCGTCATCGTGTGTTTAGTGAAAAACATAAACAAAACTGATGAGGAAGAAAAGAAAACCAGACTTTTTTGAGCCAAAAGCCTGTGCTTTGTTGTATATCTAAAATCTGAGCCCTATTATACCTGTGTAATATTACTGTAGAACTCGAACAGTCATATTCAAGCCTATCTCTAGGTAGCTTTTTCTATTCAGGTTGCTGAAAGCCAGACTGAGAATTTATCTAAATTCTGCTAATTATTTTTGGTCAAGTATTGTCCAGAGCACAATTATTTTGCAGACTAAATTAATGTTCTTTTTACCAACTACTGCTTCAGGGCCATAGGTTTAAAAATACACACTACAATTACTTTCATACTTAATGATGTAGCTAAGACTTCAATAGTTTGTGGTGTCTTTTCATATCTAAACAAGTAAATGGGTTTATGCAACAATTGTGTTGAATAAAGGTCACACACTAACAAACGAAATGGAACACATTAGAATAAGCAATTTATACATAAACTTAATTTTGTAAAGTTTACAAAGATTATTTTTAAACTATATGCAGGCTCAGAGTCAGCTATATTGTGTATCTGATGATATAGTCATCTCCTGGAATAGTTTGTTTCACTATCCAATTAATTTCAGAATTATACCGTATGGATTTGACGTGTTTGCTTTATGCATTCAGAGCTGTTATCAAGAACTTTAATGGCTTACTAACCCCCACCTATGAATAAAGCTTTTTCCTTTGTAAAACTGGAAGGATGTGGCAGAATAGAAACAAGAAGAGTTTTTACACCTCCTCTTGTCAGTCTGAATGATTCACTAGTCGTGGTAGGCTGTATGCTCTATATCAATACAATTAAATAATCAGTACCTGTAAGTTAAATCACTTCTCACACCCACTGGTAAAAATATGACAATAAAACTATTCCCATTATAGTTTTCTTTTTTCATTGAAAGTAATTACATATCGTTTAGAGGCTACAGCTACAAGACATAAAAAGATACCTAAAACTTTTTCTCTGTAGATAATAAACTAAACAGAAGAAAAGATACATTTCTGTAGAAGTACAGTATGTAATTTTTACAGGGACAAGACACTGAGAGACGGTAAAGTATCTTTTGTTTATTTAATTGTAGGCCCTGTAAATGTCATTAGCATCCTAGACAAACAGTATTTTTGACTTGAGAATTAACTGCATGATGCAGTAGTTAGTAATAAAATGAACATATAAAACATTTTTTTAAAAAGTGAAGCATTGGCTTAATGCTTAAACTCATTCAGCAGGGAGAAGCTGCTTATTATTACTGTGAGTTGCATGGCTAGATCTTCTAATAACCTGCATCGGGTCTTGACAGCTCAAAAGCTCTGCTAATTCCATGTAAAATCTGTGGTCCCTATATTAGATTTCCATTAGAAACACAGGTGGCAACGAAAGTTTTTTGCTATCTGTTCACAGGGTTCTTTATCTAAAATGAAGTTGTTACCAATGTGGTAGCTGTAATGTAAAAAATATCATTATGATTAATAAGAATTAGTATCTCTGAACTTGTGACTTTTTTAATCTACTCTGAACTATATCCAGGCACCATGAAAAGTCCAATTCACTGTCTTTTTAATTTGATTTTAACAGTGCCTTAAAGAAATAGTGAGAAAACAATAAGGTTAATCTCTACGGGTTTATGTTCTACAATGATTCGTGCTCTAGAGGTGGACAGGCCAACCTTGGGCTCTCTACATCTTAGAAATGCAGATAAAAGGTAACGCCTACCTTTTGGTGTGTTTGTTTGAGTACCTAAATAATGTAGCTGAGCTCTTTTTGGCACCATCAACACCAGCTTACAAAACAAAGCATTTCAGGGAATATCTAGGTATGAAATTTAGATGTTCAGGCTAGACATAGTACAATCAAGCATTAGTATTTTGAGGCTGTGTGTAGCATTCAACATACATGAAAGGAGATTATATATATTGCACATTGTCTTTTGGTAACTTAGGTGGTCATTTTAATAGAGGGAAGATAATGAAAACTTAGAAATGATGCAACTGGCTATCAATGAAGAAAGACTAGAAGAGGAAGCATCGCAAGGCATTTCTTTGCAGGAAGGTTTCATTTTGGCTTGTAAACTCTTGTTTATATCTCTGTCATGCTGGAACTCTACCTTTTTACTATGGGAAAAGATTTTAAGTCTTCTTTGGGAAAAGAATTCGATTTTGGCCTTTTAGACTTTCTGTCCTTTTGCCAGATTTAGAAGGAGCATAAATGTCTAATTAAAAGGCAGATGAGTTTCTGTCTCAATAAGAATTCTTATTGAAGTTTTTCAAGCAGGGAAAGTAGTATATGAAGAAGTTACAGGGCAGAGCAAGAAATTTTGAGGAATACATCTTGACTGACTCATTTTGTTGGCTTGCAGTGAAACGGTCTGCAGACTTTATATACTGAAGTTTGAAAATAAACTCAATTTGGCATTTATCCACAAAGCTTAAGCAAGTTACCTTTATTTTATAGTATAATGCAATGCCATTTTAGAATGCACAATATGTCTTCACTGTTGATGGAGTCATAGGAAGGGGGGTGGCCACACTGGAGGCTTTTGGGATAGACAGCGTTATTAGTATTGATACATTATGGGAGATGTACTTGGACTGCAGGAAGCTTTTTTTTTTTTGGTTGGACACCTAAGGCAACAGCAAAAGTTAGTGCTGATATTAAACCCGGCACTTTTATTACAGAGTTCACAGCTAATCTTAAATGAATAGGCAGAGTTAACATATCTGATAGATTACTGCTCGAGGATGCCTGCAGGCTAGCCAGATAGCGCAGCATTGGTTACTCCAAGACTGCAAAATCTGCCCTGGCTCCCTGCCCTGCCCCCTGACATTTTCTGAAACACAGTTCTGTTACGTGTCTTTTAGGAAAGCGTATGAGCCAGCTAGCCTGCATCCATAATGCCTTCTGAGACTCTCTTAAGGGCTAAGCTGTTCATATGAAGGTCTTCAGCATGCCCTCGAGCCCTTCCTAAGCCCTTAAGGTCCTGTGACATGCCATGCAAATACAGGTATGCTGAAGTGGCCTTTGTTCCTGTATAAACGCACGTGTAGTGTTGTTCTGTAGTAGAGGTCAGTGCAGGGATGGTAGAAAGGAACGGACAAGAAGGAGACTGCTGAGAATTTCTGTTCATGTCTATCACAAAAGATACCTGGTGGTATTTCAGAGTCCTCTCTGCTGAGTTTCTCACCTGTGCTTCCAGGCTGGCAGTGAGATTCACAGGAGTTTTATGTCATCTGCTGCGCACTGACCGTACTAATTGGGATAAAAGGTCTTGTGATGAGCAGACTCATGAGAAAGTGAGGGATGGCCTGGGATGCCACAGAGAAGGCTATTCCCACAGCTGAAAGCTGCTTCTGACTTTTTCTTCCCTTTTTGTGTGTGCGTGGAGAAAAGTGCTTTTCCCAAAATTGATACTGATGGCTAGGCTACCCTTTGACACACCCTGGGAGAAGGCAGGAAAAAGACATCTGCTCAGTTCGTCAGATATTACCTTGCAGAGTAGCTTAACAGGTACAAATCGTACTTGAAACGTGTGCAATTAACCCTGACTAATAAAGTCTATTGTGATTGGGCAGGGGTGTTAGATATGAGAGATTGTTAAAACAGGTTATTTAGAAATGCTGGCAAGATTTGCTGGAGCGGAGACTCCAGAGGGTTGGGGGCAAGGGGCATGCTGCCTTTTGAAGCCACAGGCTGGAGGAGGATATGAGTTGCAGCTACGGTGATCCATTCAGGCCATGCATGTGATAGTTCGGCAGGCCCACGTCCAGGCCTGAGCATACGTTTTTCTTTCATTTGTGACAATACTGCATTCTGCGCTGATGTGGTGCATCCCCCAGCGGGTATCTTACAGCTGTGGCAGTAGGGGTAGTCCAGGGAACCAGTCCTAAAAATACCAAACAGGCAAGGTAACGGACCGCAATTAGTGAATTTTGTGAATGCAGTATTACAAGCTGGGCAAATGGCAGCGCGTATCTGTGTCCTTTATGTGGGCAGACCTCTGTAACGTCCCATTTCCTGGGGTGGCTTAGATTGAACTTTGGTCTTGGGACAGTTTTTTAAACACTTGCCGTGATTTTTCCAGTATTAGGTGTGAGCCACATTTACATCAGTACGTGACTCATATCAATAATTAGATCCTTACTCACACAGCTTAGTGAGCGCTCTGCTTATAATACTTAAGTCAACTATTTCCTTTCTGAGACAGAAAAAGTACCGTGAATAATTCTGCTATGCAATTTGTGATTCTGTTGTGTAGGTCTTTGAAGTAACTCTTCCGATTTATTTATAAATCAGGTATTTCTCCTGATGCTTGCCAAAACTCAAGGTATGTCCTTGTATGTTTGAGCCATATTTTGTATGTATCTCTTTGCTTTTTGTTTATTCAACAGTTAATATAAGCAGAAGGATACAAATTAAATTTTTAGCTGGAGTGCTGACTGATTAGTTTTCCAAGAGAAAGACATCAATGGTATTATATATGGTTTTAAGATGCACAGCACTGGTGATATTTATGAACACATGGTAGGTGTGCATAAATGAGTATGTTGTGTGTAAAGTGGCATTTTTCTTGAAGAATCTGAGGTGGGTTGTCATGGAGATTAAAAGCTTTGAAATGCTATTCATTGGTATTAGTTGTGTTTGCTGGGCATAAGGATATTCATTCTGCTACTTTGAAATTTTCATTGTAAAAACATGACACTTTTACCTGTATTGCAAAGGCTATTCTAGCAGGCTAAGTAAATAAAGACCTGATGAGCACATTCAACTTAAGGAGAATAAACTGTGATCTATTTTTGATCAACATTACAATTTTAGTTTCTAAGCCATTAAGATGCTTGTCTTTTAACTGTGTAGTGTTTCAGGCTATTTATAAGGTGGCAGAAAATTGTCAACTCCCCCAAACCTTCCTACTCCCTAAAAAATAAAGCTGGTCACTGGTAAATGAAAAGATTTTCTTTAGATGGAAATGACATAGAAATGAAAAGCATCAAATATGTTTTGCTAGCATTTGCTTTTACAGTATTATATAAATTTTCAGCTTTCTCTGTATAAAAAGCTAGGAAATTTCTGGTGCCTTTTCCTTAAGTAATTAGAATAAAAACTTATAGACAAGTTTACCTTTGAAAGTGTTGTTTTCTGCGTGAGATCATTGATGTGTTGCAGTTAGCATGGTTGTTTTTTAACCAATAAATCAATGAAAATGCTGCAACAAATGCTGCATACGTACACAACATCACACACACTCTGAATGAGTAATACAGTTTTCATAACAGACTTGAAGTGATGATTATTAACTAGAATTATATATATTTATATTTAAACTGACACTACAGAATTCTTTTGAGTCTTGACAGATATGTGGAATATTTAAATGGAGTAATTATAGTTACCAGACCTCCTGGGATTAACCTGCTGGAAAGAAAGTGACATTTTGCAGAGAGAAAAATGAATTTATAATGTGGAAAAAAGCTAAAAATGAGGTTATGGTGTGCCTGTTTATAACCATTCAGGAGGAAAATATGTTTACATGGAGTCGCTAATACAAGGTAGCGATATACTTCACTCACACTTAATTATAGAGGGGCTTTGAATATAACTTATTGGGTTCTATGTTTTCTGAAATAGAATAAGCCATACTGAAAGGAAACTTATCAGTTATTTTATTTTTGGTGCATTCATGTTTAGGAGTTGATTCTGTGCTATTTGTATTTTCATCAGGAATAACTCTACTAAATTCAACATGCTGTATGCCAATATAGAAAAAACACATCCAAAAGAGAACAGTAACAACCTCTCCCTCTGTGGCACAAACTACTTTGGCATAAATCACACCCTTTCACTTATAAGAGGGACCTATTCTCTCAGGCGTACTCAGATTTTCAATTAGAGTAGTTTCTTCAATGACAAACACTGCCTGCTGAGCTCTCCTGAACTGCAGTTGAATAGGATCGTAGAATCACCACCTAATTTAGGTTGGAAGAGACCTTTTGAGGTCATCTGGCCCCCCTCAAAGCAAGACCAACTTAAATAACTTACTCAGTACCTTGCCCAATTGGGTTTTGAGTGGTGGTGATGCCACAACTTCTCTGGGAAACCTGTTCCACTGTTTGACTATGGTGAAAATATTTTTCCTAACATCTAATTGGAATTTCCCATGTTGCAATTTGTGTCCACCGCCTCTCATCCTATCACTGCGCACCCTAGAAGGAGTTTGACTCTGGTCTTCCATACCCTCCTAGTAGGTACTTGAAGACAGCAACAAGATCCCCCTTTTACTTTTTCTTCTTAAGACTGAACGAACCCACTTCTTTCAGCCCCTTCTTGTACACTGTGTGGCCTGGTGGCTGGCTGGTACAGACAGCCAGTGTCCATGGAGATTGTGGTTGATTGCTAAGAGCAGAACTAGAAAAATTCAGGATTAAGTGGAAAGAGGTTGCTTCAGAAGAAGGAAGTGACTAAGTAGGAGAGAGATCAGCTGTTCCTTTAGGGACTTACAAAGACCCTAATGTCACATGTATGTCTAATGCAACAGATAATGCCATCCATGAGCTGGCAAGGAAAACTAAGCCATAAGAACCTATGAAATTACAATTTGAGAGAAACATTACATTCATGGGTATTGAAATGACCTTAACTCATGATCTCCCTATGCACTATGATATTATCTCCAGCATAAATAAAAGTGAGGCATGATATATGACAACTATATCTTTCTACATTGTAGAATTTTCATTTCATGATGACTTTTACATTATATGCAATAAATATAATGTATTTTTTATTAATTTAACAGATTTATCGTATCTTCTCACCATCCTTCAATCAGTCAGGACACCAGAAGTAACTTTCTTCTCCTAAATGCTCCAGGCTAATAAATTGGTAATGCATGACTAAGATGAGGTGAAACTCACACATGACCCTCCTTCTCTTTCTGTTACATGCCATTTAGCAGCTAAAACCTGAAGTTACTACCATGGCTTTTCCTGTAACTATGGTTATTAGTTAACTTCAACTGCTATTACTAGGAAAAAAAATGCTGTCACTAGTGTCTTTTCAGCAGCAAAAATTTCTCCTGTTTTTCCCACAGCACAGTCATTCAGCCTTTACTGAAAGCTACACTTGCCCAGAAATAGTACCTGCTGCTATGCTCTTTGGTCTCTTTCTCCCCTTGCCCAGGCAGCAAAAGAGGATTTCAAAAAATATATCTACGCTATAAATTGCTGCAGTGAACCGTGCAACTTGTTAATTAACTATAAGCATTTCCTTGCAAAACATTTGGCCAAGTATTTCTTGAAGGTAATCACATGCAATTCCAATTACAGAATGATTACCCCTTCCCTGAGAAGTAACTATGGTAAATGAAGAGTAAATAAAGGAAAAAAAAAACCAAACATGCAAAGTCCCCTTTAAACTATTTTCTTCTGTTCTTACACTAACTTCTATCTTCATAAGGGTAGTGTCAACACCTTGTAGTTGTGCATTAAGCTAAGTGTATAATGAGTGGTTCATTCTCTTAGCTTCTTCTCAGGGGGAGAATTAAATGTGCACTCATACATCCTGCTTTGGTGGAGTTTTATTTTTTAATTTTTTAGAAGACATGCAGAAGGTGCCTTAACTGCAGAAAGTTGTCAGAATGAAGGACTCGGGGGACAGAGAATTACAGAGCAGAACATTATTACGTATCCTAGTAACTATTCTTTTAATCCTGTCTCAGCCTGTACAACCACAAAGGGGCAGAAGGAGGAACAAAGGCCTTATTTCCCCTATTTCCCGAATCTGCAGGTGATTCTACAAAGCAAGGCAAGCATTGAAATGCTTAACTGTTGGGAGCTCTGCTGGACAGCGGGGTCTTCTCGGGTGTGTGGAGGAAGGTAGGTAGTGTCATCCCACTCGCAAGCTGTCCTAGGGGATTTCTTTTCAGGAGCTACACACAGTAGAGCCAAGCCATTTTGGAAGAGGATCCGCAACATAGGCCTTTGCTATTCAAGGAGAATGTCCTACCTACCAAACAAGAGGTGCCAGGTGTGTTTCTGAGTTCCTCTTGTTTGAGGCCACTGTGCACAGATACTAATTCTTCATTGGAGATGAGAAGCTGGGCAAGTATGGGAGTCAAAGGGTTGAAGGCTGCACATAGTTCTGCCAAACGTCTGACTGCCCAGCACCTATATATTGAAGAAGTTTTAATAAGATTTCTGTCTTTTTCTGTATTTTTGTCTTTTGGATTGTCACTGTGAAGGAAAGGTAACATTGTAGCAAAACTACGTAAAATCCTTAATAAAACTTAATAGATGTCTCCTTTTCCCCACTTTATTCTTTCATGTTTTGCTGAATATTGGGAGAATAAAAAGACAAGGAAGAGAGGGAAATATTTGCCTAATATGAAAGAGAGAGTTACAAAATGAGCATTCAACTTGAAGAGAATGTCAGGGAACAACAGTACCTTATACTGCACTCTGAAAAATTGTAAAAAGTACAAAGGTTCGTAGCATATTGTAAAGAAAATTCTTTAGAAATTGCTCTGTTATCTTGGAGGTAACAGACACACCATATGCTGTGTCTGGCAGTTGCTATGGCAACTACTTTTAAAATTTAAGCATGGGGAAACTATTGCCTAAAATCTCCATGACTTGGGGCCAAATCTTGCATGATGCTGAACACCAAGGGAGAGTAAAAAAAGACATAAGGGAAATCTTAAAATATCTTTCTTCTTAGCTTTTGAAATTTTATCTTGAAATATTTATTTCAGGAGATTGCAAGCCCTGGACTCCTGAGAACATTGAAAAAGGGATAAATGGGATGACTGCAATATCTTAAATTTAATACCACACAATGAAAAATAGGAAAAACCTATTTATAGAGGCGTTTTACATAAATTTGTGATATTTATCTGAATGTCATCTTTTTGTCACTGTTTTATGTGCTTGGGAGTTCTTGCCTAGAAGTCAAAGAGTAGTAAAATTCTTGAAGGAAATAGATGGGAAGGTGATATAGCTTAATAATCTCCCAGTACTTATTAAAAATTAGCATATGCAGATTTGTTTCTGTGGAAAAGTAGTTTCAGGCTTTGAATAATGTTCGCAGTATCCCACCAGCAGCCTGCATAATGCACTTCTGAGACAAAAGAGGCTTAAAATATCAACTAAGAATGCTTCTAAGGAAGAATCAGTGCAAATAAAGTTAAGAA
Organism: Aptenodytes patagonicus; assembly: GCF_965638725.1. Lineage (NCBI taxonomy): Eukaryota > Metazoa > Chordata > Aves > Sphenisciformes > Spheniscidae > Aptenodytes > Aptenodytes patagonicus. The sequence continues at coordinate 41,940,770 of NC_134955.1, read as the reverse complement.
GATTTTGTTCATCTTCACCTAAAAAGTCTATAAGACCATGGTACAATGAATGCTGTTATAAACAAGTTCAGCACTTCAGTAACTGTATTTCTGTGATCAAGCTGCATCATAAATTCTATCTTGCCCACATGCCTTCTACAGTGCCTCCTAGAGGAGTCTGCAAAGGCGGGACATAATGTAGCCAGAATACAATAGCTGTGTACTGTAGCTCTTAACAAAACTACCCATACAAATTGCGCAATGTGGCCTGGAGTCATTCGGTAATGGTCTGATCCAAAGCCACTGAAACTGGTGGGATTCACTCTATGGACGTCCCCAGGCTTTGTCTGAGGCACTGCCCATGCTGCTAACCTTATATTGATACATGTCAGATGAATCATTACCAAAAATGTCTCATGTTTTGAGCACACATCATGTAACGCTGGCTTTTTAAAAGTAAATTATTATTATTTTTTAAATCATACTAAAAAAATCTTAGATTATATGAGATCCTTGAAAGAAAGTTTAATTGGTCTCAAGGGTATTTAACTCATTTTGTTAGGTCACACTGGGGTGAGAACTTTCTGTAAGTTCCCCCTCCAAAATAATGTACCCTGAGAGCTATTATCCTGTGATTCTGGCTCTCATAAGCTGCCACAAAATTACCAGTGCCATTATTCACCAGAGAAAGAGTTTCAAGTTCAAACCTAGTGTGCTGGTTTTGGCTGGGGTAGAGTTAATTTTCTTCATAGTAGCTGGTATGGGGCCGTGTTTTGGATTTGTGCTGAAAACAGTGTTGATAACACAGAGATGTTTTCATTACTGCTGAGCAGTGCTTACACAGAGTCAAGGCCTTTTCTGCCTCTCACCCCACCCCACCAGCGAGTAGGCTGAGGGTGCACAAGAAGCTGGGAGGGGACACAGCCAGGACAGCTGACCCCAACTGACCAAAGGGATATTCTATGCCATATGACATCATGCTCAGCGTATAAAGCTGGGGGAAGAAGAAGGAAATGGGAGACGTTTGGAGTGATGGCGTTTGTCTTCCCAAGAAGCCATTACACGTGATGGAGATGGCTGAACACCTGCCTGCTGGTGGGAAGAGGTGAATGAATTCCTTGTTTTGCTTTGCTTGCATGTGCGGCTTTTGCTTTACCTATTAAAGTGTCTTTATCTCAACCCACGAGTTTTCTCACTTTTACCCTTCCGATTCTCTCCCCCATCCCACCGGGGGGGAGTGAGTGAGCAGCTTAGTGTGTGGTGCTTAGTTGCCGGCTGGGGTTAAACCACGACACCTAGTGTAGGCACTAGTCCACTCAGGGCTTTTGGAATGAGTTATTTACATTGTAAAGAAAAATATGTTTTAAATGCACCATGTTCAACTATACGGATCATTATTCTGTCTTCCTCACTTTGTCTGCTACTCATTAATGAAGGCACCTTCATTTAACTTCTTGAAAAATTCTTTGATGGACAGCAGCAATAGAAAAGGTTAAACTGACTTGCAGGTAATGTGACATTGACTAGATTATGAAAATGGCAAATACATTCCTTATCTGAGAAACTGTTAATAGGTAGGGATCCGAAACGAGTAGCAGAGGTTGGAAGAAAGTGAGGAAAAGGCTTTCTTTTTTGGCTACCAATCCCGTTTAAGTTTTGGGCAGGGAATCGTAAAAGGATCAGGACCGTACTGAAGGAGATTGGATTTTTTCTGGCAGAACCAGCTGTTAAAATCACAGCTGGTTTCTGGACCTACTGTTTTATTCTCTGCTGCTACTTTCTCTCTGGGGAAATGGTGGCAAGCTCCTTCTCCTCTGTTCCCTGTCCAGCCAGGTTTGGACCTGAAAGTCACTGCCACGTCTGTGAGAAAGATGGTCCTTGCTGACTGCTTGTTCCTGTCCCTGTCCTCTGGCTCTATCCCTGTACTGTCTGGCCTTCTAGAAATGTCTAATATTTGCTTGGCAGCCCATTTCTGAAGGGAATATACGTGATTTCGCCACAGATCTGACAATTCTGGATGTCACGTTAAGGTATTTGCTTGCAAAAGAGACCTGCTGCTGAGTATACATTAAGACACTGATGTTCACAGTATAGCTGATAGCTGGTGGAAATGAAATAATCTGTATTGACACATTTGAAAGTTTCACATCTTTTTCCATTTAACATGCTAACGTGATAATTGCTAGACTGATGATTTTTCCAGTGACACGTCTCCTTTTGTCAATATTTAGACCTGTGTATAGAAAGCTTATCTATCACACCTGGCTAATTTTCACTTAATTTAAAAATAAATGGAACATGTTTCATTTGCAGGGCTAACAGAACAAAAAGAGGTTTTTATAAACATTTTTCTTGAAAAATTCTTTGAAGGATAGGAAAAGATAATGACAAAAAGGATACAAAATCTGGCTCAAATGAAGCTAGGTTCCACGAAGCAGTCAATTATTTTAATGCTTAAATAAAACTAATTGAACATTGAAGTTGAGACTCCATTTTGCTTATCATTTAATGGAAATGGAAACAAAACACCAAATAAAAAGAGCAACAAATACCCCATAAAATCACTTAGTAGCACGCTTCGGGAGACAGACAGATTTTTAGCTGAAGTGATTCTGTGTCTCACTGGACATTTTTTCATAGGGTTTAAATATTGAATCCCAGGGCTTTATTATCCAAACAATTCATTCAGCTAGGCTTCTATCGTAGCGTTTGTTTTGCTGTGCATGCAATGACTTTCACTATTAGTGATTAGGTAAGAATTTTTCAGTGAAGGAACATAGGCGGTGGTAATTTGAGTATCCCGAAAGAACTGGAAAACTGTATTAGCCTTTTTTTTTTCTTTAGCTTTGGTGCTTTTTGCAGGACTGATCCTCAGGAATGAGTGTGACCAGACTGATCTGCAAGAATAGCTATCATGACCACGGAATGAACCATTTAACCATTACTTTGAAAGGCTGAAGTCACAACATTTCTTCTACGTGCAGTTGTCATTCTTGCCGTAGTTCTGTTTTCACACCAATGTCTTGCAACTGTGTTCTACCTATTGGGGTGGAAGGTTTATTCTCTTAGCCTTAATAGCAGCACTTCTGTCGAGAGGAATTGTGTTCACTTCCTTAAAGCTCTTATTCTGTAACACTTCTTAAATAGTTTTACTTTATTGTGGTAAACATTGATATTCCAGTCACAGGATGGAGAATTCAGTCATGGTCAGTTTTACTTAGTCTGAATGGTTATGAGAACTTACATATAATACAGGTGTTTCACAGGGTTTTCAGTATTATACCTATGATATATCATAACTTTTGGATGTCGTTAAGTTAGTTAAGGGTTTTTTTTCCACCTTTTTCTTCAGATAATGAGAACCCACCTTTGGGTTTTGCGTTTGGAAACTTTTGCCTCACAATCTGAAGGATGGCTGGTATTCTAGAAATATGCCACTGTGAATTTGCAACATGCACCTGCACATAAAAGAGGCATAATTCATACTTTTTTCCCACCAGCTCATCATCATTCCTAATCCTTCTTTAATGTCAATTTGTTTCCAATATCACAAATCTGTCATCTGAAAAAAACCTTTTGTCTTGTACGTTTTTATGAGATCCAAGAAAGAATCTTTTTCTGCATGACCGCGGTCATCACAACAGCTTTGTCTTCTAGTTACGTGCTTATTAATACACTTCCGCTTTTCTTTGCCTTGTGTGGTGCAACTTGTGCTGAAACGCGGAAACCGACTGCTTTCACTGCGTGTCTGCCACTGTGCTGCTTTGCTGAAAATCTCTGAAATTGTTTCCATGTGTCTTAGGAACAAACCTGGTCTTTGCCATTTGACTATATTCATATTCTCTTTTAATGCCCATTTATTAATGTTTATTTAACAGCCATTATTTCACATATTATCTCTCAGTAGACGGTTTTAATTTATCCTTCAAATGGTTGTGGTTGCTTATGAAATTTCTCGAATAGCTTCTCTTTGATCAGCAGATATCAGGGATTCTGTATGCAGCTTTAACTGGTTTTTCAGCTCCATATACTTCACCGTTATTGTGCAGGCCTTTAAAATCAGAAATGTGGGTAAGTAGAAAGAAAACGTGCTTTTGCAATGAATAGTCTTGGTAGAAATATTCTGAATTATTCTGTCTTGCAAACCTTGCAAAGGACTTTTTGCAAGTCTCTCTCATTCTGCTGAAAGATTGTGTTGTAGCTTTCTATAACCTGCAGACACAGCTGAATATCTGATTTCCTGAGGGGTAGTGCTTTTTTCCCCCAAAATCTGGAAACACTGCCTTCATTTCTTTCAGTTCTCAGGTTCCTATGCAGACTAAGAGATTCAGATGGCTTATTTTTTCCAGAAAAAAAGAAAATTCACCCGATCCCATAAATTAGAAGTGTCAGAACATTTGCAGGATGCCAGTTACTTGAAAAGGTCAGGATGACAATAGGTTTGTACCTTTTCACGTGACAGTACCCATAAACGTTTGGAGCAATAAAACTAACTTGCAGCCCATGGATCCAACATTGTCATCTTTCAGATTTTATCACGGTCTTGTGATACGTGGTGCATTTCTGTACGTTTCAGCTGCTAAAATTATTTGGAAGAGGGGAATCTGAGGATTTGTTTTAATAAAAATGCAAATTCCTAGACTTCATGTTTCTAAAGAAAAAATTAACATATGATTTAGATTTTCACAAGAGTTTTAAAAATGAAAAGTAAATAAAATTCTAAAATGTATTATGAAATGCATATTTTAAAATTATTATAATTTTGGTCCCAAAGCAAAGGACAGGGATGATGCTTGAATGCTTGTGGTTGATAATGTTGTGAACCAGGGCACGATTTTGCCAAATCCATGCCATTTTTGGAACTACCAAGTTTCTGTATGGGTTTGTTCTTCTGTAGGTATATTTGCACAGAGGGGAACATTAGGACTCTGGTAGGGAAATACATAAAAACAGCAGAGACTAGCTTTGCCTTAAGACTAGACAGTGTTATAATCACCCTCCGCAGCTTTGGGAAACAAGAGTCTTGGTTTTGCATTTAAATCTGTTTGGCAATATGCACTATGTCTCCCAGCCACTTGGCTATTTGTAGAATTTGCTGTATTCAGGGGGTTTGAAATACTTTAAAACAAATTGAGCTGAATGGGGATCTTAAACCATTTCCTGATTGGTGTGTCTTCTAGCCCCTAATGTGCCTTTCTAGGCCTTAGTTATTTCCTTTTCATAAAAAAATAATTGCTCTTAAAAATGTCTGGTTGGATTTCTTTTGTAAAGAGAGCCGAACTGAGGAGCTCTAGGCAGATTAACTGGACTGCTTCGTTTAGTAGGCTCTCTGAGCTTTGAAGAATGCTTCAAAAGTATGGAATAAAGCTCTTTTTCTTCCTATTTTTACACGGGCTAACAACTTCCCAGTCTTTTAGTTTGCTGTCCTGTTGCATTAGAGTTCATTATCTTTGTGTTACAGTTTAGTAATTCTGTCTGAGTTTCTATCCTTTCTCTCTTCTGAGTCCCTGCTGAAAATGGCAATACAAGTAACACAGCAGAAGCTTGTATACAGACAGAAGATATAATGAGAATAGCACTTCTCGTGGGAATTAAATGCTGCATCACAGGGTTTCATTTGCAAATATCTGCAGTGGAAAAGCACGTTTAAAAGTGCATTCAGATTCACTGTTTGGAGTCTCTTCTCTTCTGTACTGTGCCTGCACTGTTCACATTATAAAACAAGGGATGCAGCTTGAGGTTGGTTGAGGGCTAGACATGTAAATTTGGAGCAAACAAAGTCAGAACATGGTTTTAAGGTACAGTAAAGACAAAAATGACTTTAAACCTACGACAGAAGCACAAAGCAATTTGCAAATATTGGTTGATAATAGCTTTACTTCACAAACGAGAAATTAAAAGAACAAAGACTTCAAGTGACTTGTCCAATGTTGTTTGGCCAGATGGTGGCAAACTACAGGTCTTCAAATGACAGTTCCCATGTGCTGACTTCTCAGGGAGATTATCACATTGGCTTTGAACACACAGATTGTGTTCTGAGTGGAAAACCTGACCGGTTTTGTACCAGTCCAGAGGAAGTCTTTTGCGACATAATAAAAGGTGGGGAGAATGGATATGGATAGTTCACACATGGAACTGCTAATTCAGTGAAACAACTAGATATTGTCATAACTATATGTAGTGACCTTTATTAACTGGAAAAAAAAAGGATATACTGTGTGGAAAAAATTATAGTGGCTCTTGTATGAGATTTGTTCCCTTTGGTCTTCAAAGGATCTTCCATCAACTCCTTTGCTTTTTTAATACGAAACATGGGGAAAGCTTAAAATATCAACGTAGGTATTTTTTCTTTTAATGACAAAGAATGCAAAAACTTCCAGAAAGGTAATCATGACTTTCAAAGAGATCTTGTCAGTTGTGTTGATGTCAGTATCAAAAGAAGTTAATAATTATCTGAAGAAAACACATTTCTCTTAGTTACTTTCTTTCTCATACAAAATTTCTCAGGTTAATCATGGCAGCAGATCTGCAGGGGTATGTACCATGTACCTTCACTTTTGCAGCACGTTGTCTAAATGCTACCAAGATTCATGCAGGCAATTATAGCATTATACCTTCTCTGGCATGACTAAACTTATGTTTGATAGGCTGCAAAGAGAAAAACCTTGTAGTTATCTTAAATGTATATTTCTTGTACAGTATAATTATACCGAAGGAGTGGGTTGCCTTTTTGCTATCTATAGGTCACGTTTGGCCATGTCGTATATCATTTAAAGGGGCCTATAGCAGATGTTGAAGGTGATCAGGTAACATGGAAAATTGTGAGTGAATTTCACTTCTGTATGATTACTGTTTATTTGAGACAAATAAACCTTAGCATTATTGTTAAATGTCATGAGTTTTTCAGCCAGAACGGGCTCTGTTCTGTGGAGTATTGGTCCTGATTTTGATCTGTACACTACTTCTAAAAGAGTGTTAACTCGTGAAGCCGCTGGAGGACTTCCCGATGAGAGTTTAATTTCTAACTGAATTACCATCAAGGTCAGTTCTGAAAATCATCTAGATGATGAAAGAAATAAAAATGCCTTCTGCAAACGAAGCAGTGATCATTCCTTCTTTTCTATAAGGAATAAAAGACATTCTAATACAGTAGTGCTCTGGCTTCTCTTTAAAATTTCCTTCAGAATGCAATAGGATAATCCTGACGACAACTTCCTTTGGTTGGGATTGTGCAGGATGATTCAGACAATGACATCTTCAATTCTGCTCAACAGGAATTATCAACAGAATAGTGCGCAGCAACATTTATTCATTTATTTATTATGTTCCATTTTACAGAATTTTTTGAGGTCTTATAGCTTAAAAAGGCATGTCTTTTGCCCATTATGTTTCTTTCAAAGCTGCATCCATGAAAAGTAAAAGAAGCTTGGAAATGCTAGAAATTAAAAATTTCTCACATACTAATTTGCTCTCCTTTGGATTTTTCATAAAGACAAATCAGGCAGCACATTTCTGTGCCTTAGTTTCCTCAGCTGGAGAAGGAGAGGGAAAAAAAGAAGCTGTGCTAACTCCCACATATATTGGGAGGATAAATGCATTTGATAGGCTTGAATGGAAAGCTTTACATGAGGATATTTACAATAACCAATGCTTTATTTTGTCTGGCCTCTCATCAAAAGAAACACAGGGTTAATTCTGGAAGCTAATTCTTGGAGCTATGCTGTGGTATAAATCTAACCTTGGTATTATTCAGTGCTATGTTCTAAAAAACACCACGCTTCTTTTTTTTCTCTCTCTCTCTCTCCTTTTTTTTCCCCAAATAGTACTGCACCATAATTACAATTGCTGTAGAGGCAGGAGCTAAGCAATTAAATTCCCCATAGGTGTCGCATGTAATTGTTCCTAGCGAATCAGAAGATTAAACATGGCAACAATGCACAGCACAAGATAGCCTAAACTCAGTTTTTCCTGCAGAACTGCAAATAGTAGCAAATCAAAAGACCGTTCTCCTTAATTACCACTGTATGAGGCATCAAGCTAAAAGCAGGCTCACTCTGTAATGTTTTCTATACAACTACAGTATGTACATACAATGCAAGTCTTTATGCACCACCTAATAGACAATATTATACACACAATTATTGCTAACTTTCATTTTACAAGGAGAAATCACTGGTGAGCCTAGGGCATCGGCCTCTCAGCTTCCCCAGCAAGCAATGTGTTGACTAAACTAAGGGAACAGTTTTACTTCCTGAAGCCAGTAGAGACTATTTATACTTAAACACATTTCTTCACAACTTATAGCACGTTGTATTAGGTGAGAGTTTGCGAGCTGGATGGGCTGCAACCTCTGTGAGGTTTGCAAGCTGGAGCTTGTGGAGCACTTCGCCAAGTTTACACATTTTCTCTCTCTCTTTATTCTGAAATCAGCTACCCTGCTGATCAGAAGTCCGTTTGGGACTTGAACTCAAGTCATCAAGAGTCGAAGAGCTGAAACAATAAAAACAATGTGGGGTTTGGGGGAAGAAATTGTCATTCTTGTACATTAACGCAACATGTAGCGGTCCAATCAATGTTTTTTTGTTGTTGTTCTGAGCCGAAATAAGTATTGGTGCAAGCTGAACTATCTGTCATTATCCTCCCTACCGCTTTTGCCAGGATTTTATATAGTTTCACGTCATTATTTCTTTAATCAGCTTTTCAAGTGCTGTAAGGCAGCAAGCTATCCCAGTAATGAGTTTCTTCCTATTGTAGGTTAACTGCTTGTTGAGATTTCCATTCAGTTGGAGAAACCATCTTGCTCTCTGACATGTTGTTACTGATTATCAGGGTTACTGGATACACTGTGCACTGAATTTTAATTGGCATCAAGCTATATATTTTTAGTGAGAAAAATGGGAAGTGCTTTTCATGAAATCCTTGGGAATTCAAGTGCTGTCTTTGAGGAGAAACTGATTCATAAGATTTACTGATTCACGCATCAGAAGCAGATTATAAATCAACTTTCTCATTTATGAAATATTCACCTGAGGCATAAACAAAGGAAAGGGAATTGTGAAAATCCTTATTTAAACATACAATTATTCATGATGTTATAGTGAGTATTATTTTAATTACTGTACAAGGTCACCAGCTGCCAAGTGGATTTTAACTTCTAGCATATTAACCTGGTTTTATCTAAGAATTAACTCAATTGCACTAAAACATAACTCCAAAGAGTTGCATTTTATAAGGGTTTCTTTTAGCAATGTTAGTACACCAAATAACAGCTGTCTTTTTTTTCACATTAATAAAATGCAATCCTGGAGAAAAAAAGTGGGGAAAATGAATTTATCAGTAATTTGCCTGAATGATGGAAAGTGAAATAAGCCTAGCTAAGCAGATTTGCACTATTTTTAATACCAGTAACCAGAGAGATGCACAGTTTTAAATTTTATAACAAGTGAGTCAGAAAGAAATACACTTAAGTTGGAGTGCATCAAACGTTTGTTAATTATGACACAATAGACAATCTCATCCACCTAGGAAGCCTAGGTGCTATCTTTCCAGCCCGTAGTTATGAAATCCATTACTTCACCTTCTTGAAAAGACATAAACTATTGTGTATTCCCTCAAATCATCACAGTCCAGCCAGCTGGGGGGAAAAAAGAACTCCCTAAAGCAGCTTGTAATTCCACATATTTGCCACCAGTTAATTAAAAGGTAATGTCTGTAATCCATATTTTCATTAGTAAAAGGCAGGTAAAAGGATAAAGAGAATCATTAAGGAAAAGAGAATCATTAAGAAATACTGTAGCCAAGGTAACACCATGTTTTTGTGGAAATGAGATACGCAACTTTTGAGACCATTTTATTAGTGATGATTACTCTACACAAAACAAAAAAATTCATTATATATATTAGCAAAGAAGTTGCATCTATATTTGTTCCTTTAGAAATGTTTGAAACACTGCAGAATGAACCAGCCTAAAGATGAAATGCAACGTGGATTTTTTTCTGATTTGCATGAGGTGATAAACCACTGTTGATAATGGAAAGAGAGGAAACGAAAAATATACTAATGAACATGTTGCAATGAAACTCTCTCAATGACTCTCTCAATGCCTGAGTCTATTTTCCTTCAAACGTGGCCTGATTTGTAGTTGTTTGCACAGTTATTAATAGTTTAATTTTATTAGTTCACTGCAGAAAAACCTGATTTACATCTTGTGCAATTAAGTGATGAGTCAGACTCAATCACATGCTAATCTCGATTACTTGAATGCAACATTGAAGGTGACCTCAATATGTTTTTGACATTGAACTTACAAAAAGTGTTCTGAAAAACAAAATTTTGTATTGCGTCTCAAGAAAAGTAGACCCCAAAAGACAGAACTTCACTGCCTCTTTCAAAATTGAGGGGGTGACTAAATTCTGATTCCAGTGACACCGTAACTAATGAACTTCTGGTTTTACACTACTGTAAATTTTAGAAATGTAGCCTGTAGCCATCTGGCGAAAAAGGTAATCTTGCAAATACAGAAAGAATATTTTAGGATGGGAAATAGTCTAACTTGTGTGCTGAATAGCTATGTGGGAATTTGCTGCAGTAATTACCCTCCTATCATTAGTGACAAGTAATTGCTATAGCAACCCCACTGCCACCTGTCTCACACACACTCTTTCTCTCTTTCAAACTCTCTCTCTCTCTCTGTGTCCATATTCATAGTATTGAAACAAAAGCAGAAAAGCCAGTAGCTTAATGTCATTTATTGAATCACTGTTTTTTCTAATCAACAAAAAATAACCTCTTCCTCCCCTGCCAACTCCTCATAAATATTTATTAAAAATAAAATGTTTGTGTTGTAGAAAATAGTGCTGTTCAACCAAAGTATCTCTATTCAGCACTAATTCTCTGAGGGAGAGAAAAGAGAATTCTCACAGCTTGATTTCTTTTTTCACTTTATTGCATACACTGGGCCTGAGACTGATTTCGCAGATATGGATGTGAATTCTAACAAAGGCAACCATCTAACATATGTAAAACTGGTTTGATATTCCCAGCCAGGGCAGCCGAGGTTCGTTCTCTTTCATTTAGACACATCTAAACCCACCGTGTTTTCTGTGGCTTTCTGTCAGCACCAGGTATTGCTTTATTGCATACAAGCACTTACAATTTGTACACAATATTTTTATCTCGTTGGCAGTGGGTGGAGACTGAAGAACAGGCTGGCTATCAAGGTTTCACTATGGCATCGTCTAACCCCGGTTCTAGTCTTCTATTTCGCTACCGCTCCTGACAATATCAGTGGAACCTGACTTTGAAATCTTAAAATAATCTACAAGAATAACAGTTTCTTTGTACCTGAAAGTACCAGAAATTCGCTGTTCCCTATGATTAGGCAGTGAAAGAAGAGGAGAGAACTGTTGCTGAGCCTTTTCTTCTGCAGCTTACAAAATGCCAGCCTTGCACCCACAGTTACAAGCATTCTTCATAATGTGACGATCCTGCTACATCAGCATAGGACATAAAATTGGCTAACAGCTCTGTCACCACTAGATGTCATCAAAATACCAATAAACAGGGTTTAGACGTGCAAATATAAAACCGCTAGATCTCTCTAACCCTATCGCTCGGCATGTTCTAATGTGAAGATGAAATAAAACAGCATTTAAAATATGAAAGAACGGTAAGGAAATGCAGGAACAGCACGCCTTGACATAAGCCATTTATGTCCCACATGCTTATTCCACCTCTTTTGATCAAAAGAGACCATTCATATTTAGTTCTTAATATACGTGTTTTTTCCTAAATAAGACCCAGGTTTTCTCGTTCTGCTCACTCCATCTAAAAATAACTCTGTCCTACAGTTCTTCGTGCTGCTGAGGAAGAGAAGGGAGATGTCTAGTGAAGTACAACGGTATTCAATTTTTTTTCAGATAAACAAATCGTATGGAATATTATTCCAGATAAAAGCTTGGATGCAAAAAGTAAACCTATGTAATATTTTTATGGAGATGAACCCTACTGTTTTCATTGTTTTGTTGAATAAAAAATTGATTAAAAAAATTCAGATCAATCGGGTAGTAGTTTTAATCTTAAAATGACCTTCCAGACTTTTAATAAGGGCACTAAAAGCTATGTGCCTCCTTAAATCCACCGAACAACTCACGGTACCTGCTAGCAATCTGAATGTTTTATCTGTTTGGTTTAGAAACTAACAGGAAAAAGCCTGCTTCTGAACAACTCACCATTTAGTGTGGAATGGTTGGCAGGTCATATGAAGCATGGGTAGACTTCAGCTTTCAAGAAGGAAATCCATGTACTGTCCCTTATACTATTTGTCTCATCTATTTCTGATTAAATTATTCATTCTTTTTCTGATGTTCTACCTCAAGACAATATGGCCTGTCAAAATACAGGGTTTGCAAGCAGAAAGTAGTATTCATTTCCCAGGCGTGTAGTCCTCCTGTGCTAAATCTTTAAGCAGTATACATTAATCCGAGGGATTTGCTGGTAAATTATGTCCTATATTTTGTCACCCATATGTCTTGAATTGTTCCACATATCTGAGGATTAAAGGACCACATATATTGTTAATGGGAAATTTCTGCCTGTTAACAACTGGCAATATTTAAAGACAAATTAACAGCAACAAAAAAGAAAACTCTGTGAACATGTCAAACATGAAATGCGGCCTCAAAATCTTTCTAGTAAGAGCTATCTAACAGCTTATGATGAAGAGGAGACAAACAGGTTTTTTAATGTCCATCAGAAGTAATACTGTGCTACGAGTGAGTCGCAGGAGAGGGATATTATGCTACCTGTGCTCTCTTCACAAGTGTCAGGGGTGCATTCAGCCAGTGCCCAATACCATGACAAACTAAGATCTTCTTGTAACTCTGCTCTACTGTAAGTTGAGATTGTTTAGTGTTTTACAGAAAATACCTGTCTTCTTATGGATTCAGGTCCCTATTTTGAGTCCTTCAGAAAAAAGAATACCAGAGATTTCCCTGAAGCTTACTCTTAGAAATGAACAATTCAGTCCATTATTTCTGTGCTCAGCTCAGCCAACAAAATAAATTAATTTTACTTTCAGCGATGAAGAGGTGTTTGTATAATTTACCTCCTGAACATCAGTGCGCAACTAAAGACAAAAACCTGTGACAGTGAGTATTAAAATCCAGTAACTGCTCAAGACTCAAGTGTTTAATAGCACATGAACTTCTTATTTCCGTCCCTTAAAATTAAGAGCCTGATCTCTTCCTGATCCTACCCATGTAACAACTCCCAGAGGAGGAGGCAGAGCTTCCTGGGGGCTGTTCTAGGAGGTTGTGCTCTCATAGCTTGGTTGATGCTTGCAAGAAAAACCACAACAGTGCCTTCATATTTGCTGATGGAAATAATATGTGCAGCTCTTAAGTCCATGGGCAGAAAGGCTGGTTATTTCTCTAATGTAATAGAAATAACAGAAGAAAATATCCAGTTCACACCTGACTGTGGGTTCTGCAGACCTAAGGATCATTCTATTAAAGTCAAAGCCCATTAGCAGTGTGTAAACAACATCTTAGACACTGACTGTTCATGTTGAATATATTTTTAAATGTTTTCAGTTCTCATTCAAGGCAGAAATGTCAACACTTTTGCCAGACAGTAAAGGGCAGACATTAAAGGGTGCTACAATCTTGAGGCTGCCATCTGGTATCTTTGAGTGCCAGTCCTGATGGAAAGGAGAGGTGATACTTAAGAAGGATGACAACGGAGAGGCAGTGGGAGGGATTGAAGGGGGGAAGGCTTTGTCAGGAATTTCTGTTGCTCTTTCACATTGACTTTTCACTAAAATCTTGCACATAAATAATTTTTTTTTGTTCTGGAGATGAAAACTGCTGACCTCTCAAAATCTGCTTGGTAACTTATGAAATCTCAGTGCCTTATACATGTGATTCAAATACAAATAAAGGATTGATGGCATTTATAACGTCTTCTACAGAAGGCATATTGATGGGGATTCATGAGTCACAAACAAATTGCACATGTGAAAGCAAACTGTATTGGAACACATTGCACTTCCATCCAGAGGCTGTTTTAGGAAGCTAAATACTACGGCTTAATCATCATGGGGGTGTTGTGGTTTAACCCTGGCCGGCAACTAAGCACCACCCAGCCGCTCGCTCACTCCCCCCCGGTGGGATGGGGGAGAGAATCGGAAGGGTAAAAGTGAGAAAACTCGTGGGTTGAGAAAGACAGTTTAATAAGTAAAGCAAAAGCCGCGCACGCAAGCAAAGCAAAACAAGGAATTCATTCACCACTTCCCACCAGCAGGCAGGTGTTCAGCCATCTCCAGGAAAGCAGGGCTCCATCATGTGTAACAGTTTCTTGGGAAGACAAACGCCGTCACTCCAAACATCTCCCATTTCCTTCTTCTTCCCCCAGCTTTATGTGCTGAGCATGACGTCATATGGTGTGGAATATCCCTTTGGCCAGTTGGGGTCAGCTGTCCTGGCTGTGTCCCCTCCCAACTTCTTGTGCACCCCCAGCCTACTCGCTGGTGGGGTGGGGTGAGAGGCAGAAAAGGCCTTGACTCTGTGTAAGCGCTGCTCAGCAGTAACGAAAACATCCCTGTATTATCAGCACTGTTTCCAGCACAAATCCAAAACACGGCTCCATACCAGCTACTGTGAAGAAAATTAACTCTACCCCAGCCAAAACCAGCACAGGGGGAAAACTGCATTTTAAATGGTAGCAGAACTTATTCTCTGACACAAACGGTTGAGGAAAGTTCTTTTCCTTTTCCTCTATTGCCAAAAAGAGGGAGAAGCATCCAGTAGGATGGCAAATGTTTGAGAATCCAAGAGAATACAGATTGTGTTTTTTCCTCCCCACTGGACTTATGCTGAAAGGGAATTCTCAAGTCATTCCCAGATAAGTAGGGATGAGGAAGTCAGAATCTACTTTATATTTTCTGTCAAAGATCAATGGTTTTATTTCCCTTTTTGACCAACCTCTTCTAACCTTAAAACATCAAATCTACATTTACATCCAGAGTCTTTTGGTGAGATTCTAGATTTCTAGCTGTGATGACAGATATTTGGAATCACTTTGCCTGAAAATCAGTAACTATTTGTCAGGTATACTAAATATTCATTCAGCTAATGAAGGTGGATGGTTACCAAGAGGCTAACCACATTCTAGAAAGTTGGTGTGTATTTTGAACGTCTGTTGTCCAGGTAGACCAAAATTCAGAATTAATTGTACTTCAGTAGACTGAGACACTTAACTGAATACTAGTATATTTACACTGGTGTAGGTGAAAGCAAAGATAGCAAATATGAAAAGCATTGGACCAAGATGTTACTTCTATAATTCAGATCAAAATTATGAGACTGGCTGGTGCTGCAAAATCAACCATTAAAGATCGAGGTTTCCATTTGGAAACATCACTCACAATGTGAGTTAAAATAACTCCCAAGATAGGTCATGTGGAAAATGATGCCAAAATAACTGGTAAGTCAGTAGCAATCTGCGGATTCTTTCTATCTCCTTGCAGACTGATCATATTTTTAAAGCGAAAAACTGGGGTGTTGTGTTCAGGGGTTCTCAGGGAAACATTCTGGCACAGGGAAAGGGAAGCTGGCCAGGAATTCGGGGGGGAGGGGAGAAAGGGCACTCTTCATCTCACTTCCAGTGCTAAAATAGAAAACTGGGACACTTTGTAGTAAGGACAGGTTGGGATAAATTTTTATCACTGTGTCACCTCTTCCCTATCTCCACTCTCAATTTCATTCATTCAAATCTAGCTCAAGTCTTGCCCTCTTATGTCAACGTGCACACCACCAATTCTATATATGATTTATTTTGCTTTTTCTGCACTCAGTTTCAACAGCACAACTCAACCATTCTTAGCTCAGAATGTCCTATAATTTTCCACTCATTAACTTAAGATCTCTAAGAGAACTTAAGCTCTCTCTTCAGAAGTACTCCCCCATTTCACGTTACGATTTTCTCTTCCTTCTGTTTGATCATTTGCACTCAGTGCTGAAACTTCCATCACCTGACACTTCGGGACTCAGGGTTCTACTCTTCTCTCTTTCCTTTCCTACATTCCCTTACAAGATCAAAGCTTTTCCTTTGCTTGAAAACTCACCTTCCCTTATTATAAAGTCCACACTTCACCATACCCCTACACCTCACACACGTGTACGCCCTGTCCTGCACTACCTCTTACTGACTGAAAAGTCTGAATATATAGCTATAAAGGCAATGATGAATTTTGTATGCAGGGAGGTTACCTGTGTTAGTTACAGACAGACTTTGCTACCTCTTCATTCTCCCCAACCCTCTGCTGAACTATTACAAAATCTTTCACAATATTTCATCAGAATCAATAATTGTCAGATTTATAGGAAGAAGAACATACACTTTATTACCAAATTTCAATATGTTCTTGAGCAAAAGATAGTACGCAGTAACAAAAGAATTATTCTCCAGGAAACCTGCCTAGAGCAATAATGGTAGAGGAATGCCAAACAGTTTCCCCAATGATAACTTGGAAAATATATTGGACTTTAAAAAGAAAGTAACTGGCAACCTATCACAGTAACAAGAATACTATCAATTTATAAGTGGTCATACATTATAAGTGCTCAGAAGTTTGATTTTGAGGAAGAACAGACGATATGCAACAAAACTGCGGAAAACATTGATTCTCAGACCACAAACACCAGCTCTTCTACAATGGCGGAACAACCATGTGAAACATGGAAACTTTACAACATGGAAAGCTTTAATGCTTTGCAGTTGAATGGGGATAAAAGCCATTAAAATTAAGCATGCATTACATCTTTACAGGCTCAGTGCCTGAGTAGAAAATGCAGACTATACAGTTTAAATCTGTACAGTGAATGAAAAGCTCTAAAAACAGGGATTGAATTCAGTCAAAATCATTGTGACTTTCATTCTATAAGCCTTTGATCTGCTGCTTCTATTATTTGACAGAGTTAACAGATTTGGAAGGTACTGTGTTTAATTTGCATTCGATTTAAGAAAGTAGTTGTCCTAGAAGTAGGTTAGAGGTTGGTGAAAACTGATGAATATTCATCTCTGCTATGTTATAATGTGTTCTGGTTTAACCCGGCAGGCAGCTAAACAGCACCCAGCCATTCACTCACTGGCCCCCCCACCAGTGGGATAGGGGAGAGAATTGGAAAAAAAAAGGTAAAATTCGTGAGTTGAGATAAAGACAGTTTAATAGCACAGAAACAGAAGGAATAATAATATAGAAAGCAAGTGATGCACAATGCAATAGCTCACCACCCACCAACCGATGCCCAGCCAGTTCCCGAGCTGCGGTCACTGCCCCCCAGCCAGCTCCCCCCAGTTTATATACTGAGCAGGACATCACATGGTATAGAATACCCCTTTGGCCAGTTGGGGTCAGCTGTCCTGGCTGTGCCCCCTCCCAGCTTCTCACTGGCAGGGCATGAGAAGCTGAAAAGTCCTTGACTAGTGTAAGCACTGCTCAGCAACAACTAAGACATCGGTGTGTTAACAACATTATTCTCATGCTAAATCCAAAAGACAGCACTGTACCAGCTACTAGGAAGAAAATTAACTCTATCCCAGCTGAAACCAGGACAGTATCCACCCCTTATTCTATACCATCTACGTCATGCCCAGGTCCCCCACTTTCCAATACATCACCAATTAATCACTACCACTTTTCCTGCCTTTTGATATATATACACACAGATTTCATTCCCTTAGTCTATGGGCCACCCCTATAAAATGTTCGTTGAGTTAATTTAGTCCATGACTTTGGGCTCCATCTGTCATAACAGTCCTTCAGGGCAGAAGAGATGGTCTGTGGTGTTGGATTGTTGCATGCTGAAGCCAGTTTTGGTCCCATCACCGCTGCACTTGTCCGGTTCTATCATCGCTGCACTTTGCTTGGTTTCATCAAAGTTCATTCTTCAGTAATCTAGGTGATTCTTACTGTAATGCCGTTGCTATGGCATATAGCCACCATAGAATGATGACATACAGTATTATGGCAATTAATATCATATAATTTAAATCATTGGCTATTCTCACCCAAAATCAAATCCCCTTGAGGTACACATTGGACTTCTCCATCCTCCCGCATCACCCACCAAGTGCACCCAGGTCCTTCAGCAAAAGCAATCCCACGGATGGGTTTGCCTTTGCCCGAGGCAGGAATAACCCAGACTGTCTTCCCCAGCATATTTTTTATGTGCACTACAGGGACTTTATCCCCCTCTACAGTACGTAAAAGTTTTGACTGGGCAGGGCCAGCTCGATCGGCAGATCCCCTGGTGTTGACTAACCAGGTGGCTTTTGCTAAATGTGTGTCCCAATGTTTGAACGTCCCACCACCCATTGCTCTCAGTGTAGTCTTTAACAGTCCATTCTATCGTTCCATTTTCCCAGAGGCTGGTGCATGATAGGGGATGTGATACACCCACTCAATGCCGTGCTCTTTGGCCCAGGTGTCTATGAGGTTGTTTCGGAAATGAGTCCCAATGTCTGACTCAATTCGTTCTGGGGTGCCATGTCACCATAGACTTGCTTTTCAAGGCCCAGGATAGTGTTCTGGGCGGTGGCATGGGGCACGGGATATGTTTCCAGCCATCTGGTGGTTGCTTCCACCATTGCAATCACATGGCGCTTGCCTTGGCGGGTTTGTGGGAGTGTGATATAATCGATCTGCCAGGCCTCCCCATATTTATGTTTCAGCCATCGTCCTCCATACCAGAGGGGCTTTAACCGCTTGGCTTGCTTGATCGCAGTGCACGTTTCACATTCATGGATAACCTGCGCAATAGTGTCCATGGTCAAGTCCACCCCTTGATCACGAGCCCATCTGTATGTTGCATCTCTTCCTTGGTGGCCTGAGGTGTCATGGGCCCACCAAGCTATAAATAATTCACCCTTATGTTGCCAGTCCAGATCCACCTGAGCCACTTCAATCTTAGCAGCCTGATCCACCTGCTGGTTGTTTTGATGTTCTTCAGTGGCCCGACTCTTGGGTACGTGAGCATCTATGTGAGAGACTTTTACAACCAGTTCCCCTACCTGGGCAGCAGTATCTTGCCACAATGCGGCAGCCCAGATGGGTTTGCTGTCAGTTGCTCCGCTTCCATTGCTGCAACCACCCCCACAGGGCATTTGCCACCATCCATGAGACAGTATAGAGATAAAGCACTGGCCACTTTTCTCGGTCAGCAATGTCTAAAGCCACCTGGATGGCCTTTACTTCTGCAAATTGACTCGATTCACCTTCTCCTTCAGCAGTTTCTACAACTTGTTGCATGGGACTCTACACAGCAGCCCTCCATGTCCAATGCTTTCCTACAATACGACAGGACCCATCAGTGAACAGGGCCTATTACTTCTCATTTTCTGGTAGTTTATTATACAGTGGGGCCTCTTCAGCATGCATCACCTCCTCTTCTGGCGATATTCTGAAATCTTTGCCTTCTGGCCAGTCCATGATCATTTATATGTATAACCATTTAGCAGGGAGAACTTTTAGGCAATTCAAGGAGGAAATAAAATGTAGAAATAAATATAAGCTAACTTGAATACAGGTGTGTTAGCATGGTGAAGTTGTGGAGTCTCTGTCTGTGGAGATAATCAACACCTGATTGGACATGGTCCTCAGCAATCTGCTCTAGCTCACCCTGCCTGAGCAAGGGGTGGGACTAATGACCTCCAGAGGTCTCTTCCAACCTCAACCATTCTGTGGTTCTATGATTCTCCCAGGCTAATTTCTTCCACTAGCTAGAAATAGCCAAGTTTTCCTACTAAAACGCTGTTGTTGCAAAGTAGGATATACAAGATATATCCCGTTTATATATATGATCCTGTAACACCAGGAAATAAACTATCCGTTAATTTAATTAATTAAAAAAATAAAAACACATCTCAGATGAAAGCTAGCTTGGAAGTAGCCCAGAAGTCAGAAACTGAAATCTTTGATGTATGCTTGATTATCTCAGTCTTCAACATAGGTCCTTGCATGATGCTGTCTATAAGTTTCTGAAAATGATGAAGACACTCCACATTTCCAGTGTGTGTAGGAACAGTGAAAACAAGCAAGAAAGTGAACTTCCTGGATAATGCAATGGAAATGCATCTCTATGCCCTTCTGAAACTTCATTTAAACAGCTAAGGTTTACAGTCAGTCTAACATTACAGTGCTAAATTCATTCAGAGGCTAAATTGGCTTATTACAAGTGAAAACAGTATTGCAAACATTAATGTCATTTCTGAATTTGACAGTAGGCATAGATACTTTGGTGGAATATAGGTCATTTGAGTCTGGGTCTTTAAGTCTACCACGTAAGCTGCATTAAAACAACTAAAAATTGTGTATTAAAACCATAAGCTGATTAAAAACTCAATAACTTGTAAAATAATTCTGCCAGTATTAAGGAAGTCAGTACAAGAAATTGAAGTTTTGAAACAAATTAAAATGATCAAGTTTTCACTAATATTTAGCTAATTTGAAAGAGTTTGGGCCTGATTTTTCAGAGCATTTTAAATAACAAGTATAGATCCAACTCATTTCAGTCACAGCTGTGATCACTTGGCACTTCTATGTATCTGCCAAGGATGACTCAAATAGGTACCCAGAAAATGTGGCCATTTTTAGCAGCCATTAGCAGCCATATGTGAAAATTTTGGTTTAAGTGTCTCGATTACCATCACATTAGAACTTTGTGGTAGATTCAGTTCTCACTGTCACAATTCAAATCCCGTATCCTTCACTTACCATTTCCAGACATACTCTGTTCCTACAGACTTTCCTAGTTACATGATGGATGAATCAGTTTTCTTTTGGTCATTATTCTTCCTCACAGTTTATCCTTGATACGCTTCCAGAACATAGTGTAGTCTATTCAATTAGGCAAAACGTGAAAAAATTCTTGCAAGAACAGATAAATAAGGACTACAGCCTAAAATGTATGTGTGAGGGCTGAATTAACATTGCTGAATCAACATTAATTCCTGGGTTTCCTAAGTTTTGAGTTTCTAACTTAGAAAATTAACATTCTTGCACTGCAACACGTACAATTTCTGATTTTTTCCCAGAAAATAAATAGCAAAAATCAGCTGCATAGTAACCATATTGCATCTTGTATATAATCACCAGCACAGAACTTATACTAGTATATCTGGGCAAATAGCTGGTAAGTAGCAGGCTATTGTCTTCAAGCTGATGTTACATCATCTTCCCGGCATGCTTCACGGGTATTTTTCTCACAGCAGAAGAATTCTGGAGCAATTAAGTGGGAAATAGTATAGTTATGTTGGCAGATTGCTTCCCTGTAGCTAATGAGCCGGTGGTCTTAGCAGGTTTGTTAGAATGGATGCAGTTTGATGCTGACATGCCTAAACCACTTTTGGACTTGAGCTAGTCTCTTTAAATTGGAGTACATCAGACTGTACGGGCCTGTTGGCTGCTGCGTAGAGTTGAAGGATGCCTAGTGCACATAGTGTCATGCACTATTGAGTTAAGCATGCCTAGTGTTCAGGAAATTATATTGCTTAATTCTAAAAGCTTCTTACTAAGATCTAGTATGTGGTATTCCTTAGTACAAGATGAACTGTAAGTTCATAACTTGGCTGTATTTGGCTGGACGAAATTGAGGTTTCTGCTCCAAAGTATGCATGGGCTAAGAATTTCTTATGAAAGGCTTTTATAGTATTAGCAAATCTTTGAAAAATATTCAGCATCCAACACCTGACATGAGAATTTGAGTCCAGAGTTTGAAAATTTAGCAAATTTAAATGCAAGTCAAAATTGAATATTAAAATGGTAAAGTGTTAGACAACCTTAAGTCTAGACGTTTTCTAAAATTAGTGTCTTTTATGCATAGGAGCATGTGTAAAAATGATGATATAAAATTACTACCTTTTTGTTAGCCTACTCCTTATCTGCTTTCAAACAAATTAAAAAGCACAGTGCAGCTTCTATGATCCTAGATTATTTCCTCCCCTATATCTTTAAAGATGTCTAAGTTAGTTTTCATAAGGCCTCTTCAGAAGGCAAATGGATGTTTGCTTCTGTTTTCTGTGGTGGAACGTATGTGACTAAATATTGTCAAAGATGTATAAACTTGTATAAGTAACTTCAACACGATATTAAAGGAAAGATAATGCAGACGCCTCTCAATGTTTCAGATGGAATAGATACATATTCTCTATCAGAAAAACAACTTTCTGTGTTAGTAATCTCATTATTGTGGCTTTCTCAAATGATGAGTAAACCAGACTGGGGAAGAAGTTTGGTATGGTTGTCTTTCATGATATTACTAATATTTTATATTATATGTCAGTGATGCATAACCTTTCATGTATGTTTACAAAGTAATGACATAATTGTTCATGCTTGCATGATAATTAAATGTGTTGATATTTACAATTAGATGTAATAACATAAAGATGGTCTGGACTTTTGCCAATGTATCCTCTATCTGGATCTTTTAAAAAATAATATACAGTAGCAACTAATTAGGTGACTAATCTTTATGGCAATTTATAAATGGTCTGTACGACACACACACAAGCAGACACACATACACACATTTACATTCTTACCTATCTAAACACAATTAGGGGGATAAAGTCAGTACATTTTTAGTATAAGTGCCTTACTTCAGTCTAAGGGATATTATCTTTACAGCACACCTGACTGGATTTAAATTGAAATACAATATATGTAATTGCAAAGTATTTTATAATAAAGTTTACATTATCTGACATTAGAAAAGAAATTTTTCTTAGTGCTGTGATTTGTATGTATATTTTAGACTAGTAGCATGAATCAATCAACTCCTATAGAGGAATGACAAAAGGGTAATTTATATGTCTGACATAGAATTTGCATAAGAATAGATATAAAGGTGTTTCTTGTTTGCTAAAACTGAAAACCTTGAATGATTTTTTCTTACAGTGACATTATAAAGGACAAAAGGCTATAAGTATTGTCACTTCAGAAAAATGTACAACACAATCTTTAACCATTGCAATTAACCACAATTTCCTTACAGAAAAAGGATAGATCATGGGATATTTAAATATCCACAAATGAATACTAATATATTTCTCTTTTCAAATGTTCTTTGGGAGAGCTTGGCTTAAGTTTTACGTTTTCAAGTACTGGGGATTAATGTGGCCACTGTACATTTCTGAGGAAACAAACAGTTTATTAAAACTGACCTGTAGGAAACTTAAACACAGCAGGAACTTAATAACCTTTGTTCATTGCAGCTTTACAGAACCCAGAAAAGGGGACAGTGCATAAGTACTGCTTAACACATTTGATATGTTACAGTTGTAAAACTGTAACCACAAGCAGCTAATCTAATTTAAAAAAAAATCAGAAGTGATTATTAAGCTTCAAGGGAGCTGTGAACAAGTGTTAGTGATTGAAGAATATGTGGGACTTCCATTCAAACAGTCAAATTAAGTGATCAGCCCCTATTTAGGAGCCTTTTCAATATATTTTATACCCCAGGGAATCTAGATCCAACCAAGAGCCATGGCCTGTGGTTGTTCTGCCTACATTTGCAACAGCTTGAGGTATGCCATCTCACATGGCTTAGGGAAATTGCTGCCAGCATAAACCAAATAATTCCCTCCCTCTGGTCCTCAAGAATAGCTGGAAAGTGTAATCTCTCATTATCAAACCTTCTGCTTTATTCTGTCCTGCTGTAGCTCAGTGTCACTGGCCTTGTTCACAGCCATCTCATCTTTGTCACAGATACATTTTTTTAATGTGACAGAACTGCATTTAGTAATCATGAGCTTGACAGATATGTATCTGTAAAAGAAAAAATATAGAGGGTAAATTTGGAAAGTTTTCGTCAGTTTAATGCGAAAATGTATACATTTTTCCCATGTAGGTTCATACATTTCAGTTGAACAGATAAAGCCTTGATTATGATGTAACCGTATATATTCTTCATTTATATACTAAAGAGAGCATTCTACTTGAAGATTCTTTGTATTCGGTGTTCATTCTCTCAGTTCTAATAATTCCTTCAAACATATTCATTTCAATAGCTTCAAATTTAAACTGTAAAATCAAATCTTGAATTTTAGATTTGTCGGGAGCATTACTCTATTTCTTTCTTATATGTTGGTAAGTCTATCAGTTTAAACAGATTGCACTATGGATAAATAAGTGAGTGCTCATTTGTCACTGTCGTAAACCAGCCCAAAGGTACAATCTTACCATTCATACATTCAATCTATTGCATATTTTTCCAGCCAAGAACTTTCAGATATAATTACTTTACCTTACTCAAATTACTTCATCTGACTCTAATTAGCAATAGGGATGCCCTGGTGCACTAGTCTCACAACATCCGAGCAACCTGAAAACATTAGGCTTCAGTTTTTTTCTCTTGTCATGTAATCCTGTAATTCATCAATTTGTAGATGAGAATCTGGGTTATTCCTCTGGATTTGCTGCAGGCTGAGGTGGGAGGTATCTTGTGGACTACATGCAAAATATTGTGGAATGATGGGGGTGAACGGTTTTCGCAAAGCTTCGTAAGGGAACTATTAAGTAGAAAGGATGGACTGCTGAACTGAAAACATGAAGCTACTCTACAGAAAATTTGAGAAACTTCTGAGGGATGTTGTATATTTATAAATGCTAAGTAATCTGCTCAATTTATGGCTATCAGTACTGAATGATGATATTCAGTGCTGAACTTTCACTATTGCTCAAACTGACAAGGCAAGCCTACAAACAGCTGAAAGCCTCATGATCTTTTGTTGACTGAAAAAGCCTCAAGCAGATCTTGTTCCCTTCTGGTCTGTAGGAATATACTATATTAGCGTAATCAGTAGAAACAGGATCTTGCTTTCTGAGTAGCAGAGGAAAAGGCAGAGGACATGCTCCAACATCTTAAACCAGACTCATTAGAAAGGATAGAACCAAAGTGCTGTTACTGGAAAATCTGGGAAGAACATTGTGTTTGACACTTTATAGCAAATCAGGGGCAGAATCAAGACTGAAGGAAAAGTTTTCCGAGAGCATTTCTATATCCAAACCCTAACAATTCTACATAAGGCAATTTACACATATTTCGTCTTTTCTAGTAGCTTTTGTCTAAAGAGTGGTTATTAGATATTAGTGTCATGTAAGTATAATGCATAATGATGAGAAAAACAGGAGAGAAAAAGAAAGATATACCTGAATTTATATACCCCAAAATATATACTGAGAGTTGCCCCAAAGGGCTGCTACAAGAAGTTGGTCTCACACAAACTCAGTGCTCTTCTCTTTGAAGTGTGATACAACATTTTTTTTTGTGAGAAGAGATCATATGGAGAAGAAACAGCAAAAGCTTTACAAACACAATGTTATCAGATGCCTTGGACATGGTGCTCTTTCCCAACCAGATTCTGGAACCTGAATTTATTTGTCCCATCATGGCTAGCTTCCAACTGTAATTCTTCTCAACAAGCTCCTTTAATAATAATTGGGAAAAAGCTTCTCTCTCTCTCTGACTGATTTCCAATATACCCCAGCTTATTTTCCTCAAAAGAACAAAAATCAGCACTGCAGCTAGAGAAAGTTTAAGACGAGTGGAGGAAAAAGAATGGCTGGACCAGACTGTCTCCCACACTCCAATTGTTGCACATTAACTCACTTATACTATGTATATCTGTTCTTTCTACAGGTCAACGGCCACCTTGCCTTACACCCCCTAGGTTTTGGAATAATATTCAATTTACTGGATGATGGTTTTATATCCTCCAAGTTAATTTACTGGACTTATTCCACTCTTCACTCGTTTTACTGCAGGAAGAGATTAAGGCATGGGAATAGCTGTATGATTGTCTCATGTTTATGTTGGGAATTCTTGAGAATACCAGCGATATTCTTGGGAATTCAGTGATCCATCACTATCAAAATCCCATGTTCTCACTTTTTTTCTGTTTTTTTTTTAAATTACACACACGTAGACAAATATTGTAAGGAACTGCCACGCAGGTAGACAACACAAATAACACACTGTGCCCAGTAATGCATTTGCCAACCATCAGATTAACTAGTGCTGTTCAAACCTTCCCTATTATGTCAGTCATTTCAAAGCTGCTATTGCAGAAAGTTAGATATTTTATATCAAGTCATTTGACCAACACACTTTGCTCAGCAACTGTGCAGAAATGTGTTGTGACATTTCATCAGTAATAAGACTTAGTTCAGTAGTAGAAAAAATGACAGACTCTGATTAACAAAGAAGACCACAGAAGTTATTTTAATATTGTGTTTCACGTTATGCCTGATTAAGCTGAAGTTTGCTGGTCCCTATAGCCTTTGACCATGTATATATCCCTGGGTGAAGATACATATAATTTAGAAATTAAGTCTAAATTGTTCATCTCTTTTGTTCCATAGTTTTTGCCTTGCCGAGAGGATCTTGGTGTCCATCCTGCAAAGAGGGCATAGTACTCTCTGTCCCCATTATGTATTTGCACAGCTCAGCAGATGATCTGCACAGACTGCCAGACCACAGATCTGGCATAATATGTCACTATGACACTTGTAATGTCATATGATGCAATATTTTGCAATGACACCTGCTACATTTCTCAGACGGCTACATTTCTCTCAGAGAAGTTTAAGGTCTATCATAAGCTAAATTTTGCAATGTGAGAATGTGGTTTAGGAACAACCAACCCTGTAGACAACAGACACGTGCTAATTCAGCTTTTGTATCCAGTTTTTATACTCAAAGATATGTTTGATTTTATAGTTTTTAAAATTTTTTGGACTTCGAGTTTTTGCGTGTCTTTCAATGCAGATGTTTTAAAGGAGAAGCTGAAGCGCTCAAAACCCCATCCAATCTTGATTTAACAGTGCCTACTTACACTGACATTGCTTTAGATTTAAAATATACTGAAATTTAAATTAACCTATTTAGTCCTTGATGATTTTGTTAAAATGGCTCATTTCCATTAACAATGATAAAATAATCTTAAACTTTAAAAAAAATTCCCCTTCCATCTTTTTATTTCAGGTTTTTTTTATGAGCCATATTTAAGGAGGAAGCGGGGTCAGTATTAAAAAAAAATCTTTTTTTTTTCCTTTTAATTTTATCATCTAAGTGTTTATTATAAGCACCTCATCAGCTGTTAAGAACTCTTGAGTATTTCCTTTTGGAGAAGTGTAGACAGTAAATAATGTCTAGAAGCAAATAAAGGAAACTGTTCTTCAGTGTTTCAAGTGATTAGAATGGCAGAAGCTAGGCCTTAGCTACAGAAGCCTGCTTGATATTGTGTAAAGGTGAGACATAAAATAAAAGAAAACAGGCATAGAAAACTCATCAAGAAGGAATTCTGATGGGAAGGTCAGCCAGCTTTGTTAGAGTCAGTGGTGGAAGCAGAAAAGAAAGAACGACTGGTACAAAAATGCTGAGAGGGATTTTTCAGAGGTTAAAAATAGCAGGAAGTTATCTGACTCTCAAACCCATTGGAACTAAGGGTCGTTTGTCACATGAGAAAGACAGGTGGGAGCACAAGGAGGTGCTTCACCCCTTGGGAACAAAGAGTGTTACTGAGCATGCTGGTTATTCATTCAAAGCCTAGGAATGGAGAATTTCTTTTTCCAATCACCTATTCCAGCTATTGTAACTAGATTTTGGGGTAGGGAACGTGGGTTTCGGCGTTCAAATGATGTTTCTTTTACTGAGATTGTAATTTCCTTATGGAAATTTGAGTAGATGGCAACTTTTCTTTGTTTTACACTGTACCAGTCTTGTCACAGGTACTCAGTAAGTGATGGTTACTCATTTCAGTGACTATTATAATGTACATTTTATCCTCTTACCCAGTTTTATTACTATTTTTTAAATCAAGAAATATAAGCCTATTCCAGTTGGGTTCTGGTTTCCATAAAGGCTAAATTACAATTTCCTTTTTATGCAACCAGTCAGTAATGACGCTGTCCTAGGCAAATGATGAATAGCTATTTTGGCTTGGTTCTTAAAAATGCTGTTTTCATATTTCATAGTGAGCTGAACAGAGGAACTCTACAGGAATTGGACTGAAACTGGCATTTTCTACAAACTCATTCTATATTCGGGGGAAAGCATTATCCCAACAACTATACTGTTACCAGATCATTTCATTAAAGACATGTTTAAAAAGATCATACCTGTGTTCCATCTTTCTCTTTTGCTCTCAGATATGATATGTGGGCTAAATTTACATAGAACTACACATGTATGTTCCTGAGCCTTTGCTAAACTATTTTTTTCCTAAGCAACTGACTTTTTTAACCTTTATTCCTACTGTTTCTAGCACATATTCTTTTCCATTACTATTTTTCTCTCTTGCATACTTGAATGACAGAAAGCTGCACCCACTATCACATGACCTAAATATTCACTTACAGTGAAATATTTTCAAAGCAGTGACCTTCCAGAGCAGGCTACAAATCTGATAGTAAAAGCCATTCTATTGATGCTTCTCCTTTCCTTTGTTCCTTTCTCCTAAGGAAAGTAGATTGGAAATACAGCAATTATTGTGCCTGGAAATTGAAAGGGATTTCTGAGCAACCTTGCACAATTGAGCTGGCACATGTAAAAACTGTTTCTGACTCACTGAGCTGGCATATACTGCTAAATCAGCATTGGCAGGGCTCCAGACAGCCTGTCACCAACACTGGATATTGCAGTAAGTACCAGTTCTGAGTATTGTATCCAAATTGGTTTTATTGAGTTGTTTCATTCAGTGCTGCAAGGTCTGGCTTAAGAAACTAAAGCCTTGGACTAAAAATAAAGAGACCACAGTGGAAGTAAAATTATGTCAGCTGAGCTATGGTAACTGAGTATGCTATTAATAAAAAGACTTTGCATAAATCACTTTCAATGCCCATATTTTCTTACACAGACAGATTTTTAAATCTTTTACAAGGGTATCAATTGGTTTATCAATTATCTTTATGAAATAGTTCAGAAAATAAAAACATAGACCAAAACATAAAAAGAGTGATTATAAAGTACAATACCCATGATTTTCTCAGCAATCTTTTTTTCTGGAAATATATGTTTTGTTACTTTTTAGTTGGGGACATAGGAGGGGATCCCTAAGGAACTGTTCTCTTTTATAGGTAACTAGGTAAATCTTGGTATTATAGTTAATTAGTCAGTCAATTTCTCATTTCAGTTTAAGCTACGTCATATTTCCCTTCACTTTCTGCAGGCTAGGGACAGCAGACAGAGACAGCAATCATGGTTCAGCTAATCACACAAATTTACTAATCTACGATAATTCAGTTGAATCTGGGCTGTATGCTTGGTATATAAAAAGTGACACCCACTTTGGACAAGACTTGTCCCATTTGAACTTAGGCACATAGTAAGGACCTTCCAATGTACTTGATGGAAAATAATAGATAGGTCTCCAGTAAGGTTCATATATTAAATGTTGTTGACTTTAGAGAAAGAGAACATGGTAGAAGTAATAATATCAGGAAATGGCACATTAGAATAATGGCGCCTGCGATCATGCATCCTGGATGCCAGAAAGCCTGTACAGCTCTAAAAAGTCTGTGCGGTCTTCATTGCTCTTACTGTCTCTGTTAACTGGATTAAAGGTAATCTGTCACCTATCTATGCTTCAATACCTTCTTTGATTGCATAATAGGCATACCCACAGGCTTTTGCAAAATAGGAATGGACCATAAGAAATCATCTAATCTACCCTCCTCTTGCAAAACAGAATGAACTGTATCTGAATTACTCCTGATGTATCTTATGAAATCTGGCCCTAAAAGGCTTCAGCATTGGATTTGAAGATGGTCTGACACATTCCAAACAATTTGTTTGGCTGACTTCTAAAAACTTTTTAATTGTAGATGCTTACATTATCAGCTCTACAATTAGAGCAGAGACAATGTCAGCTTCTAATAATGTGCTGGGAAATGCTAGAGTGCTTGATTGTCCCTGTCTGCAGGTTCAGCACATACTTGAAAATGGAATAAATCTTCTGTCACAAAATAACTAAATTCACCTGGCTTGAGACAATGGTGAAATAAATGTATTCATTTATAAAATAAAAACAACAAAAAAGATAATACAGGTATTAAGACAATACATACAGAAATGAAAAGACAAGTATACCTCTACCTAGTACTTAGTAAGTTCCAAAAGTTTTTCTCACCCTATTTGTATCTAGCTGTCAAGCTAAAACATACTTCATGGTTTCTGGCTGATGCACAACCCTGCAGCTTCAAGTTGTATTAATGGAAAGGAATCTGTCAGTGGGGAGTCATACTTATTTTTATAGCAGATTATCTTTGAGAGCTATTCATATTCAAAATCCCCCTCCCTCCCACTCTTTCTGTTTTTCTTAATATTAACTCAGTGGTGAAAAGTTTCCTTTCATCACTCCATTGCCTTCCTTCTCAGCTTTGAAAATGCCAAGGTCTTCTGGGCACGTTTAGAATCATAGAATAGAATCATAGAATGGTTTGGGTTGGAAGGGACCTTTAAAGGTCGTCTAGTCCAACACCCCTGCCATGGGCAGGGACATCTTCAACTAGATCAGGTTGCTCAGAGCCCCGTCCAACCTGGCCTTGAATGTTTCCAGGGATGGGGCATCCACCACCTCTCTGGGCAACCTCTTCCAGCGTTTCACCACACTCAGTGTAAAAAATTTCTTCCTTCTATCCAGTCTATATCTACCTCCCTTTAGTTTAAAGCCATTCCCCCTTGTCCTGTCGCAACAGGCCCTGCTAAAGAGTTTGCCGCCATCTTTTTTATAAGCCCCCTTGAAGTACTGATAGGCTGCTATAAGGTCTCCCCGAAGCCTTCTCTTCTCCAGGCTGAACGACCCCAACCCTCTCAGCCTTTCTTCATAGGAGAGGTGTTCCATCCCCCTGATCATTTTCGTGGCTCTCTGGACCCACTCCAACAGGTCTGTGTCTTTCTTATGCTGAGGGCTCCAGAGCTGGACACAGTACTCCAGGTGGGGTCTCACCAGAGCAGAGCAGAGGGGCAGAATCACCTCCCTCGACCTGCTGGCCACGCTTCTTTTGATGCAGCCCAGAATACGATTGGCCTTCTGGGCTGCGAGCGCACGTTGCTGGCTCATGTCCAGCTTTTCACCCACCAGTACCCCCAAGTCCTTCTCGGCAGGGCTGCTCTCAATCCCTTCATCCCTCAGCCTGTATTGATACCAGGGGTTGCCCCGACCCAGGTGCAGGACCTTGCACTTGGCCTTGTTAAACCTCATGAGGTTCACACAGGCCCACTTCTTGAGCTTGTCCAGGTCCCTCTGGATGGCATCCCGTCCCTCTGGCGTGTCGACCGCACCACTCAGCTTGGTGTCATCTGCAAACTTGCTGAGGGTGCACTCGATCCCACTATCTATGTCATTGATGAAGATATTAAACAGTACTGGTCCCAATATGGACCCCTGGGGGATGCCACTCGTCACCAATCTCCATCTGGACATTGAGCCGTTGACCACTACCCTCTGGATGCGACCATCTAACCAATTCCTCACCCACCAGACAGTCCACCCATCAAATCCATACCTCTCCAGTTTAGAGAGAAGGATGTTGTGGGGGACCATGTCAAAGGCCTTACAGAGGCCCAGATAGACAACATCTGTAGCCCTTCCCGTGTCCACTGATGTAGTCACTCCATCATAGAAGGCCATTATGGCCACCACTAGGTTAGTCAGGCAGCACTTGCCCTTGGTGAAGCCATGCTGGCTGTCTGGAATCACCTCCCTGTCCTCCACGTGCCTTAACATAGCTTCTAGGAGGATCTGTTCCATGATCTTCCCGGGCACAGAGGTGAGACTGACTGGCCTGTAGTTCCCCGGGTCTTCCTTTTTTCCCTTTTTAAAAATGGGGGTTATGTTTCCCTTTTTTCTAGTCAGTGGGAACTTCACTGGACTGCCACAACTTCTCAAATACGATGGATAATGGCTTAGCAACTTCATCCGCCAGTTCCTTCAGGACCTGCAGATGGATCTCATCGGGTCCCATGGATTTGTGCCCCTTCAGGTGCCTTAGATGGTCTCGAACCTGATGTTCTCCCACAGTGGGCGGCTCTTCATTCTCCCAGTCCCCGCCTTTGCCTTCTGCGGCTTGGGCAGTGAGACTTGAGCACTTGCCAGTGAAGACAGAGGCAAAAAAATCATTAAGTACCTCTGCCTTCTCTGTGTCCCAGGTAACCAGGTCTCCTGTTTTGTTCCGGAGAGGGTCCACATTTTCCCTCGTCTTCCTTTTATCCCCAACGTACCTATAGAATCTTTTCTTCTTGCCCTTGACGTCCCTGGCCAGATTTAATTCTATCAGGGCTTTAGCTTTCCTAACTTGACCCCTGGCTGCTTGGACAATTTCTGTTTAGATGTTTAGATGCCATTATAACCTGTTGAAATACTCAGTGCTGCTCAGAGGTGAATCATTAACAAACTAAAAAGGAAAATGCTCTTTCCTACCTCCTAAAGCAATGCTTAGTCATTGGTACCTTCATATTTATGAAGATAAATTGTACTTTACATGTCATGTAAATGGGTAAATTGACAATCAAGCTTCTGCAAATGGGATTAATGCTTGCTTTTGATTAAGATTGTGTCACTCTGTTGTTTTTTGACTAAGACCAGGTAATAAAAACTGACTTTGGCGTGATATTGAGCTTGGGGTGAACTAAGCCACCAAACCTGTCTTTAAGGTTCATGTAGCTAGTGGTGATTCTCCAGTCTGCTGAATCTATCTACACCCAGGTGTTATTATACTTTCTATTTACACGGTAGCTTGTAATGTCTAGTTTAAATTTTATTTCCTGCAATTTTAGGCTATTCTTTCTCATCATATCCAGCATAGGCCAGGTTAATAACATATTCCCTTCCTTGTTGCCTTCTCTCAGCCTTTTTTAGCTACTTTCTTCCAACTTGTAATCATATATCAAGTTTTCCAGATCTCTGTCCATTTTAGTTCCTCTTTTCTGGACTCAGTCCAGATGTGCACAACTTTCTTTAAGCATCATTCTCCAAGAATGGGTGGAGTTCTCCACCTCATATCAAGCAGACCAAAAGGATAATTCAACATGGCTTGAACAACAAGGTGTGAGACTTACTGTTTCAGATCGTGTTCTGCAGAACTCCTCCCTCACCTGTTACTGCCCATGCTGTGTTTGTATAGCTGATCGTTGCTGCCTATACGTAAAACTTTGACATTTGTTCCTATTGAGCAGCAGCCTCTTTTCAGCATTACCTTTTCAGTTTATGAAGAACTTCTTGAATGCAGTTATGGTTTCCATTATACTTGCAACTTCTCCTAAGTTGTGTCGTCTTCAAATGTGATGTCTGTTGATGCAAATCAATAACAAAAATACTGAACCAAACACAGGACAGATCCTTGTGGAACCTGTACTGATGCATCATTCTAGTTAGATAATGTGGAAGGGTTTTCAGTTCACTTGGTAATAGCTCTGTCACTGTACCTTAATTTGCCTCTGAGGATGTTATGGTGGACAGTGCTAAAAGCCTTATGAGGTCAACATAAATTACCTCTATTACTATATTTACATACAAACAAGTTTACACATTTTTTCAGCATTAGTGTGGATATATTCAGTCAATATATTTTAACACACAAAAGTTACAGAATGTAAATGAAGGCAACTTAATGGCTTTAAACTAAAGGGGGGTAGATTTAGACTAGATATAAGGAAGAAATCTTTTACGCTGAGGGTGGTGAAACCCTGGCACAGGTTGCCCAGAGAGGTGGTGGATGCCCCATCCCTGGAAACATTCAAGGCCAGGTTGGACGGGGCTCTGAGCAACCTGATCTAGTTGAAGATGTCCCTGCCCATGGCAGGGGTGTTGGACTAGATGACCTTTAGAGGTCCCTTCCAACCCAAACTATTCTATGATTCTATGATTCTATAACTATTTCAGATGAATGAGCATTATTTTAGTTGAAAAATACAGTTAAAGTCATATATATTTGTCGATACTAGCAATGTACTCTTCTAGGGCTTGTTCATGCAGCTTTCTCTGCAAACAAAAGGTTTCTCTGAGAAAATGAGTATATGAAAATCTGCATTGAAATCAACTTCAGTGCCTTAACAGTCCATAGATAACCAAAGGAGTAGGCCTCAAGGTTTCTGAAAGAAAAATGCCAATTTTTTCAGTAGATTCCCCAGCTGTGGTCAGCTGGCTTTCTCTATGGCATCACTATTTTTTATACCTTCAGCTTATGAAGATGTGCATGCTGAAATCCTTTGAATCAGTTGCTCTTCCTAGGACTGACTGACTTCAAGGAATTTGGTTAGTAGGGCAGCAGCCTTTCAATCCCTGCTGTAAGGAACCAGCTTTGGTTGTCACTTTGACAAAAATGGTTTCTACCCTTAATGGTTGTGTAATATATTGTGTAGTGTGATTCATTGTAAGAACTTTGCTAACCAACGATATGGTTAAATAATAATAAAAACTGAAATATTTGATTGTTTTGAACAGATAGCTAAAGGCCATATTCCTATGCCTGCGAAAGAATACTAAATGATGATCATATATAAAATACTAAATACCTTTGCAAACCACTGTGCCCCGGATTAGCTTTATTCAGAACACAGACTGTGATTTTCCTTTGGAAATCTTTATAATTCCTATGACCTATACAGTTGGAAAAAACCACCAACCCACCGCTATACTTTTCCAAAAGCAGAACAAAGAGAAGAAATAACATACCTTTCACAAGGGACTTGGTATTATCTGAAACCCTATAATCCAAATCTCATTCTGTTTCTTCAATTGGTTGAGTGATTTCAGTAGGCGTGCCTGCAATCCAATCAATTTTAAAACAGCTGTAAAAATAGATTTCATTCACTGAAGGACATCCTACTCATGGATTAACATCAAAGTTAGTAAACATAAAAAGGAGTGTGATGAATTACAAATATCCCAATAGTACCATACAACTTACCCCAAGACTGTGATTTGTCAGTGATATTTGGGATAACTGCTCCTTTGCAACCCACCACTATTGCTGAGGAATAATATATATTAAAAAATCTTGCTTTATCTAGTGGCAGAGAGAGGCTTCTCTGCCAAGAAGATCTTGTGAAACACTATAATAACTGGTTAACACTCATCTGGAAGTTTTAAAAGGGTGTTTACATAAATAAAATATCATAATCATTTTAGGCATACAGAATATGTTATAGCTGAGGTCAGCTACAGTAGCCTTGCTAATACTTTGATCTTATGTGTGCTTTCTTGAGAACAAAGGATGTTTTTGTTAGAGCTAGTTCTCAGAATGTGAGATACATCTCTGAATGGTGACAGCAATCATTCACGGTGCCTTACTAGGAATACTGTTTCTGGTGACAATAAATTACATTTCTCTTCTTTAAAACACAGTAAATATGGAATGGGTTGAGAGTGGGGGAAGCCTAATATGAAGCACCCTAAGAGAAACATTAAGTATTTTGCAGTGCATTTCCTCCTGTTTTTCAATAACAAAATATTATTATTACTCTGTGCATTACAATGAACACACAAAAGGAACATCTAAACAGGAAAAAAAATTACCAAGCAGGAAAATCCAGCAAATTTCTTGCTCTCATGATTCCAAAGGCAGAGGGACCAGAAACAGAAAGGGTGCAATATATTGGTGCAAAAATCAAGCTTGTGCTTAGCCATACTTCAGGAGAATATTCTGAGCTTTATTTAATAAAATACAGTCACACATATATTGTGAACCAGAAATTCCCTACACTTTCAGTCCAGTTCCCCTCTCTATAAATTGACAGATACTTCAGGGGAAGTCACAAAGGGCTCCACAGTGAGCATACCTGAAATAATCTACCTAGAAGAAAAGTACTTTTTCCTAACTTTCTATATGCTGATTTATGTTCATTTGCATGAAAGTTTATATGACTTCCAAATCTGAAATTCATTAGGCATTAGTAGTAACTCATGGCAATGTGTTCCCTAGGTTGATTATCTACGGCATGTATTCTCTTCTTTCAGCTAGTTCTGTGTATTTTACTCTTTCCTTCTTCACTCTAACAAAACTGCTGATCTTTCACATTACTCAAATTGGCTAAGCCATTTACATTTCCTCAGTAACGTTTTTTGAAATGCTTTTCTATTATTGATGTAATCTTTTTTGAGATGAGACGGTCAGGACTGAAATCAATTTAATGGGAGAACATAGTACTAATTTACATACATTCAGTATTCTTTCT
The DNA here is from genome assembly GCF_965638725.1 of Aptenodytes patagonicus. Lineage (NCBI taxonomy): Eukaryota > Metazoa > Chordata > Aves > Sphenisciformes > Spheniscidae > Aptenodytes > Aptenodytes patagonicus. The sequence continues at coordinate 41,904,554 of NC_134955.1, read as the reverse complement.
TTCTTATTCTTTATTTACAACAAGCTGTTTATTTTCATAGTTGACTTACATATAATGAAACCACCCCAAACATGTAGTTCCATTTTAATGGAGGTATTACAGACATTAATTCGATCTACAATTTCGAAATGCTTCTCGTTTCCAGGTCATCTCATTTTAATGCCCTGTGCCAAATACTTGCTTCACTCATGCTAGCAGACTTCTAACACCATTTTAATGTAATATCTGTGTTTTCTATTGATTTAATGTGACGATATTAAAATAGTTCCCTGCACTAGTTATTGAATGTTTAATATCTGTGGAAATCTAGAAGCTTGTAGATTTTGCTTTATCTCAGCAGCAGCAGATGTGAACTTATTTGAGAGACTAATAGGGAGTTGTGATACCCTTTAGCTCACCCTGTTAAATGTTAGATCCATTCAGATGGGGTCTGTGTCTTCTCTTAAACTATATACAAAATTGTTTTCTAGAAGTAAATGAAAATGAAGTAAATGAAAAGGGGAATCCTGAGTCCTTTTTAATACCTGGTATGAGTTACATGTGAAAGGTACCCTTCAGGAATAGCATTGTCCTTGGTTGAGGGTTCTCTCCCACAATACTCTCTTGCATTCTTTTTTTAATATATGGTTTTACCGTTCACAAAATCCCTGAGAATTTAATCTGAAAAGTTCATTTGCTATCATTCTGCTACTGAAGATGACAAATGAGAGTCCTGCCTATTAATATTAATTAAAGTTCCAAACTGGTACAAAAATAAACAACAGCAGATTGAAATTGCAAGAGTACGGAAACAAGGAAACCACATGAACACGATCAATAGATTTGATAGAATTGTCATAGAATTATCAGCGATGGCAAGGCGTAGTTTGGACACCTCTGTCCTAAATCCCCACTAGGTCTGGAAGGTCTATAACCTGCCAGCTGAAACTCCACTGGAACCAACACACCTTCTGTTTCCAACTCAGTTATACTGCATAACAGTCAACAAGACTTTCACTTTGCAAGCAAATTACCTGGGACTATAGTCTTCTCTCCTGCTTCTTTAGACTAAATATGCACTGAGTTTATCTTTATTTACCCAGGTAAATATAAGAAAACTTCTGCTTCTGTTTGTGGAAGCAGGTAAGAGTTTTAGGAATCATTTACTGCAGCCGATGCTGTTCTAATCACAGGCATTACCAGATATGAGGGGAGTTGTCCTTGTATCTGCTACAAGGTAACTTGCTGTTACTACAGAAACCCATACTGGAGGTCCAGCAACTTCTGGTCTGTGCTGTTTTGAGGATGATGTGTTTTGAGGATGTTTTGCCTGCTGAATCCTTTCTAATACAGCCTACCTGTAGAATGTGTTGTTATGCTCGTCTGCACACCTATAAAGGAGCACAGAGACACAATGGCAGGTGGGGAGGTTTCTTTCAGGCCCATCACAGGAGCCATCAGCCCGTCAAAGACCAGAGGAGCACAGGGACACAAAAGCAGGTGAGGAATGCAAATTAAGGACTGAAAGGAAGGGACATCCTATCAGACCTGTTCCAGGAGAGCCTGAGCCCCATTGTCCAGGTGTGAAAGCCATCAAGAGGAGTCAATGCTACAACACCTTTTGGACTGATGGGGGTTGCTGCCTAAGGGTATGCGACACATTATGAGATGCAGGAGAAGAACACTTCGGGATTGCACAGGAATTACTACGGAATGTTTAGGGGAGGAGCTAAAGGCAGGAAAAGGGAGGAATTTAGGTGATTTGAGGAGGAACAAATGTGGGGAAAAAAGAGGAATAAGGGGATAAAAAGGCCTGTCACATGTAAATAGTTTGCCGGTTGGTATGCTCGTGTGGCCACGCCTTGTGCCTGATCAGTGCAGTCTGTCCTGTCTTCTTATTAAATTCCTTCCCAACTCTTTCTTGGGTGAGGGACTCTCTATTCTGCCTGCATGTGTGTGTATGGGGGTCTGAGTGCACCCACTGGAGTCAGAGCGTGGGTTGGAGGGTCCGTGTGTCTGTGGTGCCAGTGACCGGAGCACGTGCAGATGCGTGAGTGAGTGTGTGAGCACTAGCAAAGATCAAACCGGACTAGCTAGTGAGTGGGTGAAGTGGCCAGGGAGCCGTGTGTGTGCACGCGCATGTGTCTGTGTGTGTGTGTCTGAGGGTGAGACCATGGGAGGAGCTGACTGTTGGAGGGACCAGGGGAGTCCCAACCAGCTCCAGAGAAAGACCAGAAAGACCGTGGGGTCTGGGGATCGCTAGAGGTGAGAGCTGCCGGTGTTTGTGTATCTCATGGCAGGTTGGCTACTGGAGGCTTCACTGCTCTCAGGCATTTGGATCCAACCGCATTTCCCCTTGCAGAATGAACAAATGTTACAGTGAGAAGTGTCATCACTGATGGAGACTCTTCTCCTAAAGTATTCCACTCTGCCCTCTTCTGGCTTCCCCCCCAGTCACAGACAATGTAAATTTCACTTAAAAAGTCACTTTATGTCTCTCCACTACAAAAAGCTGACAAAATAAATTGTTCCGCATTAGTATAATTTCAAATCCCAGGTTAATGTAGAAAAAAATATTACAGGATATGTACCCAAGCATGCCTCTACTTCACAAACGGAAATCAGATGCAATTCTGCTGAAACTTAACATATAATAAATAAAAGGACTTTACAGACCTATGTTATCAATTATATCCTACATATAATCTATAGCTGGCTCATAATTCAGAGAATGCATTTTATCTTCACAACTGTTTCTGCAAAGTTACAGTAGACTGAAGATCCAGTGAACTGTCAGTAGAGTGGCTGTTGCTTTGACAGACACTGAGACCTTCATGTGTGAGGGTGATGATGGAAAAGCTAAACCTGTAGCCAATTACAGTATCACCTTTACATTTAAGGCTGTCTGCAAATAGCTTTCCCTTTATGCACTGCACATTCAGTCATTCTTAGAGTAAGGGTAATTAACGTGATTAAAAAAGCTTGTTAAGAAGTCAGATCTTTTCAGATAACATTCCAATAACTTAAAAAATTATGTATTAATTTACAATATTTTTTGTGGGTAATTTTCAAAGTGTTTGATACACATTTGTGTTGAGAGTCTCAGATTTCATTCAAGTTTTGAAATGACAGACTTGCCCAGCAACAGCAGTGGTTCAAAGTATCAATGCTTTCCTGGCAATGCTGATATCAGAGCATTAACGTTGTTTTAAGACTTTGCCTGTGAGTGTAGCATATAGTTTATATTTAGAAAGAAAATCCTACTGGGATTCCATAAATCTGCAAAATGGTCAGACTTTCATGCTCTTACGGTCCACTGCACAGCAACATTTCTGTGTGTGACTCAGGAATAAAAAGTGCTAGGTCAGCTTCATATTAAAAAGCCAGAACATTTATCTGAAATGTGGGTTTTTTCTTTATTATGAACAAAGTTTTAATTTTGTGTACTGCTTATTGATCTATCCTCATTTATTCCTTGTTCTGCTAGTGACTTTAACATAATAACAAAGGAAAAACAGCCTGCTTTCCTTTTAATTAAAAGAAAATGTTTCATCTTAGACATTCAGACTGAGGCAGCTTCTTTTTAAGATTTGTAGAAAGGTGAGCTTTTGTATGATTTAATGGTAAAGCACCAGTGGCTGCAACTTTAATATCAATACGTATCTTTGTATAAGTATCGTGAGGTAATAGTGGAAAAGAATTGATCATTCCAGTTGTAGAGAAAGCCATAATTATGTTGCTACATATCTTTGCAGTCAAGTAGCGTCTTGCATGTTCTTTCATGGTCAAAGGTTCACACTAGTGCACATCATTCAAAAATGAAATATTGTTGGTAAATGTTTAAACGGAGCTTATACTGACACTCGTTACTAATTAGATCTTACTCAAACCTTACTTATGTTTGGCAGAAAAGTTGCAGCAAAACTTTTTAACAAGCAATATAGATAGAGTGAGGACTTACATACTAGAAAGTGTTTCTAGGTTCTATACAAAACTACACCCTTATGGCTACAAGCTAAACCAGTATTAAAAAATAAACAGCTGCGGTCCTCTGGGTATCAAGCTATTCAGGCTCTTTTGTGAGTCTCGGGGACACATCCATACAGGCACATATATATAGATGCACAGAGCGAAAGAGTGGAATTTAACTATCTTGGTTGAAAGGCATTTTGAACATTTGAGTAGCTTTTATTATAATTATTATTCCTATGCTGCAACACCAGCTTGCTCACCATGAAGGAATTCAGGTGTATGCATAGTAAGTATGCACAAACAATCTGCTGCTGCCATCCAGAAAGTGTAGAACTTGCACTATTTTGGAATAGCACACCAGCACTTTGTGCTCTTCCTGTCTTCTTGAACAGATTCAGAGGCTTAAGAAAGCAAGAAAAAACCTGCCCTGTACTTAGGTAAAATCTGTTTTCTTTTTTGCAGTCTTCAAGTGTTAAATGAAACTATTTTCAAAGTAATTATTTAATTCATTAATTGATGCATATATACTTCCTTTATTTTTCTTGCCTATGTCTGTTATTCCTGGTTTCAGTTAGGAAAAGCATCTTAAAAAAAAGCATCAGAAAAATCTATATTCTTGACCTTGGTACTCCTCACTCTCAAAAAAAAATTTTTTTGCACTTTAATTTTACTGACTGACTGAACTTCTGCATGTAAAATGCAAACTGGGCTTTTCCAGTATGACACAGTTCTCAATGAGTCTTTCATGCTTCTGCATCTCACTTTGAAAGTTTATATGGTATCTAACTGATGAATACGACTGATTTACAAAGTCTGCAAATGACACAAACCAATATCAGCATAAATACTATTTACTGTATTTGTTAGAAATTTGCAGGTTCCTGGGGAACCGCAGTCAGTCCTGTAACAGGCAGTTAAAGAGGAAATACTTTTGTTTTTTTAAGAAGGAGATGAAAACTAGATTACAAATTTTAAAATTGCGTTTCATGACACTAGTTGTAGTATCTGCATCTGGGTTTTGTTTTCCAGCTTTTTATTACAATAGGTATACAAAAAATGGAAAGGCCATTCATGAAAGCTCAGTCTAATTTTAGACAAAGAGGAAATCAACAAGTTGCAAACAAATAAATGCTGCACAGATAAATTAAGCACCAGTCTTGGCAAAATGATAGTCTCACTTTTACGTAAGCAAATTCCTCTGTCTTAAAACATTCTTAGCTATTGGATTCTAAATCATGAGAAGCAAAAAAAATCATACACTTAGTAGAGTGCGCTTGAGCATTTGTGCCAAAGTTTGCTTTCATTTAAACGTCTCAATTTATTTCTATATACTTGGAGCAAGCCGGAGTATAAACAGTATGAATGAGGATGTTCATTTTGCCTTACTGTAGTTCTGTGACTGTATGCTAAGTTTATATAGAAAGAATCAAGACACTGTGCATGCTACGTCAATGTTACCTGCTCCAATTTACATTTACGGTGATGTAGAGAATGCATCTTCACGGCTACTACAGTATCCTAGAAACATTATTGTATTATTGGCACTCAAAGGCTTGATCTTACGTATTTACTTCTAAATAAATACACTTAAATGAGAGTAAAAACATTACATATGAGAAGACTGGGATGTCAAAGTGGTTAGTGTTTTACCTTAGTCTCATTAAAAGTACCAATTATCAACCTCTCCATTCACGGGCCTGCAAAATTTTAATGACACAAAAGAAATGATCATCAAAAAGGAATCCCTGTATTCCACAGAAATTGAAAGCTAGGCCTAAACCATGTGAACTAAAATGCAGTGGTCAAACCGGGATCACGCTGGGCTCCAACAGAGAAGGAGCAGCAAGAGCAGGCTGTTCTGCCGGGGTGGTGAGCCAGAGCCGAGGGTGGCAGCAAGGCAGCCGGGGCAATGGCCTGACTGACAAGTGGCACGGTCCCACAGTACCTGAACAAGGAGAGCAGAGCAGGTCTAGGGACAGTTAGCCAACACGTCAGCCAGCGGGCAAGTCCATAAGCAGTAAGGCAGGTCCAACGTCAAGCCAGGAAGTCCTGGTCAGCGGGTCAGGTCCGGATCAGTATGGTACGTGGCCAGGCACCCACATGGCTGCAGCGTAACCCAGGCAGGGACCAAGGGCAATTGCCCAGCTTTAATGCAGCTCCTGAGTGAAAGGGGACGGTCTCTGCTAAGGCTTCTTACAGCTCTTCCTCAAACAGCTCTCTGATTCAAGGCTGCACAGCTGCACTGTCAGTGCTGGCCCTGAGCCCAGGCAGCCAAAACCCCAAGAGGGGACTCTGACACTAACTTCCTCTAGTTCGTCCTTTCTCATACCCTGACTGCAGCTAGGAAGTGGGAAACCAAAGATCTCTTACAATTTGGGCACTACTAAGAGAGTGACTTGTCACCCCCACTAGAGTGAGCATTCATGCTGTGTCATTATTTCCCTTAGTGACCCCACATATGTATCAAATAGGATGTGACACTTTATATGGGCTGTACATGTGCAACACATAGTGCGAGAACATATTCTAAAGTCTCTTTGTTATCTCTCTGGAAACCTTTGGCTATTGAACCGGTTACCTCTAGATCAGAGGTTCAACTTCATCTCAAGTTGAGAGATGGCATTAGCTGCATACAAAATCTGTGTTCAGTTCTGTCAGTCCATTTCTTTCCTAATGTTCATGTAAATAAAAAAATAAATGTCGTGGTTTAACCTCAGCCGGCAACTAAGCACCACGCAGCCGCTCGCTCACTCCCCCCCGGTGGGATGGGGGAGAGAATCGGAAGGGTAAAAGTGAGAAAACTCATGGGTTGAGATAAAGGCAGTTTAATAGGTAAAGCAAAAGCCACACACGCAAGCAAAGCAAAACAAGGAATTCATTCACTACTTCCCATGGGCAGGCAGGTGTTCAGCCATCTCCAGGAAAGCAGGGCTCCATCACGCGTAACGGTTACTTGGGAAGACAAACGCCATCACTCCAAACGTCCCCCCCTTCCTTCTTCTTCCCCCAGCTTTATATACTGAGCATGACGTCACATGGTATGGAATATCCCTTTGGCCAGTTTCGGTCAGCTGTCCTGGCTGTGCCCCCTCCCAGCTTCTTGTGCACCTCCAGCCTTCTCAGTCAGTAGAGCATGGGAAGCTGAAAAGTCCTTGACTAGTGTAAGCATTACCTAGCAACAACTAAAACATCGGTGAGTTATCAACATTGTTCTCACCCTAAATCCAAAACACAGCACTGTACCAGCTACTAGGAAGGAAATTAACTCTATCCCTGCCGAAACCAGGACAATAAAAAATTACAAATATAAATGAAATATAATGCCCACTTATTTGTTTCTGGTTGTTGCCTTCCAGTGCTCAGAATTTTTCAAGAATCAGGTAGAGGTGTGGTCTATGCAACCTAAGAGCTTTTATTTTTAATGCAACATGCACATTGGTAACGTTATGATGAATTTGAATATAACCTACTGTGTAAAATCAACTCTGTCTCTAAAATTTGAGAGGTCCTATCTTAATATTTTAATCATTACAAAGTTACTCCAGCCTCTCTTTTAATTTCTGTATCAGATAATGAAACTCTGGAGTAATTATGATTTTATTATATGTGCTCTTACTTAAGTAATTCCACTCCTCTCTGCATTCTATTAATCAGCTTCCAGATTCTACAAATCAGTATAACAGTAAGTGCATTGTGGTCAAATTCACCTGAAAAAAGCAGATATAAGTATCACATAAATCCTTGCAATTCGAAGTGACACCCATAGCTCAGGGCATTAGCACTGGATTAGAGTTACTATACAATATAATTGTTTATGCCATTTTGCAGTGTAATACAGACAAGACTACACAATCAAAGCTTTCACAGACATAAACAGACATCACACACTGTAATTATATTTGTCTGCAAGATTATAATAATCATAGATGGCAGGTATAATAAGGCAGTTCTTTTTTTCTGGTTAACCCATTCAGTATACTCATCTTACTCCAAAAGCAGCCTCCAGTAAGGGGGTAAAAGCCTGTTTTTGCTATATTCTTGTGATGGGAATTTTCTCTAAAATAGATGCCAAAGCAAAATATTAATTTACTTTACTTGTTGCCTTTTCACTTAGTGTTATAATGTGTAATATTTCCTTTTGACTCAAATCTCTTTCACTTTTTGTCTGAGAACTTTTCAGGAGCTTAAAGCACAAGACTGTAAAACAACTTCAGAACTGACTCTTAGAAGCAAAGGTTTATGTGTGACTTACAATTAGCACAGTGTCATACTGTGTAAATTAACACATAAGGATTTTATCTTAAAGCTACTGAATGCACTTCTATTTTCAGAACACAGATAACCCTTTTTATGCCAAATGTAACAAAACCTTCTTTCTTGCACTGAGAGTGCAAAGGTACTGACATCAGGAAATGGACGAGACTGAGAGTCCATATATAATAATAAAAATATGAATTTCCTGTATTTTTCCAGGGTTTTTGTGAAGAGAACCTTGACACCCTTTTGTTGTGCAGACTCAACACCATGACAGTGACGAGAAACTGGAAGGATGTGAGGAATAAAAGCATTGGAACATTGTAGAACTTGGCCTACATCAGACATTAAAAAGCTAGGAGGTGATTAATAGGAGGAAGTTCATTTTACAAAAAGTGGTTATAAAAATAGTTTGAGAAGTGTTTGGTGTGTTACTCAGAGGAGTAACAGGGTAGAATGGGATAAAACCAAGAAGGAAATTTTTACTGACTAAGCTATGGAAAGTGATATGAGTGAGGGAAGAAATGGAAGCCCATTCTCTTGGAACAACAGTTAAAATGATTTTTTTAAAAAAATCTAAAGAGCATGCTTTTACAAATTGATCCATCTAAAATTTATTTTAGTCCATTGATAGAATCGGTCTTCACGTGAACTAAGATAGGACAGGGGAAAGCATTATATGCTTCCCCAAAACGTGTTGTCGTGGTTTAACCCCAGTTGGCAACTAAGCACCACACAACCACTTGCTCACCCTCCCCCCCTTGGGGTGGGATGGGGGAGAGAATCAGAAGAGTAAAAGTGAGAAAACTCCTGGGTTGAGATAAGAACAGTTTAATACTTGAAATAATAGATAATAATAAAAATAATAATAGTAATGAAAAGTAAAACAATGAAAGAGAGAGGAAAAAACAAAAAAAAAAAACAGGGAAAGAAAAAAGAAAAGATGCAACCACTCACCACGCGCCGACCAATGCCCAGCCAGTCCCTGAGCAGCGATCGCTGCCCCCAGCCAACTCCCCCCAGTTTTATACTGAGCATGACGTCACATGGTATGGAATATCCCTTTGGCCAGTTTGGGTCAGCTGTCCTGGCTGTGCCCCCTCCCAGCTTCTTGTGCACCTCCTCACTGGCAGAGCATGGGAAGCTGAAAAGTCCTTGGCTTAGTATAAACACTGCTTAGCAACAACTAAAACATCGGTGTATTATCAACATTATTCTCATGCTAAGTCCAAAACACAGCACTACACCAGCAACTAGGAAGAAAATTAACTCTGTCCCAGCCAAAACCAGGACACATGTTCCAAAGATAAATTTTTAATGGCTGTAATTTTTTATTACTATCATCATTAGGTATTTATTTAACCAACGCACGAGGTATCCTACTGTCATGTCCTTTAAAAACAAATACAAAAATACAATTCTTAGCATAGAGAACTTACATGAAACGGTAAGTTCAGATAAGTAAGTAAGAAGCAAACGAATGAATGGTATGTAAAAGTTCAATTACAAAGTTTTTGGATACAGAATTTCTTTCTTTGCCGTTAAAATAAATTTTAATGAAGTTTATTCCTAATTGTCTCCAGCTGCTGTGTTCATGATTCATTAGCCATTGTCTGATAGTCATCTTGCCAGAATAGGGTTTTGCAATTTGTCTACATATTTAAGAAAACAAGCTAGCACAAATGTTCATTGGCTTCCCTCTTGAATGAATGAGCACAAAGAGTATGGATAAGGTAATGCTATGTTTCTGGCCCCTTTGACCCCAGATGTTATCTAGGAGAGCTGGCAGAAAGGGATGGAGCCCTGTATATTCACAACCACATCACATAGTATGTAGAAGATTATGTATCATGTTAGCTGGTGCTTTTTGATGGTTTAAAATTTTTTCAGCACCACATGATGCTATCTATCCCAAAGAAATCTGGCCTAATTGCAGTACACCCTGTTTGATGATAGATTTTCAGAGCACAGTCCTTTGGAAAATCTGTCACTAATCCTGAAAGAAGTGTGTCTGATACAAAAGTCCTTCCTGGAGTTACTCCTCTTTAAGGCAGCTCTGCACCTTCCCTCGGAAGAAAAAGAAAGACATACGACCACAAAGATATGCAAAATTATGAATAACCCCCACTTTATTTGTTAATATAATGCCACCATGGAAACTTGATGACTGGGCAGCTGCTCTTCTTCATCTCATAATGAAACTTAAAGCTTCAAAGCTATATTACAAATATTTTAATTGTGATCTTTTGATAGGACCTTTAAAATAAAAGAATTGGAATTTTGTTGGGAGCTGCAAGTCCAAAACTGATGTTCAAATTAATCTACATCCATCTCTGATAATAGAAGTTTTCTTTTACAGTGCTTTTTCAAAATATATTGTGTGTAATGTAATCAAAGATTCTGAAGAAGGACGAAATTTTTCTTTGTTGTTAATAAACAAAGGCTCATGTAAGTTATAAATCTCCTTTGGCTTTCTACTGTACTAGTTCTGAATACCTGCAATATCATTTGAAGCTGCTGAGGGCATAGTTGGAATTTAGGTCTCCCTTCACTTCTTGGTTTAAGAATGAATGACCCCTCTTAAGACACCAGAACATTCTGGACTAAAGTAACACTTATTTTTAACGGGTTGTGCTTAGCAGTCTCATGGAATGAAGAATAAAGATCTACCTCTTCCTTTCCTCTTAGATACTTTTCTCACCTTAGTTTTGTCTTAGACCTATCACAATGGTAAATTCCCATTCAGAGTACTTCCAGAATATCACAAAGAAACCACACACTGGAGGAGCGAGTCTTTTGCAGATATTTATTTCTTACAAATGCTTTATACAATCTCTGACGCCAAGGCCACAAGCAGGTGGGAGGAGGACGGTTTCATTTTCACCTTATACCAATTTTGGACCATCGAACATAATGAAAACAGGAAATTGGAAAACATAAAGAGATAAAGTAGAAAAAGAAGCTGAGGACAGAATTTAATGAGATATACAAATAGAGTTTTGTCTTTCAATCTTGATTTCTACGTGACAAAATCATGTCTGAAGCTGCTCTGATCACAGGAGAGCATCTCAGGGAAACAAGGAAAGTGTTATGGCTGAAAAACTCTGGACCAGTGATACTGGTGAACTCCCCTCTTCATACTATGTTTTTGTTGTCTTGTTTTAAGTGTGAATTTACAGTGGAAGTTTTGGGGTGGGGAGGCCATTGTCTGTTTGTCCCCATTTCCAGCCTCCCTGCAAAAGAAAAGCAGGTGAAAAGAATCAGAAGGCAGAAGGCTGCATAAGCAGCCAGGGTGTGTGTTGATGTCTTTGCCAGCCCAGACTGCTTCCATCATACTGCTGAACATGGGGCATGGCCTCATCACCTGAACCTCTGCAGGAGCAGTGTCTCTAGCAGAGGACATGGCACAGGGAAGAGCTTCAGTTTCCCCTTCCAGTGTCTCTTCCAGTTTATATTGAAGATTAATCATCTTCTCTCCCAACTTAATGATGTCAGAGGTTTGCTATTTTGCTTGAACAGCAAATTATTCTGGAGACTGATTAAAGCCTCTGTTAGTAGTGAATGAATTGTTAAAAGGCAAACCAGTCCCTTTTAAAGGCCATTTTCTGCCCTGAGTCATTCACGTAGGATTCCCATTGAATTCAAAGAGAATTGAACACACTCATCCAAGGACAGAATTCACCCCCAAGTTTAAAGTCTGTGAACTTAGTAAGTCCTTAAAAACGGTTAGCTTATATGCAGTAGAAACTGTATTCACCTCAATATAACGCCTACAGTCTTAAACTTTAGAGTTTATGAAACTTACATGTTGAATTTTTGATGGAAAATGCAGAAAAAAGAAATTTATATTTTAAGTCTTATTGACATATGAAAAAAGAGCATTAAAAGAACTTCGTTTAAAAAAGGAATTCTTAATAATAGTCTTGTGCTGATACTAGGAATCTTTTGAAAATAGTGAAAGGCATTTGCATCTGTCATTGATAAATGAATCAAAAAGTTTCAACAGGAAAGATGTGTATTATAAAAGTTTTGACCTTGAACAACTGGTATACACAAAAGTATTTTATTTTGGATGTGCAATACTAGTTATTTGGCTTCCTGAAAAATAAAACAAAACAAATCTCTTCCTGACCATAACAGCCAGGGTTCAGTTCATATTTTTAAGGAACGAAAGACTGTTTATTCCGTGTACATGAAGCAGAGAGCATAATGATCATTGCAAGTATTAATATGGCTTCATACTTTTGAAGATAATTTGACATGAAAAAGTGGGGAATAAATACTTTTCCACAACTCTTTCATGACTCAGTGATTTAACACAATGCTATTCTTTAGGAACTTATATTTTATATATTTTCCTATTAATCTGTTAATTTTCATGTCCTTAATTCACACTCAGGCAAGACAATTGATTTCCCTTCCTAAAGAGGGCATTCTTTTTCCTCACATATGCACAACCTCCCTGAGATGGTAATTAAGGAATGCAAAATAGAGCCTTCCAGGAATTCATTGCAAAGAACAGAAAGTGATACTTGAAAAGAATGCCTTCAGAATACCATTCCCCATACTTCCAAACAACTCCATGCCTTCACTGTCTAGGTTTAATACCATGCACATTGCTATCGTATACCTTTCCAAGAACACACGGAACGTGACTAAATTTTGTCTTCTCAAAATGTTTGCAACAATACACATATTGTATGAACGATTAGTGGAAATAATAAAATGAGGTATCATACAATAATGCGTGTGGTCAATGGAACATAATTTGTCTATGCTGTTTTAGACGCATTTGTGACTGGTCGCTGATCAAATGCCAGTGTTGAAAGAGTAGAATTTTGGCTACAGTAAAATATATAGGTAGTCATTATGTGAAGGGATTTAAGATGCCAGGATTCTTCATGAAAAATAATTCCTGTCTGTAGCTGTGCTAAATGAACAGAAAAGCTTGTCTGTAGACATGCTGTTTTCCACAGATTTTTTAGGGGTTGCAGGTGAAAAGGTTCCATGTATCAAGAAACATATGTATCAAGAAACACATGGAAAACAGCAGAAGTGCCTCTTGTGGTTAAGATTTCTCTTAGTCATAAACCAAGTCTGATTGTATGCCAGTCTGAAAGGCTTCTTAGACGTCACTCCTGTTACAATCCCTTTCAGAGGAAGTAACTTGCCATCTGAGCCAAGCTGTATTTCTTTCTTTCTTGCACGGCTGGCCTCCCTGGCAGTCCTTGCACTGAGGGCAGGCAGCTGCTATATCTGTTCAACTCGTGGGAGAGAAGTTAACCCTATCCTCACCAGTCATTTACAAATTATCGTAGGATAAAAAGAATGACTGTATCTCAGCCATCCCTTCACTGTGAGGTTCAGAAATCACTGCCAAAAGCGAATATCCCATGCTCTTCTGAAAACTCAGTGTTATGTAGTAACTCATTACCCACCCGGTAAAAAAGATGTGGATCATTCATTTTCGTACTTAATTGAAATTTATCTGAGTTCCAACTCTGTGATCCTGTATTTCAGATCCACTGCAAAGACAGAGATCAGCTGAGTTGGAACCCTGAATCTGAAATTTTCACAAATCTAACTTAGACTTGAGTTTTAGTTCTAGCCAGTCTTTCTGCCACCACTCACTTCTCCATACTATCGTACACTCCGGTGGCTCAGTGTCAGCCCTTCTGCCTGTGTTTTGTAAGAAGTAAAGCGGTGGTTCTGGTTTTCTCCTACAGTTATGGTGCTAAGAAAGATAAGAAACATACTACTAAGAAACATAATATCATTTTCTATTCCATTCCATTTCTATTCCAGCTCTATTATTTCTGCTCACAGAATTGCACTAATTACCAGTGTTGTAATAAATGTTTTATTTACATCTACAACTTGCAGATCTTGTATGCACTAGCATTTTCCAAACTTGTATTTCATCCATGTCGTTTATTTGCATAATCATACTATTTTACAGCATGCTGTACATACTGCTTAACTGTATTTTAATGAAAGTATTTAACTGTATAGGTTTGAGACTTTCTCATAACTATACCTGAACTTAAGATAACATTGAAAACTGATAATTATAAGAATATTACAAACCAGCAAAGACAATTTCACCTCTTGCAGTTACAGTACAAAATACCAGCTGCTTAAGCTCATCTTTGTCCTTCTGCTTCATTTTCACTTATATTATGACACTCTTTTCTTTACGATAAATTATCAGTCTTTTCTTTCAAATGTAAAGCTTTGATCCTTAGAGAAATTAAGATAAAGTTCAGTCATTAGGCTTTGGTTAGTGTCTAAATTTTATGTAAAATATATAAATAAATGTTGAGAGAAGAAATTACTCAAAAGTTAAAACATGCATGAAATTAGTATAAATCCTTCTCTGACTCTGGCATTGATAATTACATTACACATTTGCTTTAATTCCCTACATGAATCAGTTTTTCCCAAGTCTTCCTTCCTGCGTATTTCCTGCTCATATTAAGTCCAGTCCTTCAGCCAAGTAAACAGACTAGTCAGCTTTCCTGAAATGAGGACACAGGAATGAGCGTCAAGTCAGCTCTTTACATTTCATCTGTAAGTCTTCTGCTTATGTTTTTGGAAAAAAATACATATTTACCACCTCTCTAAATTATTCTAATACATAAAAATATCTTGCCATTTGTGCATGAAGTGTGATTAACAGCAGAGATTTGAAGGAGTGAACTGGCCCAATAGAGAATTTTTATTTGCTCTGCTGAATATCAAAAGGGACTTGTGTCAGGAAGAAGAGGAATAATGAATTGATACTTTTACAAAGGCCTGCTCAACTTCTGTCAACCCAGCTACTTCTTGCTACATCAGTATTATTATCCTCCTTATCATCATTAAATAAAATACTTCAGCACTCTGAGAACCACTATTATATAAAAAACCAAAACAAGCCTCTTCCAATTATTTCTAAACACTACCGTATAGAGATTTTCCCTCTTTGCCAACAGCTGTGTTCTTCACAGGATTTTTTTTTCTTTTCTTTTTTCTGTGTCCATTTCTGGAAATACTGATGCCAGATACTTTTGGCATGTTGTGCATCTCTAAACGGAACTGTAGCTTGGTATATTTACAATGTATTGCTTGAAAGGGTATTTGTATATGATCTTATTAACATGAAGTATAATTAACAGCAGAGAATTGATAAGCCTATTATTCTAATAAAAAGATTAAATTCTTTATTACAATGAATTGTTGTGTCTGTCCATTTAAGTATCACACCTGTGTTACTACAGTGTGGACTGTGAATATTAATATTGATTTGCTATAACTATCTACGATCATAAGTGATTTCACTGTTATCTGTAACAGTTACACTAATCAGATTTAAAGCTGGCCAAACACTTTTAATACAGCCAGGCAGAGGCTTGCATTAAAATTTTATGCTGTTTTACCTCTGAAGAGACTGAGAAAACTTACAGTATTATTATAAAGGATTACAAATTTTTTTCATTAAAATGGTTTTAAGTACATCAGTGACTGAAATTGAGAATCCTTTTTAATGAGCATTAGAAGAAATGCCAGCCTGAAAAACAAAAGCAGATAGTTTGCAAAGACAAAGTCATTCTTTCAACAGCTATAAGCATTTTCCTTAGAGCATGAACTCTTAGGTAAAACGTTTTATAAATAACATAGTTATCTGGTATTTAAAAAGTAGTGCAAAAAGTTTCATATAAGCATGTTTAAGCACTGAACTGTAAGTACTGGAATAAACTATGCCATAGATTTATCTGTCAGCACCTTGTTGTTAGGCCTGGCTGCTAATGAAATTACTGAGAATTTTGCCATTGTCTTTAACAGTGATCATTTCCTCAAGTACAATTTCCCCAAACTAAAGAGCTTGCCTCTCCATGAAAAAAGACTGAAATAAAACACAACTTTTCTGGAGATAGCTTCCAACTGACATAGCTTGCCACACTGCTACACCCAATATTGTTAAATGGCAGAGAGCCATTGTAAAGGCTATTTTTACAGTATTCTTGCCAATCCTGTTTGCCATAAAGGCTTATTGGGCTCTCACTGGTAACAATCCCAGTCACAATTGCTTAACGATTTGCTCCTGAGAGCCTAAGATGTACAATGATAATAAAAAAGGAGTGCTCTTGGGAAACATACCTACCAAGAAGGAATACCTGTACAGTAGAAATTGGAATAAACAGTAAAAAAGTGCAGAGTGACCCTCAAAAATCTTTACAAAAACTGCAGCTGTAACTAAAACATGCTACACATCTACCACGTCAGTATATTCAAAGTGATCTTTTATAATTCAGCCTCATTTTACAGCAAGAGAGACTGATATAAATGGATGGACTTTGAGAAGTTATGGATGTGTATAAAAAAGGTGAATAATATTTCTTCCTTGGTAATTCCAAGGGTTACTACTGAAACACTCTTTCATCTGAAGCCTGGACAGAGATTGTGAAATAACCAATTGCATTTCTGAACAGCAAATGGTGAGTTTTCTTGGAAAAAAGTAAAGGCCTCAATACTGAAAATTCTGGTTAGTATACAACACTTTGCAACTGATTTCTGAAAATGAAAGTAGCATATTATATTCATTTTTCAAGGTATTAAAGAAGCCATTATCACAACACTCAGTAATACATTTCCTGGTTCAGAATATATTTTGGCTATAATCCTAATTTGCATCTGTTTAAGATAGATCATGGGGTTAGCCTTCCAAGTCCTGAAAAATGTAACATGACATAAATAGGAGAGACTCCAAATTGAGTATAATATCAACGTCTGTCATCATCATGTGGGGTTTGATGAAAGCAGCTTGATATTATTACATACATTATTTCATTGCTAATTAAAAATATATTTCTGTGCTTGCTTATAGAAAAAAAGAGAAATGAATACAAGTGAAATGGAAGGCAGTGCAAGCTCCATCTCAATTAATGAAAAATAGAACACAAGTCTATTGTTGTACTTGGATGTTGCTACATGACTGCTGATTAAGTTATAGTGCTCAAAACAAGGCAAAACACCAAAACATGTAAATGCTTGAATATATCCAATGACATTTAATAAGGCTTTCAAAGATGTAGTTAATTTTAGCACAGTATACAAAGCCAAGAAGACTGGAGTAGCCAAACAAGACTTGGCTAGAAAACACTTGAGGGAATCAGTGGGATCTGAAAAGAATGCCCTATCTACATTTTCAGGGGTGTTTTGATATCATTCCTATCTTCTTATTCAGATTTTAGTCTGGATTTTAGTCTGAATTTTACTCTTCCATGAAAAAATGTTTCTTTCCTGTCCTTGGGAAGGCAGGACATCCCGAGAATCCCCCTGAAGTGGGCCCCAATGGGGACATACAAATTTAAAGCCTCTCACTGCTACTGCATTTAGGAAGAAGGAATGTCTATGGAGCAAAATAAGATGTGGTGGTAGCACTGGGTGGAAGGATCAAGAAATGGGGGAATGAACATTGAAAAGAACCAAAAGCATCCTCTGTCCTCTGCTTTTATAAAAACAGTATTAGGAAATTCCTGTTATAAACTAATGCAGAGTCTTAGGCAGTAAGGAGCACGTATAACCAGTATTTTGATATCTGGCTTTGTGCCGAAGGGGGATTCCCTAAAGTTGCTGGCCAGTCAAAATCTGTTGACTGTGGTTGCAGTTCAGTACAGCTGTGCCTCCACTGACAAAGGATGCACAGCTTGTATGGTTGAACTTCAAACGTAACCCAATTTACCAAAACATTCCTCGCTATATTAAAATAGGTGGCCTCACTTTTGAGGTATCTGTACCAGATTCTCTTCCACCAACAATCATTACGTGAAGAACACAGCTGTTTACTCCACTGTGGCCTGAGATGAGTGCTTGTCCTGCATGTTCTGTCCTGACTAAAGCATCAGTTCTAGCAAGATGTTTTGTGCAAAACCTTAAATGGAGATGCAGTTAAAATACATTGAAATATTGTTGTATCATCCTCCTAGCAAGTACGGCCAATTCCCACTGAGAACAAATGTACACATTAAATTGCAAAATCAAAGCATGCAATTACAAACAGAAAAGACATAAAAATAAAAGAATAAATAAAGAATTGAAAATCCACAGAAACAGAAATATGGTGAAGAAGAAAAATGGTAGTTTGTGTGGGTGGCTCTGAGAAGCAGAGGGGAAAAGTTAAACCCACAGATGCTCTGAGTGCAAGAACAGCAACTACCAACACACAAAGCAGAACCTCCACAAACTGACAACAATTTTCCAACAGACTTAGGATGAAAGTGGGATGTAACTTTAGGAGTCATTCTTGAAGTTGAGACAGCCAACATGCAAACATGTAGCTGATACATATAAGGTGTTGGGTTTTGTAGCTTGTTGTTAGTACACTAGACTTACAAAACATGACAATGCTTTTATGGCCCCATTTCCAAATTTAATTCACTGAAAGATTAGGAAAAATGTTTGGTTTCTCTTTGTGAAGAACAGAGAGAGTTTTTTTCCTGCCAGATCCTAGCCTTCCTTCTCATCCATCCACCAATGCCTTTGTAAGCAGTAAGAATGCTGAAGTCAGAGCTGACACTCAAGATCTGGCCCCAAACGATGAAGACAGCATCGCAGCTGAACTGTACAGCTACAGTACTTTTGAGGTAATCACTGTGTTTATATTTATCTTTGCTAATGCCTAAAGTCAATAGCATGGCAGATGGGACAAATCCACTTCATGGTTTAATGAGAAAATGCATAAATATACAAAACCTGATGTTATATATACTGAAATTCATCCATGTGTGTATTATTGCAGTATATATAGGAGGAGCTGGTCAAATATTTCTAAAGACTGTTCATAAGCATTTGTTCAAATTTTGAACGGCTATTCAAATTAACAATCCTTATACACCTCATTATTTGCTGTTTACAAGCATTCACATTCCCACCAGCACTGTAGAAGTACTATTCTTCAGAGAAAAAAACAAAGCAAAAATGGTGAATAGTCAGTAGTTTAGTTAACTTTAAGTTTTTTCTTTTAAAAATGTAGATATTCAATACTAGGGTAGAAACAAGCTATTTTTACAGTATTCTTGCCATACACCACAAAATATAAACAATTCATTAACAACCTTAGCCTGAACTTTGTTAGCATAAATTGTTGTTCAAGACTTTCTAATTGCAAATAAATTTGAACACCTCAATGTCCAGTGTTTAGGACTGGCTAGGCTGTGCTCAGCTGAGCAACAGGAAAAAAACAGCAAAAGTGACTATGCCACCATTGTACTAATAAAGCCCTCAGGTTAATAGAGACTGCTTTGACCTTATGGCACAAATTAACACTACCTCAGGGTTCCTTTAATTTAGGCCACCCTGCAACAGCCTCTGGCAGTCAGGGATTATTGGATGAAAGCAAACCGGTTTGCTGTGAAAGGGATTCAGGAGACCTTCATTCAATTCTTGACCGCACCACAGAGTCTTTGGGTGACATTAGGAGGTATTAGACTTTCTGTGCCTCCTGCTGCTGTATGAAGAAGCAGCAGTAACATTTCCATACTTTATAAGTGTGCTATGAAATTAATTTAACATTTTTTTTGAAACTTTGCGCATAAAGTCTTAGAAGTCTGCTAACAGTTTTGTCAGTCTTTGGTTGGTCCGTGACAGAAGAGTCCCTAACTCACAGCTTACAGCTCGGGCTGCAATGTACGAAGGATTTTTTGGTTTCTGTTTTTCTTTTTAGCATGCAAAAGAAAAGAAGACATCCACCCATAAAAACTGATCTGTTAAAAATCCCTTGAGTATGTGCTTCCATGAAATAATATATATACCTGAATAATAGTCATAAAAAATACCCTGTGAATGGATTTGCACATATGCATGGATAATTTTCATGGAGTGAGGCATTCTCCAAAGTCCCGCTTTTCTGATGTGTTGTAGTTAGCACACTGCGCAGGGAAAACTTGGATGCCACAGAACTTTAATATGATGGGGTATGTGCAAAGTCTGAAAAATATAAGTGTATATTTTGAACAGTTTTATCATTTGAATGTTTATTTGGTTAGAAAACTGTCAATTAAAGCATACTGAATTTGTATTACAAATCTGTATAAACATTTGCTTTACTTTTAGTAATAAAAAATTAATTACAAAGTTTGGAATTTCATAGAATCATAGAATAGCATCATAGAATCATTGAGGTTGGAAAAGACCTCTAAGATCATCGAGTCCAACCAGCAACCAACACCACCACCCACTAAACCATGTCCCTAAGCACCTCATCTACGTGTCTTTTAAATACCTCCAGGGATGGTGACTCAACCACTTCCCTGGGCAGCTTGTTCCAATGTTTCACCACTCTTTCAGTAAAGACATTTTTCCTTACATCCAATCTAAACCTCCCCTGCCGCAACTTGAGGCCATTTCCTCTCGTCCTATCGCTAGTTATTTGGGAGAAGAGACCAACACCCACCTCGCTACAACCTCCTTTCAGGTAGTTGTAGAGAGCGATGAGGTCTCCCCTCAGCCTCCTTTTCTCCAGGCTAAACAACCCCAGTTCCCTCAGCCACTCCTCAGAAGACTTGTGCTCCAGACCCCTCACCAGCCTCGTTGCCCTTCTCTGGACACGCTCCAGCACCTCAATGTCCTTCTTGTAGTGAGGGGCCCAAAACTGAACACAGTATTCGAGGTGCGGCCTCACCAGGGCCGAGTACAGGGGCACGATCACTTCCCTACTCCTACTGGCCACGCTATTTCTGATACAGGCCAGGATGCCATTGGCCTTCTTGGCCACCTGGGCACACTGCCGGCTCATGTTCAGCCGGCTGTCAACCAGCACCCCCAGGTCCTTTTCCGACAGGCAGCTTTCCAGCCACTCTTCCCCAAGCCTGTAGCGCTGCATGGGGTTGTTGTGGCCAAAGTGCAGGACCTGGCACTTGGCCTTGTTGAACCTCATACAGTTGGCCTCGGCCCATTGATCCAGCCTGTCCAGGTCCCTCTGCAGAGCCCTCCTACCCTCGAGCAGATCAACACTCCCGCCCAACTTGGTGTCATCTCCAAACTTACTGAGGGTGCACTCAATCCCCTCATCCAGATCATCGATAAAGATATTGAACAAGACCGGCCCCAAAACTGAGCCCTGGGGAACACCATTTCAGTGTTTTTTATTGAGTTTTAAAGTAAATCCTCACTGATATTTCAACATAGCTTGTATGTATGAATTCCATAAAAACTGAATGAAAATTTAGCCAACTGAAATTTTTCCTACAGATTGACACATTATCCCTGTTTATTCAGTACATACTCTATTAAATATAGTCAGAAATCTCTGAAGGTAATTTTCTTACTAAATATATTGTCTGAAAAAATAAGCACATCGTATTATGTAGACAGACATAAAGCAATGTTTGAGTTCTACAAAAACCAGAGATCATACATTGTGTACCTAATGCAAAGGAAACAGAAAAGGTGCTGCTCTCAAGTATATCAAATATTTATGGGCTTACTGTAACATTGGTAGTAGTGACAAGCTGCACTCAAAATGCTTGAGAGACTTCATTTGATTATTTAGTTGACATAATGTCCAAAATTCTATGCGCTGATATCCAGCGTGGAAATTTTCACTTTAACATAACATTGGGAACACTCATGTCTTTTTATCCTGGAGAGAAATATATAAAAGATTGTCTGGGGCTATTTCCACTCAGTGTCTCTCTCAGGGGTAAGAAGTGGGAGAGTGGACACCAAAGGAAAAGCTTACTGAATTTAAGTTTTGAAATGTTATTTTTGGAGTTTGATTATGCAGATTCATGCGAAAATTTTTGTGACCTTGTCTTTATCATCTGAAGTCATGCTTGCCAGATTTCACCAAAAATGCTGTCTCGTTTCCAGTATAAATAGGAAGCACTAAGGGTATATGTGTACCTATCTGTACACACATGAAAGTCCTTTTCAGTTTTATGCTTCCAATTTGTTCCCTGCAACAACTGAAATCACAAATGTTGCTCTGTAGTTTCTTTATTTGTCACATTATAGAAAAGAGGAAAATAAGATAAATTTTACCATTCCTTCTTCCTTCTTCAATTGCTAAAGCTCAGCAAAATTATTTATGAACTCCTGCAGGTCTTACACTGGAATGGCTTATATTTTATGAAAATGGCTTAAACCAAAACTGGAACTGTCATATATACCTAGGCAGAGCAACATAACACATTAAAAAGAATGAAAATGCAGCTACATGAATGATGTTTTATAATCAGCAATATATGCTGTATATAAAGAATAATAACTTCTTTATTATTTATGCATTGCCTTAAGTGTACATAGGCTTCAACGTCAAGGCTTATGGAATAATTAATGAACCAAACAAGAGATATTTTCAACATGCTCAGAAGACCTAAGCTAACTCAAGTCCCAGCTGAGGAGGAAGGCAAGCTCAGAGCAACTGGGGAGCTATAAGAAATCAAACATGCTATGAATGGGGCAGACATAGCCCAAGTGCACAGCTGTTCTATGTGCTCACAAAAAGCTAATGCATTAAATAGTTAATCTTTCATTAACAGTGTGTAATCAGTTGGCATGATTTGCTCAACACACAAGAAAACTGGTGACTGGCCCCCTGAGAGTGTAATTCCAAGCTTCAGCATTATCAGTCTTTGGAGAAACCTTACCTCAACTGTTTTAGACACAAAATATGGCAACTGCATTTTTTTTTCTTTCCCAAAAGTATATAGTAACAGAAGGAGGAAAAAAGAGAGAAAAAAGGGAGAAATCAAGACAAACTTTTCACCTTTGTTGGGACTGAGTGAAGGATCAATAATGAGTTACAAAAAGACAGCAGATTAATCTGTGGATTAATACATTCCGCCAACAGCACCTGCCATTTCAAAGGAGCAATAAAAGGTTAAGGGAACAAGATCAAGGCAAGAATATTCTTCAGCTATGATTCCTCCTTTGGAAAGATGCCTTTATTTGCTCCCTAAAGGAGGTGAGTCCAGCTCGTGGTGTTGGTGTTGATGGTATAAGGAGGAATAAGGAGGAGCGAGATGGGGGATGGGACTCCAGGAAGCCTCTTCCACTAGTTACAGCCACTGGGGTTTAATGCGATCTATAAACTCATCTGTCTGTTTACATACCAGCAAATGATACGTCTCTCTGATCCACTTACATTTTCAAGCCTAATGTATACACAGGGCACTGACGTTGTGTATACAAGACACAGAGATAGCTGGGGGCTGTGTGCTGTCCCTGCTTTCACAGCACACTGTCACTCTTATAAATAAAGCATTCGCTCGGGAAAAGAGTCTGAGAACCGGAAAGCCACATTGCGTGCAAATCCAGCTCAGTGCCTGAGCTTCCTCAAGGTTGAGGCTAATCCTAACCGACATGTTACAGTAAAAGTACTTTATAAAATCAATATTAAATTCACAACCTTTGACATCCTGGGACATCAAAGATAAAGGGGAAATAAACCATGGAGTAAACAGTCCTGCAGTTATGCCGGTTGCTCAAGGAGAGAGGCAAAGGAAGTCACAGGAGACCATGGGGTAAATTAGTACAGTGCTAGTCTTGTTTTTATATCAAGGTCTTGACATCAATGAAAACATTATAAAAACAGCACGCAAACTCTTACAAACAAGAAAAAAATATTGGGAAAGACCCACTCAGTTACAAATTCATATAACCTTTTAAGGTTAAAGGGATAAATGCTACCTATGCAAGACACAGTATTGGCTTCTTCTTTCAGTAAATTATACCTGAGAGTGATAAGATAATAAAAAACCCCCAACAATATATCACTGAACTAAAGAACCACTGGGCTAGGATTTGACTGCACAATTCTAACCTGATAGTATCATTCGTGCTTTGTGTGATGTAAACCCATGTGTATTCTACAGTCATCCAGGGTGACATAAAGTCAGCCACCATAGTGTTTGTACTCTGGGTGTGAAATACAAATTGTATGGATTATTGAGTCAAGAGGAGAAGGGCTTGAACGATGGTGCAGCTACTTGCCTGCTGGATCCCAGATTTCTTCCTCCGTATGTAAAATGACAGTCAGGTTTGATACTTCAAAAGGTAACACTGGATTTGAGCAATGGTAAAAGGAAGACCAGGATGAGTTAAAAACTGGGAAATATCCCTTCTTCTCTTCTCCTTACCCTCCCCAAGCCATTTCCTATTGATGAATAAATATAGCATGTACTCTTGATGCAAGGTTGTGTAAGTCAAGATACTGAATAGACAGCTCCTTACTGGAGAATTGCATTGTGTGAGTTGAAAAAGTTCCTTGCCATTTTGTGGCTTTTGTGTAGTCAGTTTGTAGCTCTGATGACTCTTGGTGGTCCTTGCACCAACCTTAAGAACAGACTTGTTTCACTTAAAACATCTGATATGCAAATACTTCTACTCAAAATAAATTTAAAGGGTATTACCCTTTTATTTCTACCATTAAAAGGGTAGAAAAATTAACTTTTTTGCATAGTGAAATTAGCTAGAATTATAATTTAAAAGTTACAATCTTTGACTTTTCAGAGGAAACCTCTAATGTATTTTTACTGCATGGGAAAATGACACACAATGATTTCTTAGCTTGCTGTATCACATGATACTGTTACCAGCCGTTCCTCACCGGTTAGTATTTCTGATGAGACAACTGGTACAGTTTAGGGAAGAAAGAGAAAACTAGTTTGTTTGTTAGAATAAAATATGAAAAAGGCGGCACAATAACAACTGTTTTCATTTAATTGTTGTGTCTTCAAGAAAGAAGTTTCTCCTCTGATGCTTAGGAAGACCCATAATTTCAAGAACATTCAACCCTGAAGTGAGCAAGAGCTAAGCACCTAAAAATTACTTTGAATACCTTTGTTGCAAATACTTGAGCATAACAGAGTGAGCTTAAGGATAAAGGGTTGAAGGACTGATGCTGTGAAAGTGGTAGACCAAAGTAATGATAAAGGAAGAAGCCACCTCACCTCCCCTTGCAGGAGGACATACACATTTTCAGTCATGCAAATGAATACAAGTTTCCCTAGTTCTTAGAGCTGATGTCAACATTTAGGAGCTAATCTGGGGGGGGAGTGTGTGTGTGGGTGTGGAAATGATACTAGTACTAAAAAAACCTTCATAGCAAAGAAGATACCAGACAGGTCAATTCTACCATCTTAGCACATGTCTGTGATGCAGAACTGATTTTATTAGGGTAAGTGAAATCTTTGTCAGCAAACAGGATGGAACCTTTTTAATAGCCATTACAAAGACCAAACCAATCTTTAGCCTAAGGCTAGTGTCTTCATCTGGGAAATAAAAAAACCCTCACTGCCTCCTCTAAATATAGTGCTGGGCCTCAGTGACCAACAACCAGTAATGGCACCTATGGCTACCTTTTTGGATCTTTCATGTGCTTGGCAGCTTGCCAATTATGGAGTTAGGAGAGAGATGAAAGCTGGGTTAAACAATTACTTTATCCATTATTTTACCCTTGTAGAATAAAAAAGTGAAATTGCTGATGGTAACTGCCAGAAGCTAATGCTTTTCAGCTTGCTTTACTCAGAGGCACGCAAGATTCAGTCCGAGGTAATCTGGTAGCTCAGAAGGCACTGAGTATGTCTGGCCCTGTGGAAGACCCATGATGAGAGATTTGAGGATGACAGATAACTTGAAGGGTACTTCTCACACCAAAAGGAAACTCAAGAAAATGATGGAATTTTTGAGAACAGAAGGGAAGGCAGGTATTTATTCAAACCAATTCAAGATTCAAACAAGTTACGTAATTTCAGTTTTTGAGAAAGATTTCCTTTGTGGTGCTTCCTGTAACTACTCCTACAACCCCAAAAAAGAAAAAGCATTCCTCCTGTTGTATTAGGGACTTACTTTTGTGTATTCTATGTGATGTTTTGTGAATTATTATAGAAATGACAAAAGCAATTCTTTTCATGTACAAAAATAATATAAAATGTTGTAACAGACGTTTGATTTTTTTGAAGTGTCAGTACTGTTCATCTTACTGGGTGCTATAGCTCATTTCATAAATATTTTTATTCTGTTCTTTATATATTTGCACACTGTACTTATCATAATCAGATCTGAACAGCTCACAGCAGTGTACTAAGCAACATGAATAACATCCGTTACAGATTATTTGCATTTTCATTCCCCCGAAGGAGGAGACATATACAGTTGGTACCTCATTTGTGTATGGTTGATTGGATACTTTTTGGTGTTGTTTTGCCACAATATTTTTGGATGGATCTTTTTGTGGGATATATTTGCTTTCTCGTACAAATTTCCATGCTGCTGTGCACTTAGGTTAGAGAAGGTAGTGTAAAATAAATATATCTTCTATTTGGATGAAGATTTCTACAGCTTCTATTTTTTTTTTTCTGTGCAATCATTCCATGACAGATCAGTTCTTTGGATATTTTGGTAGATTTGATGAAGATTCGTTGATGGACAGTTAATAGACTGCAGTTTGCCCAAGAGGTTGAAGGTTAAATATTTCCCCATAGGGAAGAATGGTAAGCTAAATGAATATAAATAGCACTGTTTTACAATCTCTCTGAGGCAAATGTGACCTAGAAGTCTATTCTTTTGGGTCCAGATTCAGATTTGATCAATATACAATCATACTCCCTACCTGCAATTTTAAGGCTGTAAAATAGTGACTGTGAATCAAAGGAAACATTTTAAGTATGAAGGAAGTAAGTAGTTAGACCATCACTAGCTTGAGTTACTATATTCATACCTGATATGTTTGATTTTAATTGGACAGAAGGTTAGCTAGATAACATCTTTGACTATGTAGCAGAGAGGGGTACTATTACATGTTGAAGTAATAGAGAAGAACTATACTTCCGCTTGTTCCATCAGGAAATAACACTTCAAATGAAATGTCTTCTGCAAAATGTCCTAGAGGGTATAACAATATGCTCGACATAAAATAGATATGCAATAAATATTCAAAACATTACACAGCATTACAAATTCATATAATCACAAATGCTTAATTGAATTGTACACAAATAATTTATTACAGCCTCTCAAACTATTTTTGTTAGGATTAGCTACAACCCTAGGATAGTAAAGACATAAAATAAAGACTTTAGCACAAAATGCTAAATGTTCTTAATATTATATTTCATTATTCCTTCTGTAATATTCAAGTCTGCTGGGCTCTGTCCCTTATCTTCCAAGCAAGTTTTGAGTTAATATTTCAAAATCATCTCTTGACCAGCAGTAAATTACCAAGTATAAAATTACTTTAGCATGCAGAAAAATTAGTATCTCCCTCTCCTTTGCATGTCCAATTCTTTGTCTATACTAGTAATGAGAGATGAGACAAGAGATTCAGATATAGGCTTTTGTTTGACATTGCATAGTGCTCTTTTTAGCTCATCAAGCCATGCTTATTTATGGTTCATTTCCAGGCAGTCATGCGTAAGAATCTCAGCTAGAAGCTCTATCAACTGCAGTGGACTATTGTACTACTAGCCTTTTACTTTATATTCTGATAAGACCACAGATGGAACCAAAGTGCAATTTTTCATTACTAGAAATTGGTGCACAAAAGTGGTCCAAATTAGGTGACACATTATCATAGCAGTTATTAAAAAGTCAAAATTTGCATATCATCATTATACATTCATTATTCAAAAATATGTAAGATAGCAAGGCTATACATAGGGCATCACAACTGTACCCCACTACCACTGATTAATTAAATAATCTGAATCTGAACTGAAATTCTTTGCCTGAGCTGTGTGTAGGAAGCCCATATTAATAATTATACTCTTGAATAACAATTATCCACTTCTACTGATACAAAAGCTTTCTTCTTCCTGCAAGGGATGAAGAATATACAAACAAGAAAACATTTTTCTTTTTGACTGAAATAGTCCTTGTCTTTAGCATTTGATGTTATCTTTTAAATAGTACTTTTTTGGATTGTGAAGAAAATATTATCACTTCATCACTGATGACCAGTTAAGTCATGATTCTTTACTGTGCAGACTGTTCATTGATGAAATATTAATGTGACCTCAAATATGCTGGAAAATTAAAACTATTGTGAATCTCTCACAGTGAATCTCATTCTAAATAACATCTCTATGGTAACTGTACTTCTATAAACCAAAAATTAGATTAACAGTCAACTGTATCAGTATAATCATAGTCAAATATGTTAAATTAAGCTATGCCATAAAGTGTTGCCGATTTCAGCCTGATATTCAATTAAGAAAATAAATAAACCAAACATACATGTAGATGACTCATTCTGTGTTTAAAATGCGTTCACAGCTTCAGATCTCAAAATTGTTGTTTAATCCAATTTCCTCTCCGTGTTTCCTCTTTCATTCCAGGTTTACTTCTGCATAACCAAAAAGTATGAAGAAGTCTAAAAATCATTGTGTGCATATTGTAACAGTGCATATGATTCACCCACATGGGCAGCACCACCAAGAACACTTGCTGAAGCAAGTGCTGTTGAATTTGCATGAAGGCTGCAGACTTCCTCCCAAAATATTAATGTTTTAGCAACAGTAAAAAGTAAAAAGACAAAGTTTTTTTAAGTAAACAACTTGAAGCATTATAGCAATGTTAAGTCTAAACTATAAAGGTCAAAACTTCCTCCATGTATAGCAAGTAATCCAATTTTTATCTTTCATTTGCTTTCAGAAAAAAAAACCCAAAAGTAGAACAGCCTCCCCTCCCATTATCAGCCCAAAAGCAAAAGATAGCTAACCACTTTTAAGGCAGCAAAATCCAGGAAACCTGGGCATGGATTGCTTCTTCCAGGATTAGCAACTGCCAATTGCAGGTTGAAATCCAGTCCATGTCAGCAGATAACAAAGAGAATTACTGCTTTACGTCTGTCTAGTGAAAATGGTTTCCATGTAGTTTGTTAGAAAATGACGGTCACGGAGAACACTGATTAGGCCTCATGTTTTCTTAAAAAACCCCCAGTTTTTCTTAATTGTTTCATTAAGTGCTATAAAGTAAACTAGTATAGAGAAAGATGTAATCCCCTCAAACTCCCTAAATTTGGGTCACCCAGGGGCATGCTGAGGCCTATACTGATATTTCTTCTGCTTTCATTGTTATGTGTACAAACCCCCCTGGTTTTAGATGCTTTTGCAGCTGTCTGTATGACATTCTCGTCAATCCCAATTGGACTAAAATCTCATACTGGTATCTATGCTTGCAGTCAGCTTGGTCTCTTGTGTCAGATTAGGAGTGTTATTTTCTTTCTGTGATATTTTGATTTTGCTTGAAATATAGTTACACTTTTCAGGGGTAACCAAACTTCACTCATTCTGGCATAATAAAAATGCTGATAAAAACAAACATTTTAAGGAATAGAATCCCATGTTATCTGTGGGCTACAGGGATACATCATGTAAAGCTCCTTTACTGAAATTCAGACCACACTTCCCCAACCACACTACCATTAAACAGGATGCCAGTTTCATAAAAGAGCTTTTTTTCCTTTGGTTTCATAGCCACTGTCTTAAGGACTATAGAGAGCAAAGCACTTCCTCAAAAGTAGTTTCCTACATTAGTATTTCAAGGTCTTCTTTACAGCTTTCCCAGAAACTTGACAGTGTTTTTGAGGTTACTGTGCTCAGTATTTAGCTGCTTCCTTGTTAAAATAGAAAGGTCCTACTGCATCTATATTTTTATATATAGCATAGTGGACCTCACAGACTGCTTTGAGAAAATGCTGGAGCAGTTTACCTGCAGAAAGACTCAAGCCTAAATACTGCACTGTGTTGGCTTGCAGCCTCTTTAGGCTTGCATAGTGGAGAAAGACAACAGCAGAAACTATTCTGTTTAGGGTTTCTTTCCCCCCCATGGTGAAGCAATCCTTGCTTTAGCTAAATTTTTGACTGGGGAAAGTAATTACCTTTAACTTCTGGAAATGGGATTTCTCCTTAAAGGCTTGTCGTACTCCATGACTCCAAAATAAATACCGCTGAAAATCTTGATAGCTACAGATTAAAGTAATAATTGCATTAGCAGAAAAAAGTATCTTCAAATGGACTATTCTGGATTACAGGAGCTGAGATACAGAAGCCCCTGTTCTGTTGTGTAGTAACAGATTAAACTGACATACCGAGTACAGCAGATCTCTAGAACACAATTTGTCCGAAAGCAATACTGAGCACCAGAGTTTAACTTGAAATGAATAGTCCTAAACTAAATTAATACCAAATACTGCTAAATCCTGGGCAATTGTTACCCAGCAGTGTTACCCAAGAGATAAAATGAGTCCCAGGAATCCTGGATTTTACTCCTGTCTCTGCCATTGATCTGCTCAGTGTGATCCCAAGTCACTTTGCATCTCTCGTGAATTCTCCCATGTGTGGCCTACCCCACTTGTTTAGACTGAAAGCTCTTTGGGATCAGGGCTCATTAAATTTTAGTTCTGTGGCTAAACCAACAAGGCCTTGTGTTCAACTGAGATTTCTAATCTCTCCTGCCATAAAAAAATGTAAAAGGTAATGCTTGCCAGAATGAGGAAGTTGAAAGTCAGCCTTAGATTTATTCTTTAAAGAAGAAATTTACTGCAAAGAGCAATTAGTTCAATTAAAACTCAATCTTAATATTAATATTTTTCTCACATAAATTTAAATCAGCTATTAACTGGTGAAAACATACTTTGTGAGGAGTCAAGCCCCTTAGTGTCATCTTCATTTGCAATATTTCTGTTATTCTCATCTACAGTTCCTGGAATAATATAAGGTAAACTGCTCCCCCCTCAACATTTAAAATACAGTAAATATAGAAAACAGTTAGAAATAGTAATTATTAATGGTTACTGCCATTTCAGATAATTAACTGAAAAGTAAAACTTAGCTGTTACATTGCATTTGAAACCGGGTCAATAAAGCATTAAGTTAGAACATGGGCATTAAGAGACACAGCTCTACATCTAAAAAGAACAGAGTTATTGCTGTTAGCAATATGTGATGAGATCTCTCTTCACATGTGCAGGTGCTGATTATTTATACAGGTGTACTGATAATTATTAACAGGTGTTATGAATGGAATGCAGAGAGAAATTTGAATAATGATTCATGAAACACATGATGTGTAAGTGACTCACCAGAGTTAAAAATTATAAGAGAGACCATGTTTAAGGATATGCTTGTCTTTAAATGAAAGATTTTTAGGTACTTTAAGACCAAGGTGATGTTTCATGTTTCTCTCACTTTCCTTGATGTAAGAATGTATTCGGTACCATGAAGGATGATAAAGGTACTTTATGTGAACTGGCAAATTCTGTTCTCTTTGCAACCATTACACACCTTTGGCTTACAAAGTCCCTTTGGAAAATTCAAAATATTAATTGGACTTCAATTATTTCAGTGTACCACAAAATGAACTTGTTTCCTCTGCTAACGATGTATAAGAAGCATGTATTTTAGTGGTACAGATGATATATTTAAGAATGCACATGTGATATATTTAAGAACATGTGTGTGGTTCAGGACAAAGAATTATGTTTATCTAGTCCAAACAAGGTTCTCTTACAATACCAAAGACTGGCTCTAGATTCAAAAAGCACCTACAACAACGCATAGCAGCAAGCATTAAACCATCTGTATCTGTAGGAAACAGCCCCTGTATTCAACCCTACGTACAAACAGACACAAGTTTAATTTAGTGCCAATGATATTTTGATATAATAGTAGCTTGTAGTCTTCAGAAACAGAAAAAAACCTGCCTGAGCACTTTAGCGTATTTTAGCACATGACAGACATTCCTTTTTGAGAGGTGCTTACAGCATTTTCATTTAGAATATGTTCATAATATGCGTGATTAAATCTTCTTGGCTATTTGAAGAACAGCTTCCATGTATTTCAGTTCACTAGGGAACAAGGGGGGTGTCACATTTTGATTCATTATAGTCCATGTTTCTGCAACTTTTTACAGACACTCCTGGTACCTTAGGTGTTACAGAAGAATGGACACTGTCATTGAACATATTGTAGATAAGATATATCTACCAAAGAGATGGTAATTTACTACAGAAGTCTAAGAAGACTGACCACTAAAGCTCAGCATTAACTTTGTTATTTTATCACAGCAGCCTCCATGCTATGAAGTAATTAATTGCTATTGGAATAAGCTGACTCTGTTTCATTACCAAGTAAATCCATCAATTATTCATACTTTATACTTCGGAAATTTTCAGAATTCATATTGTTTTGAATTAGATTGTCTAACCGATGGACTATAATATAGATTATGTCTCCCTCGCGCACATGTATAAGCTTGAAGAACCAGATTTCATGATATGTCAAGGACCACAAATTGTGAAAATTATTTAGTTGGAGATATCAGAAGTTTCTGTTGAAGAATTTTATATAAAATCCAAACAGGTTTTTTATGGAAATGTAAAAAAATTATAGAGAATCAGCTTTTCGAAACTGACCCGGAGAGCTTCATTTCAAGTTAATTCAGTATATCTGTACAATTCATAGGTGTTACAAGTCTGATGACATGTCTCATGACGCACACAAGGTGATGCTACTCCTAGGATTCATCAAACAAATTAGTTTGGCAGGAAGCTAGATGGAACTTCAGAATACTTTGCTCTCTGTCAAGCATGTCAGCAAGAAAGAATGGGGGTGGTGAACTACAACTCACAGGTGACATGATGGCTGTAGCAGAAGCAGTTTGATCGTTTGCTGAAAGTAAACCAATTAAAATTATGTATTTTAAGTGTCTGATATATGTACTTTGGATTTTCCTAGTAGGAATTTCCCACAGGAAGTTTACATAGTATGCATATTCTTAAAAACCAAACAAGATTATTTATTTGCAGAGCAGAATTCATACTTTTATACATGTAGTTTACTTTTTTTTTCTATTTTTAAATGTTTTCTGTTGGAAAAATGTTTCTTAATTGATGCATATGTATTTCTTATCCTGTTTGTTTATTTTTTTAAACGTTGTTGACAAAAGATATTTTCACAAGATATTTTCTCTATATTGGTATTTATGACTGACCCTTATTCAGTCAGCCCACTGAGATCTTCATGCTGCTTTTCATGTCTTTATCTTATGATAACAATAGATCTGTTTTATGTATGCCAAAAATTTCACTCTCCTCTCTCATTTTCTGCCTGAGTAAATTTGGACATTTTATGTTCAATGTGCTTAAAATTTTTTACAGTAAAGGAATAGTTGATGTTAAATTTTCTGAGAATGTTCTGTACTAACTTACGGAAATATCACTGTGCCTAGATAGCTATTTCTGGGTTTCATGTTCCTCCATTTTATAGCTGAGTCTTTCCTTTGTTGATCATAGTTTTTGTTCCTGTTTTTAGTAGAAATATTCTTGTTGCTGTTTTATTTATTATATTCATTGAATATTCATCGAATCTCCACAAATCTATTAACTTTTCAGCTCCTCCTTAAAAATAATTTGTATTGGGTAGAACTTTGATGCTCAACCTAACATGACCAAAGGATTATTTTCCTTCTTGGGTCAGAACTAAAGGGAAGGCAGGGACAGATGACATTACAGTGGGGGTCTGCTACAGGCCACCTGACCAGGAAGACCAAGCGGATGCGGCCCTCTATAGACAGATAGGAGCAGCCTCATGCTCACAAGCCCTGGTTCTCATGGGGGACTTCAACCACCCCGACATCTGTTGGAGGGACAACACGGCGGGGCATAAGCAATCCAGGAGGTTCCTGGAATGCATCGATGATAACTTGCTTCTCCAAGTGGTAGAGGAGCCAATGAGGAGAAGTGCTATGCTGGACCTTGTTCTCACCAACAAGGAGGGACTGGTGGGGAATGTGAAGCTCAAGGGCAACCTGGGCTGCAGTGACCATGAAAAGGTGGAGTTCAAGATCCTTAGGGCACCGAGGAGGGCGCACAGCAAGCTCACTACCCTGGACTTCAGGAGAGCAGGCTTTGGCCTCTTCAGGGATCTGCTTGGTAGAGTGCCATGGGACACAGCCCTGGAGGGAAGAGGGGCCCAAGAAAGCTGGGTAATATTCAAGGATCACCTCCTTCAAGCTCAGGAGTGATGCATCCCAACAAACAGGAAGTCAAGCAAAAATGCCAGGAGGCCTGCATGGATGAACAAGGAGCTCCTGGAGAAACTCAAACACAAAAAGGAAGCCTACAGAGGGTGGAAGCAAGGACAGGTAGCCTGGGAGGAATACAGAGAAATTGTCCAAGCAGCCAGGGATAAGGTTAGGAAAGCTAAAGCCCTGACAGAATTAAATCTGGCCAGGGACGTCAAGGGCAACAAGAAAAGATTCTATAGGTACGCTGGGGATAAAAGGAAGATGAGGGAAAATGTGGGCCCTCTCTGGAATGAAATGGGAGACCTGGTTACCCAGGATATGGAGAAGGCATGGCCAGCAGGTCGAGGGAGGTGATTCTGCCCCTCTACTCTGCTCTGGTAAGACCCCCCCCGGAGTACTGTGTCCAGCTCTGGAGCCCTCAGCATAAGAAAGACACGGACCTGTTGGAGCAGGTCCAGAGGAGGGCCACGAAAATGATCAGGGGGATGGAACACCTCTCCCATGAAGAAAGGCTGAGAGGGTTGGGGTCGTTCAGCCTGGAGAAGAGAAGGCTTCGGGGAGACCTTATAGCAGCCTTTCAGTACTTCAAGGGGGCTTATAAAAAAGATGGCGGCAAACTCTTTAGCAGGGCCTGTTGCGACAGGACAAGGGGGAATGGCTTTAAACTAAAGGGAGGTAGATATAGACTGGATAGAAGGAAGAAATTTTTTACACTGAGTGTGGTGAAACGCTGGAAGAGGTTGCCCAGAGAGGTGGTGGATGCCCCATCCCTGGAAACATTCAAGGTCAGGTTGGACAGGGCTCTGAGCAACCTGATCTAGTTGAAGATGTCCCTGCCCATGGCAGGGGTGTTGGACTAGATGGCCTTTAAAGGTCCCTTCCAACCCAAACTATTCTATGATTCTATAATTCTTGAGTAACAATGTAGGCAAACAACAAGGTATCTTAATATGCTAGTCAGTCACCATACAGAAGAATCGAACACAGGAATAAAAAAGAAATTCTGAACTCAACAGGAAAAAAAAGCTTGCTGTCCACACAAAGAGAGATTTAGAAACTTTAAATATCCTGAAAATATCTTCAAAATCTGTATTTGGAACTACAGACTAGTGAGCAGTAGTGACAGTACAGTTTGACAATGGAGTTAAATACAAGTTGGAGGAATTAAGTGATTATTTTCAGAATTGTGTAAATGGGAGCATACAAATCTATTTTAGCACTGAGCTTAGAAGCAGCCTCCAAAATATTTTCTGGTAGACAAACTGTTAAGAAAACATTTTTATTCTAGCTAAGGTAATGATGGAAAATAAAATGACACTCAATGCTGTCACACTGACTGCATGCCACCCACCCGTTAGGTTGTAGATTTTAGCAGACAGAAAAATGGCTTTCTTGGAAATATTGCTCAGAATGACTAGTGCCATGACCTCAATATCTGTCTACCAACGTTTCTGTAGTTGGGTCAGCGGGAGACAGACTGTAATTACTTTTCTAATGATGAATTTCATTTTCACTCTATAAAACTAGTATCAAATCTAAAAGCGGAATCAAACCGCAGTATCAGAAGAGCATCTTTCATTTTTCATGTTGCAAGATGCAGTTAGAAAGAAAATTTACTTTGCTTATATAATCTCTTGTTAGAGTCCATGTTTTAAACAGAGGTTGTAGGTAGTAAGACAAAGCACATATCAAATTCTGACAGAAATATGAAGATTGCAGTATTTTCTAATGTAGGTATGCAAGGATTATTTAATGTTTTAAAATCCTTGACAATTATAATGAATAAGTGCATATAAATGCATATAAATATAGTTCACAGAGAAGAAATGACTGTTCATACTCATTCTTTTATGCTGTAACAGCAGATGAAAAAGAACCAACAGCCTACCGGCTGATTTATAGTGCATAAACAGAAAATTGTAGGTGATTTTTCTGTTGACTGTAATACATGATCTGTAGTTTATCCATAAAATAATTCTAATTCCATCTTAAAAATGTTTCTTCAAACAGAAATCATAAGAGATTATTACAGTAGAATTTTCTAGTTTATTTTTCAAGTCTGCTCTCAGCCCTAACAGGTCACTAAGCCTATTGGCAGTCTGTGGGAGCAAAGCATTGTCCACAACAGAGAAGGAAGGAGTTAGGAACATTTTAGCAAATCAGACAAGTTCATAGTACCAGAAGGAAGCCATCCAAGGATCTGAGGGAATTGGTGCTGTGAGGCCCTTCTACCATCTACCATAAATTCTTGTACTAATCCCTATCTTCACTTTTACTACTAACTTCCCTAGAGGCACAATACCAAAGACTTTACTGAAGTCCTACAGAAAAGTCAAACTACATTTCCCTTATACAAAATTTCAATTATCTTGTCAAAGAAAGGTTTCAGATTACTCTGGTGCGATCTCCCAATGGGAAAATACAATTACAGGCTTTCATTTATTATTTACTTTCATGACTTCAATTATTATTTTCTTCAAAATTTATTCTGAAGCCTTACAGGTTATTAAAATTAGTATTACCACTTTCATTGTTATCCTTTTTCATGAATACCCAGTATGGAACAGCAAGGTGTACAGAGTGGGATTGACTGATAAAAGAAGAGGTTCTATTGCATCACAAATTCCTAACTTCACTTTAGAACAAGTCTATTCATCTTCAGAAAAACCCTGTCTCTCCAAGATAACAGAATGAATCCATAATGGAATAAGGATATTAGCTCAGAGTTTTGGGATTCTAGGTTAGCTTTGTGATCCCATAATCACATTTTTCACTCTAACCAGAGTTATGGCATCATGTATGTGACAAGTATCAAGTGGGCTGTCCACACATTAAGATGTCCAGGACTCCCACTGGCTTATCCAGCATGAACCAGTAGGAAGTGCAATCAAGGGTTGAGATGTTTTGTTCTGCTTTGGATCAATGAAGTCTTTTGTATTACCAAGGCTGTGAACTGTGTAGCAAATTTGTTCATAAATTGGCTGTTCAAATAACTAATCCCAGTATTATGCTGTGCAAGGATGTCCAATGAGCATGAGATACAAGTCTTTAACAAGAGACTATGAAACTGGAGATTCCTCAGCTGTGTGGTTCTTCAAAAATAAGTGAAGATGTCTGTCAAAAGACAAGTCCAAGGGAAACACTGACACAGTCAGAATTAATGAATTTACTACTCCTTGACAAGAGGATTGCTGGTGAATGATACAAACACAACAGCAAAGTTGTTTTTGTCAAAAAAACAAACCAGCCAGTCTGAAGGCTAATAAACACAGTGAGATACCTAATTTCTTTTAAATTCTCCATTAAACTAACATTTATTTTTCATCAGGCTCCTTAGCTGTAAGGAATTGTCTCATTAGCTAATCTCAGCCCAGGTTTTAACCTCTAATCACTCATATTTTTGCTTCTTTTCTTCATTGCCTTATATGTCAGTGGCATAGAAATGGAATGTCTCGGACTCTGGAAAAATGGTTGGACCTTCAGGTTTAAAGAGCTGTGATTGTCAGGAAGAAGCCCAACTGATGGTTGGTTAATAGCAGTCTCCCTCAAGGATCAATGTCAGGGAAAATACTGTTTAATGTCTTCATTAATGGTCTGGGTAAGAAGATAGAACACAGGCTCAGCAAACTGGGGAGGAGCAATAGATATGTTGGAGAGAAGGCTGCTATTCAGAGAGCCCTTGACAGGCTAGAGAAAAGGTCTGACAGGAAACTCTTGAAGTTTAACACAGGCAAATGCAAAGTCTGGTGTCTGAGATGAAGTAGTGCCATGCAACTATACAGGCTGCAGCTGAATGGTTAAAAGGCATCTTTACAGAAAAAGGTCTGGGGGTCATGGCAGACAACAAGTTGAATGCAGTTCATCAGTGTGCCTTGTAGCAAAGAAGGACAACCATGGACTGGGCTGCATCAGCAAGAGCGTACCAAGCAGGTAGAGGGAAATAATTATTCCTCTCTATTCAGCACTTATGCAACTGCATCTGGAATACTGTGTCCAGTTTTGGGTTCTCCAGTACAAGAAATAGAGCGGCATACTGAAATGAATGCAATGGATGGCCAACAAGATGACAGGGGATATGCAGTACTTGATTGATGAGTAGAGGCTGAGGGAAATGTGTTAGAATCATAGAATCATAGAATCATAGAATCATTGAGGTTGGAAAAGACCTCTAAGATCATCGAGTCCAACCGTCAACCCAACACCACCATGCCCACTAAACCATGTCCCTAAGCGCCTCATCTACACGTCTTTTAAAAACCTCCAGGGATGGGGACTCCACCACTTCCCTGGGCAGCCTGTTCCAATGTTTCACCACTCTTTCAGTAAAGAAATTTTTCCTTACATCCAATCTAAACCTCCCCTGCCGCAACTTGAGGCCATTTCCTCTCGTCCTATCGCTTGTTACTTCGGAGAAAAGACCAACACCCACCTTGCTACAGCCTCCTTTCAGGTAGTTGTAGAGAGCGATGAGGTCTCCCCTCAGCCTCCTTTTCTCCAGGCTGAACAGTCCCAGTTCCCTCAGCCGCTCCTCATAAGACTTGTTCTCCATACCCCTCACCAGCCTCGTTGCCCTTCTCTGGACACGCTCCAGCACCTCAACGTCCTTCTTGTAGTGAGGGGCCCAAAACTGAACACAGTATTCGAGGTGCGGCCTCACCAGTGCCGAGTACAGGGGCACGATCACTTCCCTACTCCTACTGGCCACGCTATTTCTGATACAGGCCAGGATGCCATTGGCCTTCTTGGCCGCCTGGGCACACTGCCGGCTCATGTTCAGCCGGCTGTCGACCAACACCCCCAGGTCCTTCTCTGCTGGGCAGCTTTCCAGCCACTCTTCCCCAAGCCTGTAGCGCTGCATGGGGTTGTTGTGGCCGAAGTGCAGGACCCGGCACTTGGCCTTGTTGAACCTCATACAGTTGGCCTGGGCCCATCGATCCAGCCTGTCCAGGTCCCTCTGCAGAGCCTTCCTACCCTCGAGCAGATCAACACTCCCACCCAACTTGGTGTCGTCTGCAAACTTACTGAGGGTGCACTCGATCCCCTCATCCAGATCATCAATAAAGATATTAAACAAGACCGGCCCCAGTACTGAGCCCTGGGGAACACCGCTCGTGACCGGCCGCCAACTGGATGTAACTCCATTCACCACAACTCTCTGGGCCCGGCCATCCAGCCAGTTTTTGACCCAGCGCAGAGTCCACCTGTCTAAGCCATGAGCCGCCAGCTTCTCTAGGAGAATGCTGTGGGAGACAGTCAAAGGCCTTGCTGAAGTCCAGGTAGACCACATCCACAGCCTTTCCCTCATCCACTAGGCGTGTTGTTCAGCTTGGAGAGATGGTCAAACATTAGAACAAGTTACCCAAAGCAGACCATGCCTGGAACATGGGGTTGACCTAGATGACCTCCAGATGTCCCTTCCAAGCCAAATTATTTAATTATTTAATTATTCTGTTTTTCTTTTCACAGAACAATGGCTTTCCTGGCTCTTTACATACTACTGGATGTGTGTAGAATTTAGTGTTCATGATCCTGGTTTATTTTACCTTCCAAACACAAAACAGTAATTTATTTCTTTATTTCTTTTATTCCTAGTCTTTATTTATGATCATATCAGTTATATTTTTACTTAGTTTCTGGCTTTTTCAATTATTGTCCAGATTTCAGGTATATTATAGTTTTCTAGTAATTCCTGTAGCATTGAATTCTAAGTAGCAGGCTTGCTTATTAATTAAATTCCCTGAAACTTCACATTATAATACCATTTCTCCATGCCTAATCAGTCTGAAACTCTTTATGTATTTGAGATAAGATTTTACATTAATGTTGTTTGTCTTGGGATATTTGTTTTGTTTTATTTTTAAATTTCAGCCAGAACAGTAGAGCTTCTTATAAGAAAAAGGTTAAATAAAAATCCACATCTGTTATATGTAGCTGTTGTATTTTAGAGCTCCTCAATTAGGCAATGGCATTTGTTGAGTAATGCTCCTTCTGCTGCCCCTACAAAAATCTGCCCAAATGTGACACTGTTATATAAGACCTAAATAAACTTGCATGTTGACTGGAATGTTATTAGAACTAAATTTCTAATATTTTACAATTGATGTTCACAGAACACGCACCATATTGGGAACATGCTGTAGAACTTTTGCTGTAATTGCTATTACTAATTGCTTAATGGAGGAATAGGGCTAAGCTCTGGTGCAATATAGACATTATTTTAGTTGTGCTTCAGTGAATTACCTAAACTACATGGATGAGAAAGATGTAGAGATAAAGGTCAGACAAAGTACTGGATAAGAATCCTGGGGAGCTGGTGCTAAAGAGGTTTAAAACTGGTAGGGGAAGTGAAAGTGACTAAATAAGGAGACTGAGGTTAGAATTTATAAAGATGGCTAAGAATTATACTATTCAGACAGTGAACAAAAACTGAGAAGAAAGAATAATATAATAAAGTATAGTACAGTATATAATATCATTATAACAGCATAATATAATGGCCTAGGAACTGGAGAGCAGGGAAGGAGTAAGGTCTGGGGGATACCGGCAGAAATATAAAGTAAATACCATTTTCAGAGTGTGCAATGAAAAACAATATTACTCTGCTATGAAATACTGATGAAATTCACAAGTTAACTATGTCTTGTGTGCCGTCAGTCCTTACAGAGTATGACAGTATTTCAGTTACATCAGTGGCTTAAGTAGCCAAGAACTTTGCAGGGGATCTCAAATTATAGATTCAGCTTGATTCCTGGAGGTCTGATTTGCTTGAATGATAAGCACTTACATTTGCAATAGAAGTAGTTGTACTATAAACGTATAAATTATTCTGTATATGAGAATTGAAGATGGGTTTCTCAGATTTGGGACTCAGTTGAAAAGATACATTGCCCTTTACTCTCTGCCTGTCTCAATTTCCCACCTGTAAAATGAAGGGTTCATCCTCATTGTCATAAGGACCAAATGAATATAAATTAACTGTTGCATGAAATAGCCAAACAGCACAGTAATGAATGCCACAGAAAAGATGTTAAAGAATTCTGTCTTCTAAGTAAAGTTTGAATAACGCACAGTAAAAAAGGCATAGGACCACACATTGAACAATGAGCAGAAAACAAAACTCTGAATAAATGCTCATTAAGAAAGTATTGTCCATCCTCTGCAGGGAATGTGACAAGGGTCCTGTGAAAACCCGTGTTTGTGATGCTTTCATTAAGCAAAGTATTACAATGGCATGCGAGGGGAATGATGATGAATTAAGTTTCTGCAGGCACCTTTAAATCAGCCATATTGAATGTTTTGACCGCCTGATTTTGAATCTTCATATATTTTGAAATATTTTTATAGTTTAACATAAAGGGGTATTCATTTACGAGACAATATATGATGGAAAGTTGCCTTAAATAGCAGGGTTCTATTTCAACTTAAAATACATGTTCTGTATAATTGTAAACATGTTCTGTCATTTGTATACTGTTAGATTAAGTAAGATTGGCAAGCATTGGTACTAAAAGGTCTTTTTTTCTAAAGTCTCTGTGTTTTAGAAAACCACACACTTTGTGGCTGCTTCCAGCTTAATTTCCTGAACATCTATTGCAGCTCATCTTTGTGCCCTCTTTTAAGCTGTCAACACATGTGATACCTGACCTACTTTTGGGAACTTTCCATGACACGGAACCCTTCAAGTCCCACAAAATAATTAAAAGCTCCAATTCTAATATAATCACAAAACCAAAAGAAATGCCAATAAAAGAGATTAGTCTCAGCTCTTCTTGCTTTGAAACAGAGCTGCAGACAGGGGTAAGAAATAGCAATGGTCTGCACAAAACCATCTGTTCAGCATTCACATTACTTGACATTTATAATGTGTACACTACTGCAGATGCACTGACCTGGAGGTTTGTGTATAGCACAGGGATGTGAAAAGAAAGAAAAATCTCTACCTAGAGGCAGTTATAAGGCAACCGGAGTATTATATGCAATACTAGCTGCTTACTTGTATTGTTAACACAATGACTAGAATGTGATAATTTAGTAGTACTTAAAAATTATAATGGAGAAAATGACTCATCTACATATTCCAGTGATATTAGTGCTATTACTGTTTGTATATAAAGGAAAGATATTTCAAATAATTTCTGAATAACAGATCTTTGATTTCAATAAATTCCAGATGCTCCAGATGTTAGTTATTGTTTAATTTGCACAAATATGCTTGTTTAATCTTGAATATATTCTCTGACAGTTTGTACAATTATTCTTTCTAAAACTTACGCCATAAACAGGTATTTGATCCACTAATAACCTGAATAAATAATTTGAAATCCAGAAGATTGAATATTTACACTTTTAATTTTGACTGGACAAAACAGTTATGTTTTGTGAGTTATGTGATGACTGTGATCACTTAGTATGATTCATAAAAGGACTGATCACATGTTTGAAAGGATTGAAGATGTATTTGAATAAAGAACAATGACTGTTATGTGGTAAGATACCTTTTTAAAAATAAAGGCATATTAACTCTACAAAGTCCACCTTTAACTCAGAAAATAATACCCTAATGAATAAATGTGTCAAAACTGGGCTGTATGGGATTTCTTGCAATCTCCTGTCAAGCATCTGTTACTAGCCATTACAGGAAACAGGATACTGAACCAGATGGACCTTCAGTCTGTTTTGAGGGAATTCATATCTGATACGATACCAACACTTAAAGTAAGTACACCAGCACAAATTTGCTCAGAAGGCCCAAATGCATACAGCAAAAAAATAATTAAATCAAAGTTAAGTACATAAGTATATACCCATCAAGAAGAGAAAGAAAGCAGAGGGACAATTCTAAAGACAACCAGAAAATGAGAAACAAAAACTTGCAAAAAGAAATTTTTAAATGAACAAAAAATGCAGAAAGTAGCTTTTATTCTCACTCTGCTGGTTGGCAGATTAATTATACCTCTATTACAAAAGGAAGACCAAAAAATTAATTCCTTAAAAATGCTTTTTCTAAAGAAATAACAGCCCAGATTAAAATGTAACTTTTGTTTTCACAGTCTTGTAATGTTTCTGAGAAAAATTCTGCAGAATTGAGCTTTACTCACGTTAGCTATGGTCTCCATGTAGATCTTAAAGTGAGATCTTGCTCATTTGAGGCCCAAGTTATTGAGCTTATTGCAAGACTGTTATCTTAAAACATGGGATTTATAAAAAAAAATGTAGAAAAGTGCATATTACTTTGAAGACAAATTGCAGTGTCAAACAAATTGGATTGTTAGGGTCTTAAGTGCATGCCTCCCCTTTGAGGAGTTCATCTTTCTGCACTCAGGGCTAGCTTGCTGATAAAAGACATTATGAAGAAACAGCTGGAAGGAGCCTCTGATGAGGATCTCCCCAAAAGACTTCTAAGAAGCCTCAGCAGGGCCCTCTGCTTTTAAGCTGAAGCTCTTACTGTTGGTTCCTGCTTAAGCTACACTGCAGTGGGGCTGCAGCTGTGCCTATGCCTATACCTAGCCAGGTACAGCATTAATCCAAACCCTAACCCTGACCTGTGGTCTGACTTCCTGGCTTGACCTCTGAGTTCTGTGGACTTGGCTGGAGACACTGACCCTGCGTCTGCCCCGGGTCACTGTCTTTGGACCTGATCACGTCCCTGACGTGCTGATTCAGCTTCCCAGCTTGACCTTGGACCTGCCTCATCACCAAGAACTTGACTAGTGATTTGGACTCTTGGCTGCAACTGATTCCTCTCACTGGACCTGCTCTGTTCACCTTGTTTGGGTGCTGTGGGACCCTTGTCAGTAAGACCTCTGCCTGCCTTGTTATCATGCTCAGCTTCTGCTCTTGCTGCTCCCTGATATGGACTTTCCTGGCTACTGACAATTTCATGCAACAAATGTGTTAATCGAATCTGGAGAAAGGAGACCAATGCTAAATATAACTGAAGCCTGATCAGCATTTGCCTGGAATGGACAGAATCTCCTTGACAACTGGACACAGAAGAA
This sequence comes from Aptenodytes patagonicus, assembly GCF_965638725.1. Classification (NCBI taxonomy): domain Eukaryota; kingdom Metazoa; phylum Chordata; class Aves; order Sphenisciformes; family Spheniscidae; genus Aptenodytes; species Aptenodytes patagonicus. Next base: position 41,860,341 of record NC_134955.1, on the reverse strand, counting down.
AGTCTAATCTATAAACAATATCTATTTATATACATATGGGGCATCTTTTGCAGGCGCACCAGAGCTTACTCCATCCACAGTGCTCTAGCCAGATGTGAGCCTGTTGCTAGCAAAAGCCATACCCCCACATTGGCTCCAACTTATTTTTAACCCAATAAACTCAGATTGAAAGCAAAGTGTATTTTCTTCAGCACTGTGTTATACTAAGTCATCCAGGCTCATAGTAGAGTAGAGCAAACTTTGGTCTGTCTGCAAAACATATGTAAACATACTAATAAAAAAACTGCAGGCTTAAATCTGATGAAGTAGACAAAAATACAGTTACAAATTCTACAGAGACTTTATTCTCTGCCCATAGCATTAGCCTTGACTTGCTTGTCTTCAGCTTCAGCTACATGTTCTGTTTTGTCTGAACATTGGATCACAGTGGGGTCAAGGAGTATGCATGATGTGGTGGTGCGCAAGTAGAGGTGTATATTATTTTCATGTCAATCTTGTACCTACTGCCCACACCACTCTGTTGGCAGGTGTCCTGGTTTTGGCTGGGATAGAGTTAATTTTCTTCCTAGCAGCTGGTACAGTGCTGTCTTTTGGATTTAGCATGAGAATAATGTTGATAACACACTGATGTTTTAGTTGTTGCTGAGCAGTGCTTACACTAGTCAAGGACTTCTCAGCTTCTCATGCCCTGCCAGCGAGAAGCTGGGAGGGGGCACAGCCAGGACAGCTGACCCAAACTGGCCAAAGGGATATTCCATACCATGTGATGTCCTGCTCAGTATATAAACTGGGGGGAGCTGGCCATGGGGCGGTGACCGCTGCTCGGGAACTGGCTGGGCATCGGTCAGCGGGTGGTGAGCAATTGCATTGTGCATCACTTATTTTGTATATTCTTTTTTTATTATTATTATTTTTTTCTCTTCCTTTTTTATGCTATTAAACTGTCTTTATCTCAACCCATGAATTTTACTTTTTTTTTTTCCCGATTCTCTCCCCCATCCCACTGGTGGGGGGGGGGGGGCAGTGAGCGAACGGCTGTGTGGTGTTTAGCTGCCTGCCAGGTTAAACCACAACAGCAAGACTGGTGAAAGACTTGATCCCAGTGAGACTTCACAGGAAAAGGCCTCATCACTGAGATATAATTTCATGTTGCTGCAGAAATTTTGGTGAAACAAGGATGTTAGTGACCCAAATAAGGTGGGTATGAAGTCTATGTCCAATACTTCTGAAAAGTAAAAGTAGCGCTTTTATACCTGTACATTTCAGTAAAGGGAACCTTAAACTTGATATGAAAACCACCATGAAACTTGTCATTACCAAGTTTCTGTTGATGAATGCTGCTAACATCTGCTTGAATGCCAGGTTCTCCATATCTTCTAACTAAAAAATTTTATTCTATTAACTTGAATTTCGAAATGATATTAAAAAAAGGGGTAATTTAAGGGAGTCTGGCAGATACTGGTCTATAAGCACCTATTTCTGCAAACATCCCTTTCTCTTACTTGTGGCACTCATCCTGGCATCTTTAATGGATTCAGCTAAGGTATTATAAACCTGATAATGCATCTTTTACCCATCTTCTGTGGATATAACTGTATTCTTCAATGTGTCTAATACACTTAACTGATTATTGGAATTAAATTAATATTTACAGACAGAAATCTTGAAATGGTATGTTTTCCTAGAAATGCAAGTTATGATTAAGTTCATTTGCCTGAGATTTGCCATTTTCCCAGTATAAATTATAGTCCATGTTGCATTAGTGCAGCACTAATACAAAGTAAGACCTCAACTTTCAAGATTAAATAATCTTTCCATGGTAAAATCAGTCCTAAGCATCCAGCAACAGTTCACAAAAGTCCTGTGTGTTTTGATTCTGTACTCATTTAACACAATAAAACCTGGAAAAATACTTTTATATTTGTAATTAATACACTAAAATGGTAAAAATGTAAAATGAGAAGAGATAATATATGACGATCTATCTGAACTGATGGGTTTCCTTGTCTTAGAAAAGGGAAATCAAGAAATAGTTCTCTGAATATTCTATTAGTACTACTGGCTGATCAAAATCTAGTCCAATGTTTCCATCAGTATTCACACTACTCACTGTTTGGCTCCTGATTGCCAGGCTGGTGTTTGAGCTGAGAGTTCTGTGGTATTCCCCACTATGCTCGCCTGGCCAATGTGGTATTTGATGTGCCTTATGTTATAATGCCTCTTTTTCCATCATGTAAACAATAAAAAATCCACTTTTTAATGATTCTGCCTCTGTGTTCCCAAGCAGAGAAAGAAATTCTTATTTTCTCTTCCTTGGATCTTTAAGATAATGCTATAAAGATTTCCCATCTGCTTATTTTCTGCCGCCTTTAGTTTCAGGATGAAAGGAATAAAAATCTGCCTACAAAGTTTTTTATAAGAAAGTGAAGGTTTTTGCATACAAAGATGCTCTCTGTGTATGATAGAATGAAGATGATTACCTCATCTTACAGGAGCTTATTCCTATATTCGAGATGCTAAAGGAAGTAAGAGTCATACAACCAGTTTCTAATGTGTTTTTTTTCAGGTTAGGAAGCAGCAAGAGGAGGCTGCTCTGCAAGGGAAGGTGAGCTGAGGTTGACAGCAAGGCAGGTACAGGGCTGTGACTTCACCCACAAGGGCTGTGGTTCCCCCAGTATCTGAGCAAAAAAAGCAGAGTGGTCTGGTGATGTTAACCAGGGTCAGCCAACAGTTGAGTGACTGTCAAGCAAGCCCATAATGATGAGGCTGGTCTGATGTCAAGCCAGAAAGTCAAGCCAGTCAGGTGCAGACTTACCTGCAACATAGCTCTGCAATGTGCAAGGGTGAAGGCCTCAGCTTAAATATAGCTCTCAAGCGAAGTGGGAGGGTGAGGCTTCTCACAACTCTTTCTCATACTGCTCTTTTCCCTGCAGCCTGGTCCAAGACCATACAGCTGCACTGTATCAAAGATGGCCTTGAACACAGGCAATTAAGCCTCTGAGCTGAGGAGGGGCAGGGGGAAGAGATTGCAGAGTCTTTTGTTGCACACAGGACCCTGACATTTCTAGATGGCTGCCTTACTCTTTTGTCTTACCAGTTCTCTGAACACTAGTCAGCTATTTTGGTAGTTTCTTTCCCAATCTCCCAGTACTGCTTTAGTCAATTGTATGATCTTATGATAAGCAGGAAAGAAGAACCACTGCGATACTGGGGGCCTTATCATGCCCAATCTTCTTTCTCTCTCCCCATCTTCATTAGGCATGAAGAATGAAAAATTTGTGGATGTTAAGAAAAGTTCAAAGGTAGAGGAACAAACTGTTTGAACTTCTGAGACAGAAAATGTACACATACTTGACAATTAAAGGTTAGGTTCAGTCTTTAAACCATAGTGTTTCAACATTTCCAAACCAGCTTATTGCTGTGAAGTGTATTTCAAGTGGAACCAGCTAAATGGGTGCTATTTTTTTTAAAACAAGACCTATCCCAGAAGCCAATCTCTTTGAAAATAACTCAGGCTAATTAGATTAAATCAATCAATCATTACAGAATTATGATATCAATAAAAATATTTCTAAACAGCATTACCTTACTATTACTTAAAGAAGCAGGTGCTCTTTTTACAAGTTTACTCAAATTTTAGAAGCACTTAAAAGGGTTTTTTTTTGCTGTTTGTTTTTTGAGGGATAAAAATGGTAGGCTTGTCACAATGAAAAGAAATACAGTAGGTAGAGTTATATTCCATGACAACGGTGACATCTGTGTTTTGCACAGCATTTTGTATGGATCGCTCTGAATAGTCTATTTATTTTATTTTTAAGCAGTTAATTCCCTACGTAGATTTGACAGTTTTTTTGATAGCTGGTAATTGCATTACACCCTTTCTGATCATGGATTATAATGATGAAAAAGTGAACTTGAATATATCCTGAAAAAATAACATTTTTATGTATATTGTCACTTCCTATCAAGTAAAGTCAAATTTCTATTGATAAATAGTACACTTGCTGTGTTGTATGAGACTGGGTAGTCACAATATAAGTGGGCCTACTGGTCTTACCAGTACAATATGGATCTAGTTCATGCACGGACTTCCTCTGGTGTCCTTTAATTGACATTTGAGTTTAAATTTAACTGCCAGAAATCATCCCACTCATTGAATAAAGCTGGCAATGCTGCAAAGAACTGTGACCTCAGATTCTAAGTCATACAGAAATTGCTTTGGACTGTGGTTACTCGTGTAAAAAAACAATACAGCAGAAATGACTGAACTGTTCACTGGCATGCACTGAGCCTCGAGAGATGCTTTTGCTTGCAAATATTTACTGAGCTATGTATTACTTTCAACAGTGAAGGAATTTCTTTCTACTGGTTATTTTTTGCCATGCTATACTCTTATCCCCAGTCCTCAAAGAAACAAAAAAGACAAATCTCAGTAATTTTATGCTCTGGTAGCAACACTTAGATCTTAAGTAAGTGAATGGTAATGGATACGAATGTAAGCCTTTCAGGTCACTCTCATACCCACCCACTAGAAATCAGCACAACAGAGGAGAAATCAGGAGCCATTTTAAAGTAATGACCTCCAGGAAAAAAAAAAAGGTGATGGTTGGAAAAACTCAGGGACAACATAATATATTTCTGAGGTAAAAAAAAAGATAATATTTTACTGGAGCAAGAATCACATACCTGCATAGTACCAAGTAATTTAGGAAAAATAATAGCTAAATACTGAGGTATACATGAAATCTCAACTAATAAAAACTAGAAGTGGTGCTTTACATTCAAAATTAAGGATAAAGAACAATAAAAGTAGAGCCATAAAAGACAGAGGAGATGCAATTCAAGGAATACATTGATAATTTATGCACAGTAACACCTTGTACCTGGAATTTGTTATGTACAGACATAGCACTACATTTATCTAGTATTAATACATACCTAGTATCTCCTATAGAGGGTTCAGCACTATCATCAGTAAAATAAGAGCTAAAAAACCCCCAATATCCTTTAAGAAAATACTTAAAAATAAACATTTTCTAGACTATACATCCATAAATTGGCATAATAATGCCAATTGGTGTGGATTATTTTTATTGAATTTGAAATGTTTATATGTGCCCTTTAAGGCTACTCAAATCTACTTAGTGCTTAACAGTGTTTTATTTACTTTGCAATCTCCCATATTCATTATTTTCACTTTATGCTGTTGTCACTTAACTGACTTTGGGGTTGGCAGCTGTGCCTATCTGACATCTCTGATGTTACCCAAAGCCCTTCTATCTTGAAAATACTCCTGAGGGCTTCAAGATTGCATTCTTAATCCAAGATACAGAAGTCTCAAATTAGGCATGTAATTACTATGGCTGTGGGCACAACTAGCTTGCTTTGAGCAACTTACCAATTTTTTTCCCTATATTTGCAATTCTAATTCTAAAGCTACTTTACTATTTTTATGAAATTAGGGGGTTAACAGTGTTCTTGACCAATACTGCCTTCTTTTCTTCATACAGTACTATTCTTCTTCAGCTAGACATAGCCTTGTGAACTGGAGTTCACTGCATAAGAAGTAGATGATCTTAAGTATACTAATCACATTTGATATTTAAAGAACATCCTCCTTAGTCTTTGGAGGAAAAGCAAAATTATACATCAGAGAAAAGAAATCTTTTATTTTTATAAATCCACTGAATTTTCATGCTGTACCTCCAAGTTTGTCATTGGTTACCATACACTGGAAAGTCTAAGAACTCTTTTATACTTAACTACAATGTGTTTGTTTCTAATGACAGAGATTTAAGGCTGTTCTACCTGCTCTCATCCAAGACATCCTGACAGGTTGAAACAGCCCATGCTGCATGAACCCAAGGAAATGTCAGCAGGTCTGGTGGGTTGACCCCAGCCAGCAGCCAAGCACCCGCACAGCTGCTTGCTCACTCCAACCCCCAGCAGGACAAGAGAGAGAATAGGAAGAGCAAAAGTGAGAAAACTTGTGGGCTGAGATAAAGACAGTTTGATAAGTGAAAGAAAGAGAAAAATCAATTGATACAAAGGCAGCTGCGTAGCACCTCCCACAATCAGACTAATGCCCAGCTGGTGTCCAAGCAATAGCCTCCTTGGCTGACAAAATGCTTCTCCTTCTTCCTCTACCTCCAGTTTTTGTTGCTAAGCATGAAGTTATATGGTATGCAATATATGCCTTTGGCCAATTTGGGTCTGTCCCAGCTGTGACTCCTCCCAACTTCTTGCCCATCCCCACCCTACTCACTGAGGGAAGCAGTGCCCTGCACTGTTCAGCAATAGTCAAAACATTCGTGTATTATGAACATTGTTTTAGCCACAAATCCAAAACACAGCACCAAAAGGGCTGCTACGAAGAAAGTTAACTCTATCCCCACCAGACTCAGTACAGCTGGAGTTAAAATTTAGCTTTGTTTTTTTTAAAACATCTCTCTCATAAAAAGACCCACTTCAACATTAAGCTCCAGGCTATATTCCAACGTTAAATATTCCTCGGCTGCCACAACGCATGCTAAAATGGGGCAAGAAATTGTCAGTGATGAGCAATGCAGTCAGAGAAAAACAGATATTGTTGTGGGATGAGAGCACTTAGAAAAGATTTGTTGAAATTGTTTCGTTTGTAGCAGTAGCTGTAACAATGTGGGAGGTAATCATTTTCCAATTTAAATGACATTTTGTACTTAATGAGACATTCATTCATGGAATTTAATGAATTTTAAGAGCTGCTTTTTTTTTTAGGACAAGCCTTTATTTAACAAACATAAAACTAAATAAGTTGTTTATTTTTAAATATTGATGTTGTCACTATTACTGTAAAACACTGAGTAAGAATTCACACATAGAAAGTGATATTTGAATGTGTCAGTTTAGTATCAAAACAACTACCACGAGAAGTATCTCAGTTTGACAGGTTAAAGAGAAAGATGAAAAAGAAATGTTCTCATGGTCTGGATATAGACCTTGGAGTAAGGAATTGCATCTCAGTTTTAATCACAGACCCCTTCAATTATCTCAGGGAGATCACAACTTCCCTCTTTGTTTCCCCACAACTATCAGAGGTTAATATTGCCTACTACTCTATATGGATGTGCACACATTTTTTGAATAATGCTGATACTGAGGATAGCTCTCTCTGGGCCTATGGCTTGCAGAGCAACAAACATAGCAGCAGCAGATTAACTAGGAGCCAAGCAAAAACTATTTTAAAGAGCTTTTTGAACAGTAGTAAAGGAAACTCATTAAGATACATTAGCTTGCCAACTTCCTTAGAAGATGTAGACTTCTCAGTCAAAGTCAAGGCAAAGTATTAAAGCAAATACTCTGAACCTGGAGTTACTAGAATAGTTGAACTGTTTTTAAAATTCAAGGGTAATAAAGCATGAATATTCCTACAGAATGAACTTGCTCTTGTAAACTCCATCCTTCTGTTTTCCCTCCCACACCATATAATAGCCAATCCTACCTCATTCTTCAAAGCCTGAATATAATTATTATTTATATGCATAGGAGTCCCCAAATCAGTCTGAAAACTGATAATCTTATTCCAGCCCTCTCTTACCCCATGTCTCAATGCTCTACTACAGCTTCTCCTTGAATCTTGAACCCCCCACACCAGATACTGTGAAGCAGAGAAAAGCCATGCGCTACTTTTGAGGAGTGTAACTGGCCTGAAGACAATTGGGGTGGGTCTATTCCTGTCGTATAAGGCAAGGAAGATTGTGCCCTTAGCATGTTGTCCAATGAGGAAAACAATACTTAGTTTCTCAGTTCACATGTGGAAAGCATTTCCATGAATAATATGAGTTAGATGGGGAAAACCATTGAGATAAACACCCTTCTGTTATCTGCCATAATGGCAACCAGTTAAATAGGTCTGTTCCTCTTATCTAATCTTTCCTTTCTTATTAGCATTTAGAGTGCACCTATCACCCAACTACCTCTGCTCTAAATATAGAATTGATACCTGCACGGAATGTACTCTATAATCTGCCTTGTGTCATTACTGAACTTAGCTCCTTAATTAGTGCTATTCCCTCCTAGGTTTTGCATGCACCAGATAAAATACCATTGACTGAAAATTCTCACTAGACTTTCTGTTAAAACCATTTGATCTTTACATTCAATATTTTTGAAATAATCTCTCCAGATGAATAAATTGCTTTATACATACTAGATTGTTCTTTTTTTGTTTCCTATTATATTTATAACATTTCCATGCTCTTGGCAGTCATAATGTCATCTGTACATACAATGACATGCTGCAAATCCCTCCTGCAGGAATATCTCTAGGTAATATGAGACCTAAACCCAATTTCTTTTCATGTGTTTTGGTTGCAGAACTCTGTCTGACAAGGATCATTATTTACCTAATAATGTTTCATGCAAAATTTTGTGAGTATCTAATAAATGGTTCAATGACATTTGTAACATATAGAGTCAACTGCAATATCTGCATCTATTGGTTTTGTTATTTGGCTAAAAAAAAAATCAAGTTTGAAATAATTTTCTTTAAGAAAATTAATTCTTTTTATTGCTCATAATTCAATTAGCAGTTGAATGCTTTTTCTCTTAATATTTGATTTTTCTTATAAATTAGCATGTTATTAGTTTTCTTGACAATAAGTGCCAGGATTACTCTGTGTCCAACAAAACCACTCTCAAGTAGGGATTAGCAAAGGAGGTTAACAGAGGCCAAAAGTTATATCCTTTTTCATGCATTCTGAAGACTTTTTTTTCCAAACAGCTCTGGTTCTATGTACTCTAGTCACTTCTCTGAAAGAGTATAAATCATGAAGCCATCAGGACTTGTAAAAAATAACTGAGTAACTAAATTCACTTAGCCGCTTGGTACCCCACGTTTGTCTACACAGCCCAGTTTTCCTACCTCTTGCATTTCATCAGCATCTTAATGACTTGTTGACTCTTCTTGGTGACACTGATCTCTTGGTGACACTGCAATCAAATCCAGTAGAGCACTTAAAAGCACAAAAAATTTCAAGCCCATCCTAATTTAGTAATAGAGTTACATCCCTAATACATCTTTCTCTGTGATATATTTGCAAAAACTCTCTTTGTATCCTTTAAACTCTGTATTAATAAATTCTACCTTGAGCTATGACAGGAGACAGTTCAGCAGATATTCACAGAAATAAAGCAAGCTGCATAATTCAGCTTCTGCTTTGGATAGTATCTCTAAGGCAAAAACTGAAAAGAGAAGGGAGTGAGGAAGGGAAGAGGGAAGGGAATGGGAAGGGGGAAGTGGAAGGGGGAAAAGGAAGGATAAGGGAGAAGGGAGAAGGGAAAGGAGAAGAAGAAAAGGAAAGGGAAGGGGAGGGAAGAGAAATACAGAGTTCAGAATTCTAGCAAATGTTCTTGTTTCTATACTATCGATTAAACTGACATCAGTTAGATTTATTGTGGTACACACTGTGATCAGTCACATTAGTAAAGCACCAAACCTTGCTTTGGACAGAATAGTTACAGAACAAAATGCAACTGTAAGACAGCACAGATGGGACCAAATACATTCACTTTACCCTAGCTAGGATGGATTACAACAGTAGTGAATATCAGGTACACCAGGGAAACCATCAGCACAGTCTAGCTACCAGAAAACAACTCTCTGGAAATCTACAATGCATGCTACAATACCCTCTTTGGTCTTTGTTCCCTATGCTGATTAGCTGAAACTAGCACAAATTATGGTCACTGATATGATAGCAGTACTTCCACTGTTTTGTGTATTCGTGTGCAGGAAGTCTATGGCTCTCTTGTAGTGCAGTCCAATCCACAATACTTGCTTCTACTACTAGAGCAAGGGCAACCATGTTTTACTATTGAGTCAGTTTTGCTTGTCTTACAGGAGAGTAATCCTCAGAAAAAATGAACTGCGACAGCCATTAAGACCACATAATTATGAAACATGCAAAAGAGAAAATTCATACGACCAAACACTGCAAAGAGGCATCACAGGATTTTGGATTAAGTACCCACATAGCTTTTTCTGTAAGGGTAGATTAGTCTGTTACATCTGTTCTGTTGCTCAGCGTAGATGCAAGAACATTCTTAGAACTGGAACCAAACAGGTGCTAGAAATAGAATGGTCTAATATTAGTTTTCATTTTAGAACATTTCCAAAAGGACTGTGTACTGACATGTTGAGTATAGGAAACTTTAGGAAATGCTTCCACTGAGTCATCAGAGTTACTTTACTGCTTACCATATGAGCTCCAGTTGTCTGTTAAGCCTACTTGCTATATAGCTTTAGAAACCAAATTAAATAGTTCGTTCCACTTGTATTATTGGAAGGCTTGATCTTTAACCCTGTTTTCCAGATGCTGTGCATGAACTTCTCTTTGATTTCTTGACTTTTCTTCACCTTCTATGTAGGTCCTTTAGCTGCTCCTACTTTCTTAAATTTTTCAATCTCAACAGAATTGTAGTCTACTAAAAAAATACACCAAACAGTCCAACAGACAGGGCATCTGTCAGCCTCTGAGACACCAGGATTCAATTTTCTACAGTGCTAAAGACTGCCTGTGTGTCAGACCTGAATTCAATAGAGGCCTTTGGTCCAGCCTTAGGCACCATGCCACCCTGCAGAATTCAGCATTGCCAGTTCTAATTAATTCCATGTGAGTGATGAAATCTTCATTAGGAGAGAAGCTAGTACCACAGTGATGTCAGAAACTTCAGCCTTCTCCTGAATTTTAGTCAGACCTGTGAGAAAATCCTCTCTGAGTGTCTTGCCACGTTTGCTTGTCTAGGGGACTTTAATGATGAAGACTTTGAGGATGATGTGAGAATTCTAGGAACCTAAATGTTAGGTTTAGATGTCTAAAGACTCCTTGTGACTAATATTTAGCCTGCCTGTTCATTGTGTTCTCTCTCTGAAAAATAATGCAGATATTTTTTCCAAATAATTTTGTTTTCTTTTTATGAAGTGCCCCTTCAATTGTAATTAAAGCAAAAATAAAGCATAAAAGGTAGACTGATCATACAGTATGATTGTTTCAATTCAGAGACTCTTAGATCCCCTTTCATGTCACTGGATCACAATGTCTTGGGTATAGAAAGTATCTGTACAGAAGGAATGTGTATGTGTGTAGAAGCTAGGCTGAAGTCTATATCACTGTTTAATAAACTGTTATTGTAACATACGGCAGCTAGAACAACATATTTGAAATGAAAATACTAAAGGGGGCTTCTTGATTTGGAAATATTAGTGCCATTAGGTTGTATTTCTAAACCTGAATAAATGTTATATTTAGACCTAAGACACAACAGGGTATGAATTATTGCACACTAATTCACAACTAATGTGTTGCTGCGAATGAAGCTAAAGGCTGAGTGCAATCAACTCTGCTCCATCAGTACAACATTAATTCACACACTAGAAGATCTTACTTCACTTATAAAAATATTATTCCAAAAGGTCACAGATTCTAAAAATAAATGGTAATGTAGCCAGGGTCAGGTTCCAAGAATTATTATCAACCACCAGTCTGCTCTATATCTTTTAAAAATAATCACATATATCACAGAGAACTTGCATGTGGATTACCCAAACCTAAGAAAATTTCTGAATTCAGCAATCAACTTGCATGTAAGACTACTGAATATGGAGTTCATGGTCATGCTTGGAAAAGAAAAAAAATAAGGGATAGATCTGTTGCATATGTTCAGACAAACTGGTATAAATCAAACTGATGCACCACAACATTTTAGACAGAAATGATATTTGTGAAGGACACTTCTGGATTTACTTCCAGGCATTATGGACTACCCAGCTTCCACATATCTAGGCCTAAGGAAAGTTCTGTTTTTATTTGGTATTCCATCTGCAGCTTTTGAGATTAAATACCTGTGGACTGTTTCAGGACAGCGATTAGTTGGGTCCTATGCTGTATTAATTAGACTCCCCAGGCTAAATATTTTATGGGGATTAAGTGTGTTTTTCGGGAACCTAATGTTACCTTCTAATAATGTTTAAGAACAGAGTATGCATTGTCTAGTATTTATACATTTTTAAACAGGTTTGCAGAATATTTTCAGATTCTTATTTACCCATGTCATGGTTCCCCTTACAGAATAGACCAGGAATAGGTTAAGAACAAGAAGTGAGGGAACTTTTACCAAAGGATAGCTGGGGTTATAACTTTCCTGCGGCTGGAGATGTTGTCTTGTCTGTCTTCTCTTTTACTGGGACTGACAAGAAACAGAGCTATAGAGAAAGGCTGTGCATGTGTTCCATTTGGAGGTTTGTCCTAAGAAATGGTAGCTCTAAAAAAATAGCCTATAGGTAGAGAAAAGTTTTGAATAAGCTTGGGATGCATCAATGCTGAAGAAAGCAAAGGTTTGATAAGTACAATTCAGCAGTTAAATGGAGTTTTTAAACCTTAGAATTTAGCTTTGCCCAGGAAAGGAAATGAGTTACTCCAGAACTCATGTACATGTTTTTACCTGTTCCACTTCAATATATTTGCACTTCAATATATTTGCACTTCAATATATTTTCAATGCAGATGAACATGAATCTCAATACTACTCCAAAAACTAATCCAATTTTTAATATTTCATTCTGAGCCCAAATGACACACATTGATCATTTAATTTTCACTAATAAATTGTATCTGCTGAGAACTGTTCGAAAACTTTTTCTTGTGTGCTGGAATTTCATTAAGAATATTGGGGAGATTCCTGATTTAAAATTAATAAGATTTGGTTCTATGAGAGGAAAATTGTAAATTTTAAGCAGTTCTTATAAGGAATTTTGATTTATCAAAATTGAATTTATACACTGTGTCTTCTCCACCACAATTCACACTTTTTATAATAGAAAATATTTTATTACAGACAGTGAATTTACACTGGAATTACTCCACAAAAATCAGATTTAGTTTACTACATTTCTTTAATAAAATGAAACAAATTAATATTAGACATGAATAATTTAAGAAATGAATATACTCTTTTAAGATTGAGATGTAGTAGTAGAAAATAATGCTAAACAGAATGTTCTTGTGATAGCTTATGTAATGTACTCGTATTTGTGAAACTAAGGTTTCTTAAGTGTCATTTAGTGTGATAAAGAAACTAGCTGTCCTACACAGTTTAAACACATCTCTCAGGTACAGACTAACTCACTCTATCCTCCATTAAAAATGTCTTTGTGTCTTCTATTAGATAGGTAGGAAATTCCTAAAGATAAAGTATAGACAAAATATTGTTGGTATTACACTAAGGAAAATGATTGTCTTGCTGACAAAAGAATAGATATGTCAGAAGATGGCAGAGCTGTGCCACATGAGTCAAAGGGCTGAGATGCTGTCTAGGGCCCTTGGTGAGCTAATATCAGGTCTCTTCAGAGATGAAAAATAATAATTAAACACTGCTTGTCAATTAATGCCAACTTAAAGAAAGGTCCTACACTTAGATTAAGTGAGGAGATTGGATTGCTTGAAAACAGCAAGAAAGGAGGAAGAAAAGGACTATGGAATAATGAAAGATGTAAGGTAAAAAGGGAAAATAATTAAACACACATGCACTTACACAGAGTTGGAGCACTCATATTTCTAATTAGAATTTCAGTGCAGGAGCCCAATTTAACCTTAGGGAGTCTTTATAGTCATGTCAGTGTTGTGTACAGCACTCAATCTAATGCTGATATACCAGGTTGAATTTTCGTATTAAGTTTAGCAGAATGCTATTATTTACATACGTAACATATATTTCACTTTTAAGGGCAATGTAGTGGCTGTCTATAATATCTGCTTGTGAGAAGTGTTGTTTACTGGAAGCCTGAAAACTGACAGTTAATTACTTTTTCTCATTCTTACTCCATTAATGAATGCATGTAGTGGGTTCCCATACTGCTTTAATTGACAGAGACCTCATATTTTTGAGTTATCATACTGTATTGGCATTACTTCAGAGGCAAGTTTTTGTCAATATATAACATATCTAGAGAAAGAAGGCACAAAAACTCTCAAGCATTTAACAGGTGAAGAATGTGCCAAAGTGGAACAGCCATAATGATACTACAATAACTGCACTCCACAGCATGTTCCAACTTCTGATGAAGCCTGTGAACCCAGAGAGAGCTGTTTTCTTTATTTTGAGTCTTATCTCCCACCTAAACAGATGTGCCTCAGATTGAAAAAGCAGTCAGTAAAGCAGAAAGCTAATCAGACAAACTAAAAGGTTCTGGAAAATATTGTATTCCACAGAATATTTCCTTAGAAGTCATAGATAAAACTATTATTAACAGTTTTTAGCTCTGTCAGAGACCCATTTCTCATTCCTAAAATCCAAGTTTTCTTCAAAATACTTGAGAGGACCTGAAACATTTTAAATATAACTGAAAATGTACATTTCACAAATAATATTTAGGTTTTATCTCCATTTAGATAACAACATCTTTACTCCCTCCTGTATAGTCTAATATATCATGTACATATCATTCCTTTTGAGCAAAATGCCTGCTAGTTACTTCACTACTTAGACAAATTTTAGTCAAGTTTCATGGATGGAAGGTAGGGATGTGCTGGAAGGGTTAATTTTCCATCTCTCCACCAGCAATGCTCCATGAGGCATATGTGCTTCTGGTCATGTGATGCAATTACAGCTGACAGCCTGCCCTGTTCCCTGAACAGCTGGGTCTGATCCTCAGATTAATATATTTAAAACAGTAAAATCTTTGTAAGTTGTAACGATCAAGAATGACAACACTTTCTAGAGTATATCGCATATTGCTGCTGACCAGTACCTTTCATGGGAAATTACTGGCATGTGCTCAAACAAAACAGAGAAAAGTAACTAGTGAAATACTTATTACCTGTGAATTTTATAAAAATATTTGGTTTGCAGTTTCATGTGTCTTTATTCCTATTGATGAATTTTTAAAATTACCCTTCTTTAAGCCCCCAGAATGTTTACACAGTCCTTGCACACTAACATCTGCTAAGCCTTTTTTTACTCAAGAGGAATAATTCATGCCTCTTGAGTTTGCACACGTTTCCCATATGTCTAGAAAATCATATGCTCTCACTCCTTTCTTGTCAAAGGTTTTAATTCTCCATACATTTATCAAGGAAGAAAAACTGCAAACGTACTTTATTTTCACAAGTTTTTCACCAACCACTTTACATTTTGAATCCCTATACATTTATAAGAGTGTTCCCATGGAAACCAGAAAGAAATTTTCTCTACAATATTCTTGGCGAATGAAATGCAAGTAAAAATGTATTTAATAATTTTAACAGAAACTTTCAGTGGTTTAGTTCTAGCTCAGATTTTTAAGACTATATTTTGAGTGCTGTATCAGGGGATTCATGAAAAAAGTAGGGAGCTCTTCTGACATTCATAAAAAGATTCAGATGCTAGCATGCATACTTCTGTGGGCTCAACGTAGCCATGCCATGACTTTTCTGCCAATGGCGTGGTGGTAACATTACAAACTCAAAAGTTCTGATTTGGATCACAGACCTTAAATTTTTGAAATAAGTGATGCCTTCTACATGACTAGATTGGATCAGAGGAAAAGTTATCATACAGCTTGCGTCACAGGAGAAGCTCTAGTGAACTCATGTAGGCCCTTACTGATGAGAAAGAAATGGTATAAATCATACCACTTTTATTTTTTTGCAACTTTCAAGTTCCATGCACTCAAGAAGTTACATATGACTGGCTTGAAGTGAGAGCAATGGATATTGTTTTACGTAGATTTCAGTAAGGCTTTCAACACTGTCTCCCATAAGATCCTTATAGAGAATCTGATGAAGTATGGGCTGGATGATCAGACAGTGAGGTGGATTGAAAACTTGCTAAACAGATTGGCCCAGAGGGTGGCAATGAGACGCACAAAGTCTAGTTGGAGGCCAGTAACTAGTGGTGTACCTCAGGGGTCAATACTGGGTCTGATTCTTTTCAACATCTTCATTAATGAGCTGGATGATGGGGCAGAGTGTACCCTCAGCAAGTGTGCTGATGACACAAAACTGGGAGGAGTGGCTGATACACCAGAGGGTCATGCTGCCATTCAGAGGGACCTAGACAGGCTGGAGAAATTGGCTGACAAGAAGTCACTGACCTTGTGCAGTTCAACAAAGGGAAGTGCAAAGTCCTGCACCTGGGGAGGAATAACCCCATGCACCAATACTATGCTGGGGGCCAACCAACTGGAAAACAGCTTTGCAGAAAAGGACTTGGGGGTCCCAGTGGATACCAAGTTGAACATGAGCCAGGAATGTGCCCTTGAGGCAAAGATGGTTAATGGTATCCTGGACTGCATGAGGAGGAGTGTTGCCAGCAGGTCAGGGGAGGTGATCCTTCCCCTTTATACAACACTGTTGAGGCCTCCTCTGGAGTACAGTTCTGGGCTCCCCAGTACAAGAAAGACATGGACATACTGGAGAGAATCCAACAAAGGACCATGAAGATGATTATGGGACTGGAAGATCTCACCCATGAGGAAAGGCTGAGAGAGCTGGGACTGTTCAGCCTGGAGAAGAGAAGGCTCAGGGGGATCTTATCAAAGTATATAAATACCTGAAGTGAAGGTGTAGAGAAGATGGAGCCAGGCTCTTTTCAGTGGTGCCTGGTGACAGGACAATGGGCACAAACTGAAACACAGGAGGTTCCATATGAACACAACAAACCACTTTTTTTTTACTGTGAGGATGACTGAGCACTGGCACAGGTTGCCCACAGACATTGTGGAGTCTCCATCTGTGGAGATATTCAAAAGCTGTTTGGACATGGTCCTGGGTAACCTGCTCTAGATGGTCCTGCATGAGCAGGGCAGTTAGACCAGATGACTTCCAGAGGTCCCTTCCAACCTCTACCATTCTGCGATTCTATGATTCTATAACTGTGTGATCTGTTAGTTTAATTGCTACAATCTGCCTATTAGGTTCTCTGAGTGTACATACAATTTACTCCAGAAACAGCTTCAACAAAAATTTGCTAGCAAGAACTCAAGTATACCTAACTTCTGCTCCTAAGAATCTAAGATCACATTCTGCAAAACTAGGTCAACCTAGATCCATGATAGAGAGGTACTGGGATAAGATGATATTGTGGCCATAAAGTCAAAAGACACTGTTCATTTTATACATATTTTACATTTGTAAAGTATAACTATATATGAGCTCTGTGTAGATTTTTTAAAAGCGCAAACCATAAATAACTTCTGACAATAAATAGGCAGGAGTAGGGAATCAGAATGAAGTGTAAAGTATGTAAAAGATTACTCATTTATGAGAGAAAAAAGGAATGTCACTAACATATATTCCACCAAGAAGGTTTCTGAAAAGCTTCTTCCTTTATAGTAACATTTTTTCCAACTATGATTTCTCAGGTTGCAATGAATCATGTCATGTAACTGAATGTGTCACATCCAACTGCGATATGATGAGAAACAACATAACAAAAAGTGACAAGATTTAACATGACAAGTAAGAATGAAATGCTACAGTGGTAAACACCAGTTTTCAGCAATTTGGTATGTCATGTTTTTTAAAAAGGACAACCTAACAGTATGGTTCTCATATAATCACAGAATCTGACATACAGAATTACTTAGTTTTCAATGTTTCCTGTTTTCAGGCACTGCAATGGTGATTATCTTTTGATATCCAGGTGAAAGATGTATTTTTGGCTCAATTAACACTGATATACTCATGAAAATTAACTATCAATGTGAGTTTAAAACAAAGATGTTTACTGTGATCAGCTGAAACTGGGAAAACTCATTTAACCAATAATTGCAATTTATATTATTGATAAGGAGAACTGCTTAGAAGAATAATTCCACTTGCTCATTTTACAGTGTCTGGTAATGGTGTATAATTTCTTATTGACATCAGGTAAAAGCTATTATTTGGGAAATGTGATAAAATTCCATCTGTTAGCCAAATTCCCAGGTGAAAAAAAAGAAAAAAATATTTTCAAGTTCATCAGTACACAGAGACAGAAAATAGAAATTTTGAATTCAGACTGGAACTGAAAGGGCAAAAATATTAAGCCTGGGAGATGGGAAGGGAAAAAATTGACAAATTGTGCAGGACCAACAACTAGCTAGAAAAGAAGTAGCTAATTCTCACCATAGAAAATTTTATTTTGGAAAGTTTCAAAATATTGGTTTAAAATTATTTTTTGTTATTTTTACAGCATAAAATGTGTTTTATATTTAGATTACATAGTAGGCAACACTATCACTGCTGATATGTTATACTGAGAAACAGTGCAGTTGAAATAAGTATGTATCTTATTTTAAAATGAGTAAGGAAGGTTCTTAGTGCTCTGATGAAACCTTTTCTGGATCACAGTGTCTCCTGTCCATGTTTTACTGAGACAGTTTCTTTTATGACATTAAAAGTGTAAAAAAAAGACTTGGTTATTGGAAACACAGCTCTAAGTACTTCCTTCAAAATGGAATGAAATATTCACAGTCATCTAGTTAATGATAGAGAAATCTATGCAAACACTGCCTGTCCCATACTTCTACAAATTTTTGTTCACTCTTAAAAGCTGTACGTTTCATGAACATGATATTCTAAAAAGTAATCTATGATTTTTACTGCATGGTACTTTTTAGATTGTAAGAAGCAAATAGTTTGGATTCCTTCACATTCTTAAAATGTGATTAGGTCTAGTTCTCCATTGTTCCAAGATCAAGTTTTCAAGCTCCCCAGTGTTTAGTAAAGTTTGTCATAAATAGAAGGAGGAAGTTCTAGTTCTCTCCATGAGATCCAGAATAGGGAAGTCCTCCTTGTTTTGCAAAATAAAAAGCTATCAGCATTTGCTATCAGTGAGGAATATCAGCAAGAAACAAGCAGATGCCATCTCATCTGGAGCTAATTCTAAGGTGGTTGTGACATTGCTGTCTAGAAAACTGCCTGGCTGTAGAAGTCTTCAGTCGACACCTCTGATGTTATTGCTCTGATATGTAGAAGCTTCACATCACAGACTTCCTGAAAATAAAACAAAACTTCTAACCTTGGGGACCATCACTGCCTAGATAGGTGGGATGTCTACAGCTGTTTTCTGGAAGAGGAATACGTCTCCAGAAGAGACAGAATCACTTATAATTTGGGGAAAAGGGAAAACTCTGTGAGTCAATGAATGTATAGAGCATACGCCCTCTGCTTACCTTTCCTGGTTATCTTTAGCAGAAAACAAGATCTCTAGAGGCTGGGCAGCAGCCACTGTAGTTGCCATCAGTCTAGAAGCCTCATGAGCAGAAGAATTGTGTGAAGATGCAGAAGAGAAACATGTATGAGCCCAACAGGTTCACTGGCACATACTACAGTATCTCTGAGCAACCTATTTTGCAGAAGCACCAGCTATGCAGATATGTGATTGTTCTGAGCTGGTGAATGAAGCAGAGAAAACATCCTCACTAAATGGTGAGGAAGATACCCTGTATAACCAACACTGATTTATCTTAGGGAGTATAGACCTGCATGAGTCGGGGGTGCTAGTGACAGCCATGTTCTTTGAAGGGATGGTTCAGAGCCTGTCATTCTTTAAACTGCACTAGATTGCTCATGCTGCAGGTCCAGATAATTAACTGACTTTGCAAATTCCAGCTCAAAGAATAGTGCTATTGACTGAGACGTTGCAGCATGTGTTTACATGGTTTTACCTGTGTCGGTTTATATGTGTCATTTCATAATTTTGGAGAAGTGTTTATTTTACTTAAAATATTAATAATTTCTGCTCACAGATGGACTGCAAAATATTCTCAGACAGGATAGCTGAAGCTCAGTGGAATCTGGAGTTCTGGAGATCTCCTTCCAAGGCAGATTTTTTCTGTTACAAAAGTGTATGGAAAGCAAAAAAGATTCTTCTCATTTCAGTAGTAAATACCCAAACTTCAGTATAATACTAGAGAGAACAAGGAAGTGATTATGGAACATATATGGAAAATGATGTGATCTTTTCAAATTTGAGGTTAAGTAATTACACTGATATCTAAAATCCCATTTCTGCAATCTCTGTTATACTTCCAAATAAAACTGCGAATCATCCCATCACTGATGGGTGTCTTAAATCCAGACAATGATTTCTGGTTTTCAAAATCCTAAAAAGAATGTTCTTGCTTTCTGCCTTCTTGAATTTTTATTTATTAGTAGAGTTACTTGAAAGTACTAAGGGAAAACTCTTGTATTCTGTAAACCTTTTGTTTCCATTTCACTTCTAAAGAGAAAGAGGCTGGGAAAATACCTGAGAATCACAACTGCAATTTTCATTGCATTCCTTGGTGCCTCTGAGGATGATGAGTGTATCGCCATCAGTGAACATTCACCTGTCTGTTTTTTCTGTCTATTTTGCATTGACAATCAACAACATAGAAGCCCCAGAAAAGGATTCATTGCAGCGGAATAACTTACTCACATATGGTCACTGGTAAAATGTGCAAAAGCAAAGTGACAAAAAAAAAGAATTAATTCAAACTTCAGAAGATAATAATGAAGCTTATGTTCATTATCAGAAAGGAGATAATGTAGCCTTTGAACAACAAGAATTATCAAGACACAAGCAATTGTTACTTAGATGCTGACT